>NC_137821.1:21368339-21410839 GCF_963921795.1 Nannobrachium achirus
TCTACAAGCTCACAACGTGTCGCATCGCGTTGTGAGCTTGTAGATCTGCTATTTTCAAACATATTGTACTTTTACTTTTGGTACTTTAAGTACATTTTGATGCCAACACTTTCGTACTTTTATTCAAGTACATTTTGAATTCCGGACTTTTACTTCTACATTGCAGTATTGATGCTTTTACTCAAGTAAAGAAATGTAGTACTTTTTCCACCATGCACTGGTAGCAGATCTACAACTGACACGCTTCAAGGAAATATTGACGGACCCCCAGCTATAGAGGGAGCACGTACTGTACGGGAACTGTACGCTAGGGTAAAAGCACTAAAGCAGAAGAGAAACGGAGCGTTACAACTTATGCAGCTGACCTGCATTTGCTCACACCGCGGTTATCCTGCATTCTCATGTCCTGTGCAAAAGGAGTTGGCTCTTAACTGCCCTGCCTTTATGCAGGGACTGCTTCCAGACAGCCTAAACGAGAAGCAGATTGGCTCCAAAACCAATACTATAATAAGCTCTTAGACAATTCCAACTGATTCAGAATGCTGCTGTTCGAGTCCTGGCGAAAACCAGAAAATATGACCACATTACACCAGTCTTTAAATCGTTACATTGGCTACCAGCCTCCCAGAGAATTGATTTTAAAATTTTGTTACTTGTCTATAAATGTCTCTGTGGCTCTGGGCCCACCTGCTGTCCATCCTAGACATGTTGAAGCCATATGAACCCACTAGAACCCTTAGGTCATCTGAGGCTGGCCTGCTAATTGTTCACACAGTTGGAACAAAACATGGTGAAGCAGCCTTTCACCAATATGCACCGCAAACCTGGAACAATATTCCAGGTTACATCAGACAATCCCCAACCATAGCCGTTTTTAAATCCAATTTAAAAAACATATTTATTTAACATTTCTTACTCCACCCCCTGATTTATACACTCTTTTCTTATTTACAATGTATATATTATATTTTTTTATTTATTTTTTTAAAGTGCATTGTTGCACTCTGAATGTATTTCTTTTTATTCTGTAAAGCACTTTGAATTGCCTTGATGTATGAAAGGTGCTCTACTGTATGAATAAAGTTGCCTTACCTTGCCTTGCCTACTGCCAACCATGGCTCTGAAGTCCTACACTATGTCTAGACAGCATAGAGATGCATGTACTTCATTCCTTTGTTATGAAAATTGATTGCTTCATGGGAGAAAAAGTAATGTTCAGACGGGGCGTCCCCAGATGACGTGAAGTGAACATTTTTGGACTTTTATGACATTTTTAATACATAAATAAAAAGACAATTACTGTATCAAACATAATCAACAAACTATAATATAAAACTGGAGCAAAGCCGACAGAGACGAAATGAAATGTTCTTAAAAAAAATCCCCTGTTGATTGTCTCCTTCCCATTGATATTGGTAGTTGTAATAAAGGAACTTTATGTGAAATACAGTACTAACATATCTATCAACTTATCTAATTGTTGCATACTTATAATGTACTGTATTACACATACCCTGTTCTGTTTTTCATTTTTGTATATTTTTCCTTTTTTTCATGCTGTCCATCCAATCTGGTGAACTTAGTTTTCAGTTTGTGCTAACATCTAGCAATTGCTGCAGACAGGGCACAATTGGGGGCATTTATTGTCAAAAGTAAACAAAACCCCATCCAAAAGAGAAGAAAAATGCATTGAATAATACTCCAAAAATGTTTTACGTTCTCTTCCGAGTCCAATAAAATGTCATAGCAGCATTAACATTCATGGGTTTAAAATTGGTGTATTCTTCTCAGGATCAGATAAAAATTGAAAAGATTTGTCGTTTCAATGGACTTTTTTCCCGCCTCAACACTGGTACAAATCATCATGAGTGAATGGACCAATACTGTTCTCAAATCGTCTCTGTCGGGTAGGAACCTTGTATCTCCAAGTTTCAAATGTGTATGTTTTTTCGTAAAGTGAAGCCCTGCTTCACCATACAAGACTGTCGCTGTCGCACAAGACTAGTGAAAATAGCCGATCTAAGCACACAATGCCTCGCACCACGTTAAAACGGCTATTTTCACTATTTGAGATCAACGGTTTTGGACATACAAGGTTTTCACCCAACAACAACAACAAGGAAATGCTTCCGGCATCCAGCTTTCGGGGGTGTAGTTAATGTAGCACAATCATTTTAACCATTTATATGTTTGCTATTCAAAATAGCAGATCCACAAGCTCACAGCACACGTTTGTACATATGCTATATTTTTTTAATTTCTGAAAAATATAGAAAATGTTTGGACACTTGAATTATTTTCTCTCTTCTCTTTCTTCTCTTCTGGGGATCACACACACACACACACACACACACACACACACACACACACACACACACACACACACACACACACACACACACACACACACACACACACACACACACACACACACACTGTTAAATTAAAAAACATTAATGAATAAAATAAATAGGCCTACCCTATTTTGGGAACATTTGTTTAAAAAGAATCTTTCAAAAATAGTGAAATAGCAGGTCTAGAAGCTCACAGCATGTCCCTTTAGTTGCATAGCCTACACGTTTAATGAATTATTTCGCACTATACTTTGTGTGATTATTTTACCATAGTTGTGTCCACGGACAACACATTTTAACATGATGTTGAGCATTAACATTCATCTGTTATTGTAAATGGGGACATTCTTGTTTAACTTTTTGTCAGCTCTCATAAATAATTTCCCATCTTTTCAATTTTTATTTCATGCCTGGGAGCATTCTCTGCAACTTACCTGCAATATAACCAATTTAATTTTGCGAAAATAAGTCGGTCTCATTTGGAGTGATGAAGCTCATCCCTGAAGGGATAAGACATGACCATCGTCTCTGTCGGGTGAAAACCCCATTTGTCTCAAACTGTTACTTCTCAGGATTCAAATTCAAAAGTTAAATAGAAGCTCAAAACGCGCCATATTGCACCTTGTTTTGGATCTTGAATAGTGTGGCGCTGAATGATCAAGTAGGGCAGTGGTTTGCAACCAGTGGTCCCTGAGGGGGTTCCAGGTGGTCCCCAGCTAAATGTTGGAGACTTGGTATAACCAAATGGACCCTTACAGATCTTACGCTCTCAAGAGTTAAAATATTGTTAAACATCTGCATTATTACTTAAAGGAGTGGCGACACCGGCCGAAAATTAACATTATGATACAGTAGGTCACGTGGTGTTTCTTCAAACAGTCTGAAAAGGAGGCGGGGCCGTATCAGTTAGTAGTGAATGTATACTTCGTCCGTCGTGCGGTGCCGCGCAATGTATACTTCGTCCGTTGTGCGGTGCCGCGCACAACCTTGTTGTTAGCGTGTAGGATTTATTGGCAATTAAACGAACAACATTTACTCGGTTGAAGATGCAGGTGATCTTTAATGGGGCTTAGCCCAAGGTGTTTCGCCATTTTGAGAATATAATAAAAGTTGTATCGACACAACAATGACAACACAAAATACAAGCCGCTGATTTTCCTCTTTATAGCAACAATTTTAATACCAGTTGTCTGTGTGTGTGTGTGTGTGTGTGTGTGTGTGTGTGTGTGTGTGTGTGTGTGTGTGTGTGTGTGTGTGTGTGTGTGTGTGTGTGTGTGTGTTGTGCGGTGCCGCGCACAACCTTGTTGTTAGCGTGTAGCGTGGCTAGCGCTGCACCGCACGGCTATTTGCGAGAGCTATTGTGTGTGTACACACACACACACACACACACACACACGCGCGCGCGAAAGCACACACACAGACACACAGAGTGTATGAGCCGCGGACCTCCTCTGCGGAGGAGGAGGAGGAGGAGGAGATCGCTGGTCCCTCGTTCTACGGTTGCTCCGGTGTCCCGGGTGCTCCAGTCAGGTTAGGGCAAGAGACAGCAGGGTATGGCCGACAAAACCGTCGCATAGACGGGGAGAAGAAGCGTGTTGACCCTCGTACACCTTTTTTGACACCTTTTTTGAAGAAGACATGTACTTTTTTATCGGTCTAACCATTGATTTTATAGCGAATGCTATATCATTTTTACCCCTAGAACTGATAGTTTTAAAGTTGGTTTAGAAAGTCGGAAAGACACCTCGGACAGCTTTTTTTGGGGCAGTTTCAAAAGATAATGATATGGATAATCGACTCCGCCCCTCCCCCCATATTAGCCCAATCAAATTAATTTATTTCGGTTACTGTACAGAAAGTACTACTTTCAGTACAGTAACTACAATAAATTAATTTGATTGGGTCATTTAACATGGGGGTACATGACATCATTAAAAAAATTGGCTAATTTGATAGCCATAATTAGCTGTTTTGGCCGTGTCACGCCCCCTTTAATAAAACAAGAAGTCTACACGATTAGAGAATGTAGAATAATTTTTATTTTGATCAATGTTTGCCTGTTATCTTATGGTACCAACATCAATGCAGCTTGCAATTGTGTACAAAATCGTATCCAACGATAACAGAATATTCTACGGTTTGGGTCTGAGAGGCTAAATCTCATCAAATGGTGGTCCGTGGTAGCCTGACACTCAGCCTGAATTGACATTTCGTTTCACTCCATTATTCAGTCTGAACTCGCTTCCACCGAAGGCGATTGCAGGGATGGGCGTTGCCAAAAAAGAGGCAGTCTTCAGCGATTGGTTCACCATCTGACAACACATGAGTTGTGTTGTTATGTGTGGCTGGCTAGTGGCTAGCCTGTTGCTTGCTAGTGCTACTGTACTTGCTAACCAAAGAAACAGGCAGAATAGGAGCACTACGAACTAGTAATCAAACACAACATAACATGCCTGCTACTGGTGTTTCATAGCGAGATCGATACGATCGCATTTTACAGCAATTTAACGCATTTTACCGCGACGCGATGTACGGTACGGCGGCGGCGCTGGTTTACTTGGAAACGCACATGAGTTCTGGGAAACCCCCACCCACGCTGATCACAAGACGCTGATTCACGACGCTGATTTGCCGTAAGGATTTTCGAACGAGGAAGGCCTCTTCAATGAGAGCACTTCTAGACCCCTGAATCGCCAAAACAAACATTTTAACGGGTGTGGCTAGCGATTCAGGGTCTGGAACTAGGCTAGGTCCGTGGCTCAAATGCTGAATAAATAATGGTCCTTGATTTCGAAAACCACTGAAGGGCGTTAATTTACGTTAATTTACAAAAAGTTAAAATATTGGAGATACAAGGTTTCTTCCCGACAGCAAACGCCATGAAACACAACCATAACAATTCCCAACAAGGCGAGAGACGTTTTCAAATGTGTGCAGGATGGATTATAAAAGCATCAGCCAATCTCTAATAAAACACAGAAAGGATTTATTGGCAATTAAACGAACAACATTTACTCGGTTGAAGATGCAGGTGATCTTTAATGGGGCTTAGCCCAAGGTGCTTCGCCATTTTGAGAATATAATAAAAGTTGTATCGACACAACAATGACAACACAAAATACAAGCCGCTGATTTTCCTCTTTATAGCAACAATTTTAATACCAGTCTGTGTGTGTGTGTGTGTGTGTGTGTGTGTGTGTGTGTGTGTGTGTGTGTGTGTGTGTGTTCGTGGGAGGGGGGGGGGGGGGTTGTTAGGGTCCTCTGAGGGACACTTTAACACAGGGGCGGGCAATTATTTTGGGGGCCACATGAACAACAGAAAATATTGTGGTGGGCCGGGCCAAAAGGCAGTGCTCCCCGCAAACTAAACACACGGCTTTACCTCCGACTTGAGTAAATAAATACAAATTTTGTTGAAAACCCGGCATTCGGCATCAACTTTTCTTTTTTTAGCCACATTAGCCATTTTTGATGGGTAAGGTAAGGCAGGTCGTCTTGACTTGTGACCAGTCTTACCACCTGCTTGTTATTGAGACAACGATCCAATGATCACACACACATGCTGATGTAGGCCTATGCATTTTGTCCATATGTACGTGAATAAAAAGCTTAAAAATAAAAGCAATGCAGCTTTAGTCCATGCATGAGGTAAAATTAGAAAATGTGTTTATTTTGTCATTTGCCATTAACCCTACACAGGCCGGTCAGAGTGAACCAAAGGGCCGTATATGGCCCCCGGGCCGCACAATGCCCAGGTCTGCTTTAACACATACTGTATAATGGGCAGTGGTGGAAAAAGTACTCTGATTATTACCAATGCCACAATGTACGCATCGTGGTGTGCCTTCAGCTTTCTGAATATCCAAAGTATAAATCACAGCTTAATTTATTAATGTGCAGTATAGCTTCTGCAATAATCTAAATTAGTAAGTAGTTACTAAAGATCTGTGCATTTGTGTGTGCGTGTGTGTGCTCTTGCGTGTGTGATCTCACAGAGAGGCTGACATTCCGGGAGGTGCAGTCGCCGCAGGAGTTCCGCCACGGCGACACGGCGGAGGTGGTGTGTGACGTCATCAGCTCCCCGGTGCCCGTGGTGCTGTGGTACTACCAGGACAGAGAGATCACCACAGGAGACCACCACAGTAAGAGCATGATATATACCATATCACCACATGAGCATGTTATATATGTTACTGTATACCATATCACCACAAGAGCATGTTATACCATATTCTAAAACGGCTAATTCCATTCCTTGATTCTGATTGGCTTGTTGCTGTGGTATATGAGACTATAACCCACACCTTGAATCCGTTTATATCAAAGCCAGGTGCGTTATTTCTTTCCACTGTGCCGTGACGCTGAACTAGAGAAGCGAGCGTTTGATTTTCTCTCAAATTCTGCCGTGCAGGTGCTTCTAAGCACCGCCCGCATGCATAGGACAGTGACTGAATGGCTCCGGGCGGGGCTTGTAAAGGCGAAAAGCGCCTTTATTCTCCAGGCACATACTTGGCTGTGGTTGCTATGCTAGCGTTTTTGATGTGATGTTCACCCACATAGCAGCTAAATCTGGATAAATATGTGTATGGATCGAATATGGTTCTTAACATGAGACTGATCTAACACATAAGCGTTGTTTCCCTATTTTTGGGCAAAAAGAATGATGTGACTTTATAAACACACACTGGCTTCCGTAAGTTCCGGGGATGTGGCTGGTAAACAAGGAAATGTCTCTTCCTGGTGGCGGAGAAGTGTACCTTTTTCTTTAAATAATGGAATGCTATGATTTTCATGTTGCAATATTGTGACCGTTTTAGAAAAGCAATAAGCCACGCAAGGCTTGTGGTTACCGGGGTATTATACACCGGCTGAGAGGGTCGGAAACACTCGGCTGGCGCCTTGTGTTTCCCAACACCTCTCAGCCGGTGTATACTACCCCGGTAACCACTCGCCTCTTGTGGCTTATTACTTTATTACAGCACCACAAGAGCATGTTATATATACTATGTTACTGTATACCATATCATCACAAGAGCATGTTATCCCATGTTGTACATCACCACAGTAAGAACATACACAATAGCACACCGTAAGGGGGGGAAGCAACCGTTAGGTTGCAAACAACAGTGCTTCTAAATATTATATGACACACACACACACACATATAGACCCATGTGAGAGCCAATCAGCGACGTGCCACAGACCCTGCTGCTTTCACTAGCGCATGTGAGTGACTCAGCCAATCAGCGGCGCGGCGTATTGGACATGTGTATTAGCGTCACTCACTCACTCACTCACTCACTCACTCAATCACTCGCATCACCACAGTAAAAGCGTATTATATATGACCAGTTATATATTGATAGCCAGCAGTGGTTCCCTATGGAGACACAAAGAGCCTGCTTTGTTCCCTATGGAGACACAAAGAGCCTGCTTTGTTCCCTATGGAGAGACAAAGAGTCTCCTCAAATTATTGGCATAGGAATGCGAAAAAACTAAAACATATCCAAGAATTAAAGTCTCCATGGGGTGAGATAGAAAAAAGCTATGTTGGGGTGAACTATCCCTTTAAGTGGATAAAGGTATACTATACAAGTGTGCAAGTTTTTACATGTTGGCAAATCATCAGTGAGCTAACTTCGGTGCCCATTAACAGATTGCATTTGGTATAAAGTAACCCCGACAAACACTTTTCAAACGCCAACACTCCCGTGTGGCACACTGGCGCTCCCAGTCCTCACTGAAAAGAATGACTAGCATGCCAAAAAGGAAGGCATTCTTGAGGAAGTGCCATTTCCCTGCCTTTGTCTAGCCTCACAATAAGAGAACAGTGAAGTCCATGAATAGAGACCTCAGCTCTGCATAGTGGTGGAAGAAGAAGGACCTTTTTTCTTTACTTACTTAAAGGTATGCAATGCCACAATATGAAAATACTCTTTTACAAATTAAAGGCCCATATTCAAATATTAATATCAATAATATATCAATCAATATATCAATAATAGTTGACAAGTTAGCGAACAGCTCCATCAGGTGAAAAAAAAATTGTAAACATTATGTGACGTGATCGAAAATCCGGATCTCCATCTGTCTCCTGTTAAATCTTTTCACGGTACCGCCTTTTTCGCTGCTCCCTGGTTTTCGCTACGTATTTGTTTATTCTTCTATTATTTTACACTAACTAACCAGGAACCAGGTTTCCTGTGCAAGTGCTGACATGTTTTACCATTGAGCTAATAGAGCCTCCTTGCTTGCTCAGGGGATAAATTGAATCTTGACCATCAGGTCAAAATTTGTGTCATATCCTTTGACACGATCTAAATGTCTCAATAGAAGAGCAGGGAGACAAATTATAACCACCCCATTGTATGGGGTGGTTATAAGTTATATTTTATTAACATACTCTACCATAAACTGATTGGACAAAATTACATTGTATTCATTAAAAAGGTTACATAGTGCTGCTTTAAAGTTATACCATGTAACTTTTTTTATAAAACAAATCTTAAAATGGTCCTAGCTGTTAAATCGCTAAAGAACCCCCACTCCGTTATTTTCAGCTTCTAAAGCCTTCTCTTTATATGTTTTCTATGATCCCTGCCCGGGACCGGTTTTCACGGAAAAATTGCGTCATCACACTACCGGCCAATCACAGCGAGGGTTATACACTGCCGGCCAATCACAGCGCAGAACATACACTGCCGGGCTCTCTGGTGGGTTTAGGAAACACGCCTTCAGGAAGTACACTGCAGTGTTTACACTGGAGGAGTCTAGCATGTAACTCCCCAACCGCTGCTCGTAGAAGGACACGGGAGACCTCATTGAAAGCATCTCGGCGAGGCGAGGCGGACGCGGTGGTCTGACGGCCCGGTCCGCGAGCGAAAAACGGACGAAAAAAGCAAACGCGACCGCGGTTTGCTATACTGCTACAGACCACCAGTTGAGCAACTTACACAGTATAGCTTTAAGTACAACACATTTCTGACAAATTTCCAAAGCATATAGTTTTGGTCTTTATTTTGTTTTATATTTTTGAGGTGCCCACAATGTTTAATAGGTTCCCACACTGGTCCTGTGTGCAAACTGACTCGAACACAGACAAGCTGCTTTCACAGCTCAACAAGGAGTGGAAGAGAGTGTGCGTGTGTGTGTGCGTGTGTGTGCGTGTGTGTGTATGTGCGTGTGTGTGTGCGTGTGTGTGTGTGTGTGTGTGTGTGTGTGTGTGTGTGTGTGTGTGTGTGTGTGTGTGTGTGTGTGTGTGTGTGTGTGTGTGTGTGTGTGTGTGTGTGTGTGTCCGTGTGTGTGTGTGCGTGTGTGACTGTGCGTGACTTTGATCCATTGATACCTGCTGTTTGTCAGCGAGGCTGTGTAGCAGCTTAATGGCTCGATCACTGAGCTGATGGACAGAAGGTCACAGGTTCATGCGCCCACGGTGGAAAGGTGGAGTGGTGCAGGGTGAGGTGAATGGAAGTGAGACCTCTCCCTGCATCTCTATAGGCCCTTTAGCAAGGCCCCTTATGCCCAAGGTAATAGCCCACGCAGCAGGGTTGCTGACCTCTGTGTTATGTGTGTGTGTGTGTGTGTGTGTGTGTGTGTGTGTGTGTGTGTGTGTGTGTGTGTGTGTGTGTGTGTGTGTGTGTGTGTGTGTGTGTGTGTGTGTGTGTGTGTGTGTGTGTGAGCTCAACAGCGCTGTGCAGAGAGCAACAACATGAAAAGAACATTCTCTGCTTCGACTGCTGTGATCTGAGCTAGGGCTGTGCAGCAGAGACCATTAAGAGTAACATTTTAAAACGCTAAAGTAAAAATCACACCTAGTGTGAAGTGAGCAGTGAGCGGGGCCCTGGCATAAAACAAACAGACATTTTTTAACATGTCCCCCCCCCCCCCCCCCCCACCCCCCCTTTTTTTTTGACCGGACAACAAGCTTTGAGCTGATTGTGCCGGGATGTAGGCCGGACATTGTAGCCGCACTTCAGTTTACTTAAGCCCAGACTTTTTTTTTATGAGTTGCCCATTGTTTTTTTGACCGGACAAAGCCAGATGTTGGAGCTATACTGTAGCTCCTGTAGCTCCTGTTAATATTCTAACCACTTAAACCTGTTTTCTTAGTCAGGCACGTGCACACATAGACATCAAAGGGGGCTTGAGCCTCTGCCCTTTTATCCGTCTGTAAAATAGTGCCCTCTCCAGACCATGAATGCAAGTAGTGAAAATAGCCGACCTAAGAGCTCACAACTCGTCTGTAAAATAGTGCCCTCTCCAGACCATGAATGCAAGTAGTGGAAATAGCCGACTGCGACGCGTTGTGAGCTTGGAGGTTTGCTATTTTCAATATTTTCACATTTTATTTTATATATTTCAGCCCCTGCCCCTCTACTCTGGTTAAGGAAGAAAGAGGCCGAACAGCTCTTCAGCCACGATGCAAAACTTTAATGTCAAACCACCGTTTCGACTGTATCAGTCTTCTTCAGGGTTTAAGAAAGCCCCTGCCCCTTTAACATTCTCTGCACGTACCTGTTCTTAGTCAAAATGGACCTGAGTTTCAAAATGACTTTTTTTGTGCTTTGATGCCAATACATTTGTACATTTACTTAAAGGGATATTACACTTTCAAAGTCATTTTATCGTCTAATCAGGCTTTTATGAACACCCTGAACAGTTTTTAATTTGCTTGATTCAATATTTAGATATTTGATGTAAATGTTACCAGGCCCGACACGCCCAGGCCCTCTCCACATACACACCCATTGTAACTTCAAACTCCATTTTAACCGTGATAAATTCATTAAAGACAACCATTATTTTTTCTGGTGACTCAAACTACCCTCCTAATACGTGAGCAGGCCGTGTTTTTTAGACGATAAAATGACTTTGAAAGTGTAATATCCCTTTAAGGAACATTTTCAGTAAAGGCTTTTTTTATGCTGACATTTTTCCCATTGAGCTAATAGAGCCTGCTGTTTCCATTACAAGATGTTGCTGCCCTACATGCCAGCCGACATTAAAAGCAGTAATTAAGTAAGTAATAATAGGGCCTGCCTGATTTCTCAGGAGATAAATATGACCTTTGTTCTAAATGTCTCAAATCTCTCAATAGAAGAGCAGGGAGACAAAATACAACCACCCCTTCTTCTTCTTTCGTGTATCTTCGTCATATGTCCAGCTCAGTGTT
Source organism: Nannobrachium achirus (assembly GCF_963921795.1). Classification (NCBI taxonomy): domain Eukaryota; kingdom Metazoa; phylum Chordata; class Actinopteri; order Myctophiformes; family Myctophidae; genus Nannobrachium; species Nannobrachium achirus. Next base: position 21,379,866 of record NC_137821.1, read on the forward strand.
GGAAAGCCACGCCCTCGTCTCTGGTCCCACTTGGAAGAGGCCGGCCTCTGAAGGAGGTCTGTACAGAGGACAGGTGGTGATTATGTGCTCTGCAGTCTGCTCTGGTTCTCCACACTCGCATACTGCGCTGTCTGCCAGGCCCCACTTCTTCATGGGTGTTTTGAAGCGTCCGACCCCAGTGCGAAGGCAGGGTCCACTGACGGCGTACGTGTTCTCCTTGGACTCCATCTCCCGGGTCTGGGATGTGATGGTGCATTCGTGTGGGCTCAGCCGACTCCCATTCCCGCTTCCAGGCAGTTGTCAGCCATGTTCTTGCAGACATGTCCTCACTCCTCATGGATGGAACCAAGCATGCCTTGTGTGAGTGTAGCGGCCTCTCGTCTTAGGCTGGCCGGGGGAATTCCTGCTAGGACTGGCAGGTAGGACACAGGGGTGGGTTTCAGGCAGCCAGTTATGATCCGAAGGGCATTATTGAACCACCCCGAAGTTATTGTGACCGAACGTCGCAGTTTACTATGAGAAACGTCACAGCTTGTCACTGTGATGTCAGGGGAACCACTTTACCAGAATGGGTTTGCCGCTCTGACATCACATTCTGTATTCGCTGTGATGTCACACTAACAGAATCCCTTTCATGCCCATATATGGAGTTCCCTGATGTCATCAATATTAATGATGCCTTGTTAGGGAAATCCCGGTGATGCCAGGGGGAACAATTGTCCCTTTTATGCCCATATATGGAGATATGGAGATCCCTGTGATGCCAGGGGAACAAATCCCTTTTATGCCCCTTTAGGGCGAGGTCGAGCTTGTTGCCCTGAGGCGTCTTATTGTATTATTTTTTTTCTTTTTGAAGCGGTGAAAACCGCTTCCAATGAATGGCTTTGTGTGTATCACGCCCATATATGGTCATTCCAGTCCAGAATGAACAGGCTTTTTCAAAAACAGAATGTCCGTTTAATTACCATATATGGTGATCTCAGTCCAGAATGAACAGGGTTTTTCAAAAACACAATGTCCGTTACCTTATGTCCATATATGGTCACTATAGGCCAGAATGAACAGGTTTTTCCTGTCCTGTACGTGTAAAATATCAGTCCAGAATGAATAGGCTTTTTCAAAAAGCAAAATGTGTGTCTCATGTCCAATGGTCATTTCAGTTCAGAATGAATAGGCTTTATATGTCCTGTACATCGAACCGAGGTTTGATTTTTTAAACCTATTATACCAACTGTCATACCAGCTCTCCAAATACATTCAGAATAGAAGTTTTATCTGTCCACCGCTTCAATTCGAACCGAGGTTCGAATCTGGTTTAGTTACATAGTGCCGTTTAAGTGAAAGATCTGAGTTCTCATGCTCCATCTAACCTTCAGACACAGATGTCAGAATGCCGATCAGAAAGACTGATTTATTTCTTGTTGAAATTAAAAACTCCAGTGGTGCGGCTGATGATGAAAAGTGGTGATAGCCATCTCTTTAGTTTTCCTTCTCTTTTGATTAATTTGAATTGCGTTTGCACAGCGTATCAACATCTTGGCCTGGGTAGAGATGGTTCTGGCCAATCTCAAGAGTGGCCAAGAGTGGAGATTATTTTGGGTTCTGGTAATTACCACAGTGTTTATCTCCCTGACGGCTTTATCACGGTTTGTGAAGATTGACAGATGGAATATTGAAGAAGGGAGATTGCGTTTTTTTCACTCGCTATTTCCATAACTTTCTTATCTCACAACAACCCCCCCCCCCTCCCCTCCCTCTCTCTCTCTCTCTCTCTCTCTCTCTCTCTCTCTCTCTCTCTCTCTCTCTCTATATATATATATATATATATATATATATATATATATATATATATAAGTAACTAAGTACATTTACTCAAGTACAGTGCTTATGTACAATTTTGATGTATTCTTACTTGATGTATTTCCAATTTTCAGTACTTTTACTTCTACTCCACTACATCACAGAGGCAAATATTGTACTTTTACTCCGTTACAATTTTGAATTCCGGATTTTACTTGTAACAGAGTATTTCTCTATGGCAGTATTGATACTTTCACTTATGTACAAAATGGGAGTACTTTCCACTTTCCACTGGCCATCTGTCCATCCCATATTGCCATTTATTTTCTGCTAACTCAGAGGTTCACAAACATTTTCTGGTTAAGGACCCCTTAAATTGATGCAACCCCCATTTGAAAATATGTTGCGCCAGGGACCTCCATACAAGATTTGTTTCGTTAAAATGTAAAAAGAAGAAAATGTTTAAAAATGTCCCAATACAGTTTGAAAATCAAAATTCACAAGCTCACAATGTGTCGCATTGTGAAGTGGTTGAACTGATTCTAATTCTACATGTATATTAACTCCTGGAAACCTCTCAAGGACCCCTGGGGGCCCTCCGTGACTCTTTCGCTTGTTTATGCTTTTTAATCTGTACAGACCATAGACCGTAAAAAAGATTGGTTTGAACCCTATTTTTCAGCGATTTCAAATCGGCCAACTTTCTCTATCCGGTCCGAAATGCTAAGGGGAAATGAATGCTATTGGCTGCAACCACATCTAAGTAGAACCAGCAGAAACCCTAGAAACATAGACCCACCCTACTTTAGCATTACTTTTTAAATGAATGGGACAATAATTTACTAAACACATATCATGATGATTTAAAAGACTTTAAACTAGCGATTGAAAACATAAAGTGTTTATGAAAAGGTTTACTAAGGTAATGAAGTGTTAAGTTGGCCCAAAACCTCATTGACTTTATAATCGACATTATAATGTATTGCGACCAGTAGATTGTGAAATAGCGACATCTGCAGGGCCATTAATAGTGTAAGACTGAAAAACTGGTTCAGCCTAGCAGCTAGGGGGAGCAAGAGAGCTAGTTTGGGGAGAAGAGAGAAAGAGAGGAGAGAGAGGAAGGAGGAAAGAGTTTTGGTAACTTGTGATTGTTACACTGTTCTAGCCGGCTGCAGTTCTGTACATGTGTTTGAATGGTCAGTAAAAAGTTTATATTCTCAAGTGATGCCTCATTCTTTATATAACACCTCCAAGTTGTTATACTGGTGGAATATTTGCTCACAGTTTCAACATCTACAGAAAGGAAAACAAAACAAAAGGACTTGTGAGTGCTCAACACCTCCAAGTTGTATAGCAACAGAAAGAGATCCCTGAAGCTTCAATTCCAGAGGAGATTCCTTGGGGCTTTGCACTACAGACGTGAATGCTGCAAATAATGTATACACTATGTGTGTGTGTTTGTTCTACATTCTATGAGAATGAGCTGTAGTCTGGAGGATAGTGACGAAAATCGTTCACTTTTTCATACAAGCGTGAAATTTGGTACACTTATACAGTTTGGGGCCCTGAACATTTTCAGATATGGAGCCATCGCAAATACGCCCCCTGGTGGCCATGGCGGCCATTTTAATTTCCACCATTACCAATTAATGTATTTTACATCATAACTCCTGAACCAAACGTGATAATACAGAATAGATGATGTCTACACCTATGTTTTGATGGTCAAGGATTACAATAATACCATGTACAACATCATAAACCGTTCAGAAAAATAGTTAATGGTCAATTTGGGGATGTTGTGAGGTACTCCAATCGTTTTGTCTGAATGTTTGTCCGAACTGTTTTCACTTTATCATAAAAGTATGAAACCTGGTACACTTGTACAGTTTGAGGCCCTGAACCTTTTCAGATATGGAGCCACCGCAAAAACACCCCCTGGTGGCCATGGCAGCCATTTTACTTCCCACCATTTCCAATTAATATATTTTGCATCATAACTCCTAAACAAAAAATTATAATACAGAATAGTTGATGTCTAGACCTATGTTTTGATGGTCAAGGATTCCATTAATATCATATACAACATCATAAACTGTTCAGGTGAATAGTTAATGGTCAATTCGGTGATGTTGTGAGATGCCGCTGGTTTTGTCCGAACATTTTTCACCTTTTCATAAAAGTATGAAACTTGGTACACTTGTATAGTTTGGGAACCTGAACATTGTCCGATATGGAGCCATCACAAAAGAGCCCCCCATGGTGGGCATTTTAATATCCGCCATTACCAGATAATGTATTTTGCATCTCCTGAACCATACATGATAATACAGAATAGATGATGTCTACACCTATGTTTTGATGGTCAAGGATTCCATTGATAATGTGTACAACATCATAAACAGTGGTGTGATATGGATTTTTGAAGTGGTGGCCCTCTAAATTCATGGCGTCACATGCACGCGCATGTGTGCACGCATGTCTGCCGCTCGGTGCTAATACTGTATAACACAACATTTTTAATCTAATTATATTTCTTATTATTTAGTTACATTGTTAATTTGTTGTTTTTATATTAGTTTCAATTCATGTATTTTCCTTTAGGTTTTATATAAAATAACTTTACATAGACTTTATAGACTCACTCACCCACACACAAGTCTGCTCGCTCCTTTCGGAACCTCTTCCGAGTCCCTTCGCTAGGCAGCTCTGACAAAATGAGTGATTTAAACTCATGACATGAAGAGTGAGGAGCTGCATAGCGGAGGGAGAGGTTCCGAAAGGAGCTAAAAGTCTGCAAAGAATGCTAGGCGAACGTATATGCTGGCCGCATATACAGTAAGTGTAAATGAGCCTGCCTACCAGAGTATTGTTATGCAAAGCAGACAGGTAGAGGATTGAAGTACAACTGCAGGTGACAACTGCAGGAGTTAAAGGAGTAGTTCAGAAACCGAGCTGTCGAGCCGTCACACAACTTGACGACGTGCGTGCACGCGCATGTGCATGCGTGCATGCACATGCTCATGTTTTTTGCTAGTATTGATTTCAAGTTTCATGCATGTTTTTTGTTTGACTGATTGATTGTTGTCGTTGTTGATGATGACGATGAATCTATTATTCAATCTTCACTGTCTCCTTCACAACCTCCTCCACATTGATATTTTTTTTTTTGCATTTGTAAATGCCCCTGGCAGCCTTTCTTGCAGCCACAACTTAAGAGCTGAAGAAGAGATTGGCTTGCCTGTGGAAGAGTTGACCACAATGGTCTCCAATCAAGTGGGTTCGTCCAACCCCAGTCAGTTGGAGATGGCATTTCTGGTGCCACCTCAAAACTTGTCCCCAACAATGTACTCCTTCGTAAGCTCCTCTTTTGAGTTGATGGACCAGTGCATCCTTAGTTTTTTGTGAATAACTCAAGACCAAGCTTGCTGGGTGGCATTTGGGATTGTAAAAAAAACGCCATGAGATTTCCAAAACTCTGGGTCCACTCCTGACAAATCCATGGCTCTTCCTGTGTTCCATGCCTTCGCTGGCTGTGACACAGTATCTGCATTTGCAACCAGGGGAAAGAAGAACGCATGGGAAACCTGGAATGCCTTTGACATGGCAACAGAGGCCTTCATGGATCTGTCAAAGGCTTCAAAAAACAATTCTAGAGCAAGTCATTTCCATTGTGGAACACTTCACAATTCTCTCCGACGATCACACCAGCAGCTAACTTGACATCAATCAAGCTCATCTTGAGTTATTCACAAAAAAGGAAGAGTGATGGAGCATATACCCCCAATTAAGGATGCACTGGTGTACCAAGGAGTACACTGTTGGGGACAAGCATTCGAGGTGGCACCAGATATACCATCTCCAACAGACTGGGGTTGGACGTACCCACTTAATTGGAGATGGTCTCCAATTAAGTGTGTGTGGTCAATTCTTCCACAGGCAAGCTAAGCTCTTGAGCTCTTGAGTTCTGGCTGCAAGAAAGGCTGCAAATGAATGCAAAAAAGCCTCCTTATAGTGCACAGCATAGTGTCAATGTGGAGGAGGCTGTGAAGGAGACAGTGAAGATTGAATAATAGATTAATTGTCATCAACAACGACAACAATCAATCAGTCAAACAAAAAAACATGCATGAAACATGAAATCAATACTAGGAAAAATATGAAATGAAATATATGTGCTTAAGAAATCAATTAGAAAAACACAATGAAACCAATATGTTCTAACAACAACAAAACCAACTATTTCTGAAATAAAATCTTATAAATAAACCTTTGTCTGCATACATTATTTAAAGCTAATTTGTTATTGTCATATTGAATATTGCTCTGCTCTCACTGTATTATCAGGGGCAAAGCTAAAACTCTACACAAGTATACAACAGACACGAAATATTGTGATTTATCACTGAATTGACCATTAACTATTCAGCTGAACAGTTTATGATGTTGTACACATTATCAATGGTATCCTTGACCATCAAAACATAGGTGTAGACATCACATATTCTGTATTATCATGTATGGTTCAGGAGATAAGACGCAAAATATATTATCTGATAATGGTGGATATTACAATGGCCGCCATGGCCACCAGGGGGCGTTTTTGCGATGGCTCCATATCTGACAATGTTCAGGGTCCCAAAATGTACAAGTGTGCCAAGTTTCATAGTTTTATGAAAAAGTGAAAAATGTTCGAACAAAACCAGCAGACTACCTCAAAACATCACCGAATTGACCATTAACTATTCACCTGGACAGTTTATGATGTTGTACACGATATCAATTGAATCCCTGACCATCAAAACATAGGTCTAGACATCATCTATTCTGTATTATCATGTTTAGTTCAGGAGTTATGATGTAAAATACATTAATTGGTAATGGCGGAAAGTAAAATGGCTGCCATGGCCACCAGGGGGCGTTTTTGCGATGGCTCCATATCTGAAAACGTTCAGGGCCTCAAACTGTACAAGTGTACCAATTTTCACGCTTGTATGAAAAAGTGAACGATTCACCTGAAATCTGGTCATTATCCTACGGACTACTGTGCAATACAAATAGTTTGACTCTCTCGCCTCTCTCTCTCTCCCTCTCTCCCTCTCTCTCTCTCTCTCTCTCTCCCTCTCTCCCTCCCTCCCTCTCAGGCAGGTACCAGGTGCTGCCCAATAACAACCTTCAGATCCAGCAGGTGACTAAGGCAGACGAGGGGGTTTACCGGTGCGAGGCCAGCGTGGAGGCGCGCGGCGAGATCGACTTTGTGGACATCGCCATGGTCGTCAACGGTAAGGTTTCCTTTACAGAACAACAAAGTACACCAGTGGTTCCCATACTGGGGGTCGGAAAATGCTTCATCACTCAACAGTAAACAAACCAACATGCAGTATAAGTGTATAAAGGGTGTCTGCACATTATTAGTAAGAAACAGGCAAGGAAGAAAGAGGCAAACATTGTGAATAGCCGATTTACATGCTCACAGCGGCTCGCAGTGCGAAGCTTTGTGACTTGTGAGCTTTTACTTCGGCTATTTTCACAATATTGATCTGTGGAACCGAGTCAAAGTGCTTGTCAGGGCGGGGGGGGTCCCCAGTTCAAATATGATTATTTTGGGGGGGTCGCGATCTGAAAGGTTTGGGAACCCATGAAGTACACAACCCATTCTGAATGGGTCTCCCACAACACAAATAAGATCATTATTTCCATGGCCTTAAAATCATTGTGTTATTTGAAGGCCTTCCTGCCCTGGCATTTGGCCTTTATGCCTTCAGACAGGCCAAGCAGCCGTGCCCCCAAAATGATACACATTTCAGGCCTGGTATACCTAAGCTATATGATGATATAACAGACATCACGCAGTAGTAGTGCGTTGTCCCTACAAACCAAATGTGTCCAGTTAAACCAAGACTGTCAAATGTTCTATTAACGGAAGTGTATTCCACTAAATGTATTCCATTTTTTAAATCATTTTCCAGAAGAGCACAGTGTCTAGTCATGGTTAAAAAACCTTCCAACCGACAATAACCCACACTGTGTGGTTCCACACAGTCATCTGTCATACACCTAATACTCAGGCCTTGAAATTCAATGAACGCACCAGGGCAGAAAAATGGTTGGGATTGCATTGACGTCACTAAGAATATAAATAATCTCTCTCTCTCTCTCTCTCTCTCTCTCTCTCTCTCTCTCTCTCTCTCTCTCTCTCTCTCTCTCTCTCTCTCTCTCTCCCTCTCTCTCTCTCCCTCTCGCGCGCGCACATCGTGAAATGTGCAGCTATGTGAATGCATGTCATTTACATACAGTTGATCGTCGAAGTCAGATCGGATAAACTCATCTCCATAAGTTTAAGCATGAGTGCAATTTCTAACTCTCAGTCAATTATGTCCTTTGGCATGTGAGAGTCACGTCTCCAATCTAACATCAGTTTCATCAGCAGTTCCATGTTGAGGCTATTCGTCACAGCGCTTGACTAGGCCACTGTTTGCCAAATGCGGTCGATACCATTTTGTATACGTTTTTTTTTTTCCTACAATTATTTATTCAAATTATTAAAGATTAGAGATAACAAGAATTTGAAACATTCCTCAAAAGAAAGAAAGACACTTTTATTTACTAACAAGTCGGCCATATACCACCCATGACCTTTTTTGTTAAAAAATATGTGAGACGCCAGAGGAGTAGCTTCCGCAATGCGACACATTGTAAGCTTGTAGATCTGCTATTTTCACTAGTTTGGGTCCGGGTAGATATCTAATTCCTCGTTTGAGTCTCGAGCTGAAATGTTTGGGAACCACTGGCTACAGTCTTTTTAACGATCTATAATTTAGGCATTCTTAACCCAGAGCGACTTACAGTAAGTAAGGAAAACACAAGGTAATAAATCAAATGCATAGAAATAGTCTGTAAATAATTGGTAAACCAAGAACCTCATCGGTCTAAACAATAGAATATCCTTTTCTTTTATTTGGCAGAAATACATTAATTTGAGTTCTGGGTAGGCTACCCAATCTTTGATGTTCTTGTGATCTAGCCTCCTAAGTCTATAAAATACAACTATGAGCTTGGATGCTGAGCTAGATATGCACTGGGTCTCTCTGACTGATCCATCAATAACTGTACGGTGAATATTATATTATGTATGAACATAAGAATGAATATACCGCATGGCACATCTATCACAATACATCTGTCACCAATGAATATATAAAAGATATATATGTACAGTCAAGAATGAGTATACACACACAGAGATATGCACAGTCTGTAAACAGTACTGTAAATACAAATGTCAACAGACCTTCAGCTGCCTGGATGAATAGTGTTCAATCTATCAGCAGTCTATGAGTGTATGAGTGAATATGAGTACAGACTCTCAACAATTATCCTTAACAGACATCTGTCAATGTTCTGCCATGTACAACCTAGTAGTCCATCAAGTGAACCAGCGCCCATGCAGGAGTCAGTAGTCTGTTTCAAAATGTGTCTGTAACAAAACTTGTCCTAGGTCCGTAGCATTTAGTTGTTACATAACATTATAATGTTCTTATTTTGATCATGAGATCCAATTACTGAATGCCAGTATCCGGGTTTTCTTCAGAATGTGTATGACTGATTTACTATGACACTATGGCACATTATAAGTCCACTAGGACAGTGTTTATCAAACTTATTTTCTTATTTCTTTTCCAAAGACCCCCATAACTCTGAGAGTGTACACTCTCAGAGTTAGAGACCTGTAAGCGCCAAGGAAGGTCCCTCTCGACCCACTTTGAGAACGACTGCACTAATACATTTAAGGCTATACAGTAGCTGTGTTTCCAGTAATATTATTGACAGCATTTCTTTATGTTGAAAATTGAATTTTGACAAAAATGTCCACCACAAGCCAGCCAGTAGACTCCTATGTGTAGGTATTGACCGGTTTAAGTGGTCAAAGTTCTTGCACTTGCGTTCGGGAAATATCGCATAATATAGCGGCGTGCAGAGATATTACGCACCGCTTTGTGGCGTCAAATATCACATCCCCGTGTGTGAATTGTACAATATCTCATTCCTTTCTGGATGAAAATGAGATGCAATTTGTGCCTGAATGAAAACTCAGACGCGCTCCCTGAGCACATCTGACAACATAAGCTTGACTGGATCCTCTCAGATAGGACACTTAATTAATATACAGACCTGTCTAACCATGGTCTCTCTCTCTCTCTCTCTCTCTCTCTCTCTCTCTCTCTCTCTCTCTCTCTCTCTGCTATTCCTTATGATTGAAATTCTCAATTAGCAATGGATCCGGGCTCGGTATATGGCCTTAAAAAAATCGAAGGATGTCATTTTAATTTGACCATTTGTCCTCATTTACAGAAAGCGTTTCATGGGAAGCGAGTCACCTGAGACGGTCGGGGGAGAGTGATTGAAACGCGATCCCGACCGAAGGAGCGCATTAAGTGCCTCGTTACGCACGAGCAGCCGCGATATTGACTCTTCCCTATGTAATTCTCTCCTCACCTAATGTAATAATGTAATAGCAGCCCTCCCCTACACCCACCACCCTCCAAAAAATACATGAATTGCATTCAATTTAGCTAAACCACTCGCTTCACTTGTGAGGAACTTCCAATAAGCTTGCTCAATGAGGCACAGCCTATTATTCCAGCCCACATGACACTCATCATTCCCCCACAGAGCCGAGCGGAGTGGCTCGCTGAACTCCCTGAGGACACACACCAAACCCCCCTGGGAGCTTGACAAAGAGGCTTTTAACCCAGTAAGACCTACTGTATACCTGAGGCCCATTCTACAAGCAGGGCTGTATTAACCATTGGGCCGGTGGGGCCGTTGCCAGGGGCCCTTGGCTCTCAGGGGCCCTTGGGGGAACTGGCCTGCGTGGTCAATGACAATTTGCAAAAATTAAATGTATATTTTAAGCTAAAATCAAATGTGTGGGCCCCTCCTCTGTTGTCTACAGGTGCTTTCTTGGTCCACAGATGATCATCATGGCTTAAAGGTGATACACCATGCATTTAAAAAGTATTTATGTCATATTGTTTTTGTCCCAAAAACGTTTTTCAAAAGGTTTGAGGCTAAATTACCTCCTGAATAGAGAGCCTCTCATTTTTGAATGGCTCTCAGAGCATTTCCCAAAAAAAAAAATCAAAAAAAAATTTTTTTTGAAAAAAAAAAAAAAAAAAAAAAAAATTTTTTTTGGGGGGTGGGGGCCCCTAAAAAAAAAATTGGCCAGGGGCCCTCGCGGGGGTTAATCCGTCCATGTCTACAAGATGTCTTCTAAATCGCTTTTCTGAAAAACCTATGTTGCCATATCAGCGATGCTCAAATGTATTATTAGCCTATATGTATCAAAAAAGGTATGGGACATCTAAAATGTCACTTCAACAGAGGACAAAGTACTCACATTTCCACTTTTTTTTATGTCACACAAATAAACAAACGTGTACTGTAAGTGTAGGACTTTTTCAATTCCTGCTATTGATGTGTCTACTGGATTTTGGGTCACCCTACCAGTCAAAAGTTTGGACACAGCTTGTGTTTCCTTTGAATGAGAAGCTGTGTCCAAACTTTCACTGGTAGGGTATATAAGATTTTTCAAAAAAAGCAGATCTACAAGCTCACTTGTAGATCTGCTACACTCAAGAAATTACAGGAGCTGCTTTCCCGGATGGAATTGGTTAAATGCACTCCACTTTACCGTGGGGATTCTCATGTTGATCCCTCAGTATCCCTGAGGAATACTTCTTGGTTGTGTGCCTCTGTCACGCATTGAAAACTGCCGCAACACTGCTTCAGCTAATACCTTTTATAACGGTGTGGGTGTGCCCATGCAGAGCCATGGGTGTGTGCCTATGTGCTAGAATACAGCACTGACAACACATACAACTAACATACCCTGTGTACTGTAGCCTACTATAAGGTCACGCTGGGAAAGACGCGTGATAGTGTAAGAATTTTACCAAGTCCCAGAAACGAGACTCTGTGATTGGCCCAGTAGTCCAGGGGTTTTCAAACTTTTGGACTCAGGGCACCCCCGTAAATAACTTTTTCATCCACGGCACCCCTGAATTACACTGTTCATTTTTAGAATCTTACATCATATTACGCAACGTAAATATGCACATCTTTCCACCTGAGATACAGTAGGCTATGTCATGGAGAAATATCCATTGCCATCAGAAAATAACTTTTATTTGATGTTTAACCACCCCAGCATTCCTATTCTGGTGGGAAGGTTCACCAAAAATAGCCGATCTACAAGCTCACAACGCGTCACGTTGTGACGCGTTGTGAGCTTGTAGATCTGCTATTTTTGGTGAAGAGAGTTGGCCGAGGATAGGAAAAAAGAACTCCTCAAGTACAGTGCAAATCAGTCTGTTTTACTAAACATAGTGAAGTGATATTGATGTAGTGATGTTGATGAATTCCAAATATTATCAAAGTATTCTGCAGCACCCCTGGACTGGCATCATGGCACCCTAGGGTGGCCCGGCACCCACTTTGGGAAACCCTAGCTGCAATAGTCACTTTGAGTGACAGTTGGGGCAAACGCTCTCCCTGGGGGCAAACGCTCACCCCAGACATGATTTATGGTTCTGAGCCTATAACTCAAACGGCTTTATCGTCCAAAAAACTGTACGCGGTTGTTGGAAAAGTAATGGTAGCAGGCAGCGGGATTCAATACTATGAGGTTGCGGTTGAGAGTCCAAAATGACTGACTCGTTATATCACCAAGCCAGGTACTAGATAACGTTGTTTTGGCTATTAGAATGTGACAACGCCCCCACTGTTCGTTTGGGGGTCGGTGTCTCAGTCATTGCATTCAGCCAATGGAACGCGGGCAGGGCGGCGCTTGGCAGAATTTAGTTACTATACAATTTCACACGGGCAAGACCTGGCCGGTTGAGTGTCTAAACGGAAAGGAAATGACGTTGACACTTTACAAATCCGTTTACGTTCTCTGTGAATGAAACAAGTGTTGTGATTGGTCAAAAAATATAGTTTCCGGGGGAAATATGTATGAAGTAAGTCCCCGCCTCTGCATTAGGTTGTGTCAGGCTTTTCTTTAAAAAAGATTCAAATGATTAAAGGCTGGGAACGAGGCTACTATAAGGTCAGCCTTATGCAGCCTGGCACGTTTATCTATGTATTTATTAGTTTTTACCGCTGCTGTAGTTTTTAACTTGAACCGGAAAACAAACTAGAATAAATCTCCCTAGAGTTTTATCACGCTTTTAGTGGATAAATATGTGTTGCTTGGAGCTACTGCGCATGCTGTGAATCTTCTCCACTTACAATTCACAATTTACTTCCTGCTCCAACTCCTGGTCTGCAGCTCATCATCAAAGCTCGTCTGCAGGAAGTCAGTGACGACGACGGCATTAAAGATGGCCACCCTGCTGCGTAACTAGGCCTCCATGAAGTTGTAGCTCAATGGGAGGTCCTCCGCATGATTCGCCACCTGCTTTACGCCCCTTTTTTAACTGTCAGAGGAAACCTGGGAATGTATCATTCAAATGTTTCTTCATTGAATAATGTGAGAACAGCTGCAGTCTCTTCAGATCAGAAGGTGCAGCACTCACTTATTGTGGTAGCTGCATAGTCCAGGACAGTTCCGTTCGGGAGCCCCCCAGGCAAATGGCAATTCATACTGCCACAGAACCGTTCTGTATTCTGAAAGACAGACCCCACCCATCACAGCCTGCACTGACTGTAGTGCACATTACAGCCAGCACTAGAGTTATAGAGGTTTGGCCCTTTCTTGCGATTGTATTCATGAATGGTATTGAGACTATAATCCACACGTTGATGCAGTTTATATCAGACCCGGGTGCGTTGTGTTCCACAGTGCACCAATTATCTGCACCTGTGTTGTTGGCAAAAACGCTGGGAACTACTGTACTTTCTTGCAGACCTTGTAATGAATTATTAGTGAAATAGAACAGTTTTAATTGGTACATGTCCTGTTGCCATGTTGTAACCGTTTTAGAAAAGCAATAAGTCACGCGAGGCATGGCTTATGGCAATAATTAACCTGTATTTTATAACGCCTCTCAGTCGTTATAAAATACCAGGTAACCACATGCCTCTTGTGGCTTATTGCTTCAATATATCATGCCCACCTTGAATGTATACGTATGGCCAACTTCTGATTGTAGCCAAAACAGTTTGGCAAGTCAAAACATCATATCTGTACTTTGTAGCCAGACGAACCGAAAAACATTTCTGTTGTGGCACTGGCCTTTAGGATTCAGCTCTCATTCGATCAGTTGGGTGGCTTTTTCCAATCAATAATGGGTGACAAATAGTGTCAATAGATTAGATTTTATTTTAGTGAAGATATTTGGTATAGGGGGCTTAGTATGGATGGTTAATGATGTGTACAGTATACTGTAGGATTTAAGTGGTTAAGCCTATACCTTATCTAGAGCAACACAAGTGTAAGCAAGGTGATACTGTATTCAGTGGTGGATCCATCCACACACACACACACGCACGCACGCACGCACGCACGCACGCACGCACGCACGCACGCACGCACGCACGCACGCACACACACACACACACACACACAAATTAAAACAGAACCAAATCAGGAGGTTATCAGCCGTTTATTTTTGGTCACAAGGACATACAGTAGAGTAGACTGATCGGGGCCATGATCCTATACTGTACTCAATGGTCTAGACTAGAGTCATCATCTTCATTTAATTAAATAGAACGAACCATTCATCTCATGCACAGATTTAAACCTACGGATCATTTTAATAAATCTCCCTCAGGGAGAAGGGGCCGTCCCAGTGTCTGTGTGCCTTATTGCTATATTGTAAATTCAGTAATTGGCATATACGTAGTCTGTGTGATCTTCATTCAGAAGTCACCGAAAGACAGTCGTAAAGTCATCAACATGCTAGATGAACAAAGTGACCCCAGTAATGGAAGCTAGCCGATCAATACTTTTAATCAAATTAAAAGAATCTCAAGACAACACATCCGTTATTTTTACTGTTTGTTTTATAGACCAATTATTTGTATACAAACATAGAGACATTTGCACCGCTCAAGAAACACGACTCATGTGCATATCTCCTTGTTTGGGCAGTTCTGTTTGTGACATCAGCTGTGGTGATGTCAGTCAAGCTGTGTACTTTCTATGATATTTGTCTCGTGCTCATACGAAGCCATACCAAAAAATTGTATGAAATGCAACGCGGGCAGAAACCTCATATATCCATATATTTTCCCCCCTAAATTAATGCCCTACTTCCTTGTTTTTGCATAAAAGCGCTGTGAGCTTTATAGATCAGAATTGTTTTAAAGTTTTTGATTTCATTTGATTGATTTTATAAACTAGAAGTTCAGACCTCCACGTAGACCTCACACCTACATCACACCGCCAATCTGACTGATATGCCCATATATGGAGATCTCTGTATCTGTCTGTCCTTGTCCCTTTCATGCCCATATATGGAGATCCCTGTATTTTTCAGTCCTTGTCTCTTTATGCCCATTTATGGAGATCCCTGATGTCATCAGTATATGCCCACATATGGCCATGCTGATATGCCCATACATGGAGATCTCTGTATGTGTCAGTCCTTGTACTGTTTATGCCCATATATGGCCATTTCCACCTGTATCTGTCAGTCCTTGTCCCTTTATGCCTATATATGGAGATCTCTGATGTCATCAGTTTATGCCCATATGGGCATGCCACCTTTTGTGCCCATACTGTATGTGTTTGACTGATGCCATGACGACACATTGAGGTTAGACAACACACTCCATATTTGTGCGTAGCTGGGAACTGGTTATGGTTATGGCAGAGGTAGAAAAAGACGCTTTTGGATTTATAAGGTTTCCACCCAACATCGGATGCTATGTTGTATCCTTGTCTGTTTCACTTTGACACCATTTCACATGCTGAAAAAATAAATAAATACCTTTTTTGATGATCTTATATCTTCTGACCCACACGTGGCAACGTTTAAATGCTTGAATCTTGAAACTATTGTGCATTGTGATGGACTGAGGATATTGAAGGCATAATAATCCATGCATGTTTTGTCCTTAATGAAAAGGCGTAATGACCGGTCAGCTAGCTAGGTATTGTTGATATTACACATACTGCCACGTTCTGTTTGGCTCATCGCTGGACAACCGTGAACCGTTTCTTACACTGAGAAATGCCTCTTTTATAGAACCAGCTGCCAAATGTACAAGTATTCACTGCATTAGTTCTGTCCTCCCATGATAATTCTACTCCATCTATCATCTGTTGGAGTTGCTGTAGATGTGTTATTTACTTCCATATTTTCACCTGTTTATCCTACTGTACATTTTCGATGATTTTTCTCTCCTGATTTGTGAAATTGGTATCCTGACCTTAAAATGTATTTTCTGTTTACCAAAGAGTGGAGAGATAGGGAGACTCCCGTTACTGGGCTGGGCTTGCCCACACTCATGCCCGTGTGCCTCTCTGTTTGTGTGTGTGTTCGCTACTACGCTTGTCACTGCTAATTTCCTTGATGAGCATTGTAGAAACAGGAAAAATGAATCAAGGCTTTTTAAAGTGACAGTTTGCAGATTAAAACTAGACACTGTGATTCAACTTACATCAAAACAGAAATCATACGCAAGTTCAATTAGGATTTTGTGACAGGCATAAATAACTAGTTCACCAAGCACAACAGACTTCTATGAAGTCCTATCTTTTGGTGTAATTGATTTTCTAAAAAGACACTGTATGTGTGTGTGTGTGCGCTGCGTGCGCGCGTGTTTGCGTGTGTCCGCCTAATAGCTCATCTTGGATACCGCTGGAACGAACAGTATTAGAGTCTGCACAGTAGGCCAAGAAAGACACTCCACCCTACATTTGTCAAATCAGCCTTATGGCAGTTGAAGATCTCTGTATTTGTCGGTGCTTATCCCTTTTATGCCCATATATGGAGATCCCTGATGTCATACGGGCCCATTTGGTTCTATTTGTACACTCACAGTTATGGAAATTGAAATTAAAAAGTTTGAGAACCACCGGTGTTGTAATTGCAGGCGTGAAGTCCACATAACGGCTCTGACAGTGATAGAAAACAGTTCCTGAAATGGTTTCAAACGTCATGTTGTGATGTTGGATCAAGTTCCTCCCAATTCCTCCGGTTGTGGATCCCAACTCTATTTGTGTGCACCCTCCGTTCTTTCCCAAATATGGATGTCCACGCTGACATCATCAGTATGACGTCATTAATATCTCTGTCTGCGTGTGACTGTCCTCCACTCTTTTTATGTAGATTGTAGAATCCACACTGATGTCATCAACATGAGCCCCACTCTTAACTGCTTTATTTCTATTTTCTTTCACTGAGTCTTACTCGACTTGACTGGCTTATTTCCTGTCTTTGGGCAGAGTGTGTTTTAACTTCACTCAGAGACATGGAAATGGATTCCCAGGTGTCTTTTTCAGAACAGGATTTTTCCTGTCCTGTGTGTCATGACATATTTGAACAACCTGTTCTCCTGTCGTGTAGCCACAGCTTCTGTGATGCCTGTCTACAGCAATGGTGGGCACGTAAGGGAAGAAACGAATGTCCAGTTTGCAAGACGGTAAACAAAAGAAAAAATCCACTTTGCAACCGGGCTCTGAAGAACCTGTGCGAGACCTTCGTTGACAAGAAGCGTCGGAAAAAGGATCCCAAGGGGGCAGCCAAGGAATCACTGGAGCTTTTACGGAATAAACTGAAGGTCTTCGCTAAGGTCAAAACAAACTGTGACCAAACAGCAGAGCACATTAAGGTCCAGGCCCAGAGTGCAGAGACGAAGATTAAACAAGAGTTTAAAAAGCTTCAGCAGTTTCTACAAGAGGAAGAGGGGGTTAGGATTGCTGCACTGAGGGAGGAAGTGTTGCAGAAGAGTCGGGTGATGAAGGAGAAGATTGAGGGCCTGGAAAGAGATATTTCAACGCTTTCAAACTCAATCAGAGCCACAGAGGAGGAGCTGAGAGCTGAACACATCACCCAGACCAATATGGCGACGGTGGAAATGGTCCAGACACTGCAGGACCCGGAGCTGGTTCCACGACCACTGATCGACATGGCCAAACGACATGGCCCAACCTGACCTTCGGAGTCTGGAACAAGATGAAGGACATTGTCTCCTACACTCCTGTCATTTTGAACCCCAACACGGCCTATCCAGACCTACTTCTGTCTGGTGATCTGACCAGTGTGAAGTGCGGAGTGAGACAGCAGCTTCCTGACAACGCGGAGAGGTTTGACTCCTACTACTGTGTCCTGGGTTCAGAGGGCTTTAACTCGGGGACTCAGAGCTGGGACGTTGAGGTTGGAAGCAATGCAGAGTGGGACATAGGCCTGTTGGCAGAGTCGTCGATGCATAAGAAGGGAGTCGACAGGAACGGTCAATTCTGGAGGATGAGCTTGGATAAGGGCGTATACACGGCATTCTCCTCACCAGGGTCATTCACTCGTCTCTCAGTGACACGTAAACCCCGGAGGATCAGAGTCCAACTGGACTGGAGCGGAGGAAAGCTGTCCTTCTCTGATCCCGATACCAACACGCGCCTACACACCTTCAGAGACACTTTCACTGATATCCTGTTTCCATACATTAGTAACGGTGATGGTGCTTGTCCTCTGAAGATGTTGCCGCGGGAAATCGGTTTAATTAAAATGGAAGAAGAAGAAGAGGAAGAGGAGGAAGAAGAAGATGATGACGATAATGATTATCATCATCATAATCATCATCATTACGATTCTCATTGGTTCTTGGGTCCAGCTACATAACTTCTTGGCCATCTTGGGTGACTTCAATGCATGTCTTCTTGGCCCATAAGTCGCATGGTTCACTCGCAACTAACAAACTCATTATGACAATGCTATGCTAGAGGGATTATGGAGGAATACCGACTGCTGGCCTCAAACACAATGTTCCAAAAGAAGAGAGGGGAAGCTGTGGATCTGGATGTCACCACACAGTGGCATTACCAGCAGGTAAAAAAGCCCCTGGATGGCGTTTACACAAGGCTTGATGCAGATCTTGATGTCACATGGAAGAACCACAGGAATGTAGCCTCTGGTGGGTCATGAACAAGTTCGGGGAGAAAAAGATGAGGCTGGCAGGGCACTCTGTCAGGCACCAAGAACTATATGGCGAGCAACTGACGCTTAGATTCTAAGGCACAGTTTTTGGACAAATTGGACAAATAAGTGTAAAAAATTAAATAAAATGAAATCAATCACGTAAACAATTATTAACACTTTCCCTACTTTATATATAATTAATTATTTACTTTCTGCCGCCATTGACTGTACCTTATTTTGAAGACCCACGGAAGCCACAATTGTGTCCATGTTGTGGAAATTCACTATGTTGTAATATCGATGAAGATGTTTTCTTTCATACGGAAAAGAAAAATTGTTACCGCGACTGTCCATCGCTTAGATACGGGCCGTTGAAAGAAAAGCGTTTCTCGAAGATCAACGTGATCTGGAGAAAGATTCCGAGATAAAGCCATTTTTCTGCAATGCATTGAAGCCAATGGAGATTATTCACTTCCTGATAACGTCATCATCACCAAAAGGATCACGGGAGATTGAGTTTTCTTTCACCCGCGGGTCCCAATGACCGCGCGCTACTGTTATTTAATATAAAACGATATCCTGACTTTTGTCTGAAAAGCACTTGATGTTAAGGAGGGAGACCACACACAGCTGAATGATGTCAACATGTTTTTCTATGTGATGTTCGACCACTGTTCCTATATTGTTTGTATAATTATCAGAGGGATATTAATAATGTAACTTAGGTCTAGACTGACGAGTGTCAGCTGTTTGTTATTATTGTATAGGCTACAGCAGTGTTTCTCAAATGGGGGTACGTGGAGGACTGGAGGTATTGCAGGGGGTACTCAGAAAATGCCCAGAAAAATAAAAAATAGAAGTATAAATCATGATAATATAATACCTCGTTAAATAATTAACTACAATTGAATTAGAAGTTAGTTGTGAGCCAAAATACATGGTCCCAGGCAACTGGGATGCGTTTGAATGTTGTTTGAATCTAAGTTATTGACATGAAAACTGGACTGAAATGTCATGGCCACAGTGTTGAAAATAAATCTGTTCAAGAGGCACTGTTCTCACTCCCCTTTGTTTGTGATGTTATATTCTTGAAAAGCGGTGTTATCTTAGCATCATACACCACTAGTTATGGTTTTAATTGCAGTTGTATATGGAAAACTGGGCTACAGTATGTTGTTTTAGTATGTTGTTTTATATTGTGTTGTTTTGTGTGGACCTCATTAAGAAGATGATCTCGGCATCGGAAGCTAATGAGGATCCAAATTTAAAAATAGGCAACCGCACTGGACAGACGTGGACTAAGCGATTCCTTGTTGCGGTTAACAAAGTGCAGTGTGAGCGCAAACTTATCAATTAAATGTGCAAGAATGTTGCAACTTCTCCCATCCCATTCGCACTGACTATATTGAATTATATATGAGAATGTACGTGGCCTAAAGGGTTTCCTTGGCCTACTGGGACTGTGCATTAAAAGTTTATCAGCAATCGGACGCTGCGTTCATGATTTGAATAATTTTGTTGGGCGGAGATGGGTGTGGCCTATGTGGTGAGTCTGTGTATACAAAGAATCCAGGGGAGAACAATGTTTATTGCATAAAAACAAGCCTTCAGTCTTTTTCGTGCATTTATCCTTTTGAATTCCGGCCTGGCAGAGAGAGAGAGAGAGAGAGAGAAAGAAACTACTCAAATAAAAAGGAACTTGTGTAAGAAATCCCCTCACTCTCTGGCTGCTGGTAGTGGGTGAAAATAAAAAAAGGTTTCGGTACTCACCAAAACAAAGGTATCTGTGGCGAGTTGAAAGCTTACTCTACTTAGTGGACGTAGTCTGGGCCCCCCACCACACGCCTAAAATACATTTAGGGTGAAATGAAAAATAATCCACCGGATGGATGACCAGACGAAGATGTATTGACCTCGAAACGTTGTCACTCTTGCCTGCACCCTGTAAACAATAAATAAGACTTAAACAGTCTGTGTTTTCTCCAGTACCTTCCTCCGTCTACAGTGTGATGTCAGAACAGCTATAGACATTATTACTTTTACTACTACTACTACTACTACTGTGTGAGGAGTGAGGACATAGAGAGATTCTTTCTTTCATTCACCTGTTTGATTCCCATACAGTAGCTCATGTTCCTCCAAACACAGCTGTTTTTGAGCGGTGCTAGCCGTTTCAATACGTGGCTTTGTGTGTATGTCTATGAAAAATGGACAGGCCATCAAATACTTATTATGTAACCGTATGTCATCATCAGCAGCACCGCTCACTTCACACTAGGTGTGATTTTTTTAAATGCAGAGCTACTTTGTTTTGAATCTCATTCGATATGATGTCCAGTATATATCCATTACTAACGTTATCAGCACACTAAGATGTGTATCTAAAAATCATCTTAGCTTAGCAATAAGCAACATACTGTAGTAACAAACATTCTTCACACTACTGGCCGTCTCTCTCTCTCTCCCTTGGGCAGCATCAGTGGCAGACTACAAACACTGGCCCTCTGCTGCGCTCAGCTGCAGTGAGTTCATTCCAGTGTTCAATAGCCTGAAGGGATGGGACCTTCTGATTGTTAAGACCAGGTTTCAGAGAAACGTTGAAACAAAATGACAGAAGAAAAAGCCATTTCACCACAACTTCAATGTTAAACTTTAATGGTTTAACAGTGTTCTATCCTCTTCCCTTCCAGTGCCACCGGTTCTGTCAGTGTTCCAGCCGTCCTTCAACGCCACCGCAGACTACCAGGAGTCTGTCACCTTCACCTGCATCACATCTGGATCCCCTGAACCCGAGGTCACCTGGCACAGGTAACTCTTTAACCGAACCCCAAAGTATTTGCGATGCAAGAGTGCAGTCTAACCAACACCAACTCGGGACTCCTGAATGTCTGGCCTCCACACTCTCCTATCTTAACATCAGTGTCTCGAGTTTCTACCTCGGCCTGCTCAAGAACGATGCAAGTTGGAAATGCATGCCCTGGTTATGCAATACCCGTTGTACCCGATGTCAGAATAGTCGTCTTTTGTGTCCCTTTTATGCCCAAATATGGACTCCAGGCCAGTCTATGACATCAGGTAGATCCGACATCTTCCCACTTGGCGCATCATGCCCTCTGGTCCTCAATGATACGCTTATCAGTCTCATACTGTATATGAGCATAACTGTCAGAGCTGACCAGAGGTCTGAGCGGAGATGGGAGAGGGGTCTATTGTCAGTTTGCCTTGTTAGAGCAGCAGCACACTGTCTTCAGATACATTTACACCATTATGAAAGTCAGATGTAAAAAATATATATATATTTTTTCTACATAAAAGGCAGCGCCAAACAGAAACGTCCTTTGCAGACAGAGGGAACACCCAGTGCTGTCAGATGGCTTGTGCTCAAAGTATTGAACAACAATGCTTAGTATGCTCAACTTGTGTCACTAGCCTTGAGGAGAGCGAGGCAGGCACTGCAACAGAGCATAGACAACGTGTAAATATGAATGAGAGCCATTGATTGAAGTAAAGAAGCGCTTGCATCACTCGGTGCAGAGTAAAGGCTCCCTGCAGACGCCTCTTGACAGCTGTGAACCAGTGGTGGAAAAATACAAAAAAAAAAACATTTGACTTAAGTAAAAGTAGCAGTACTGCAATATAGAAATACTCCGTTACAAGTAAAAGTCAAGAATTCAAATTGTACTTGAGTAAAAGTAGCCTATTGGCTTCAAAATGTAGTAAAAGTACTCAATATGCAGACTGTCCCATTTCAAGTATAAGAAATATTTTTAAAATAGCAGATCTACACGCTCACAATGCATTATATAGGGCTGAAGTGGTTAATGTATGTTTTTAATAACCAAAATCTACAAAGTAACTAACTTTAAAATAAATGTAGTGGAGTAAAAGTACAATATTTGGATCTGCGATGTAGTGGAGTAGAAGTAAAATAATTGGATATTGGAAATACTCTGATAAATAAATTGAAGATTTCCAGGGACCCTCATGGGTCCTTGAATGACCAACATCAACATCAATTTAACCACGTTAAATCTATACACATCGGCTGATTTCAAATAGCCGAATAGATCTATAAGCTGACGACGCAATGAATTGTGAACTGTGTTCCAACAATTTGTAGAATATGTGGAATATCTTTTAAACATTTCAAACACAAAACTTGGCACAAAATATTTTAGACCGGTGTATGTGGCTAAATCATGTTTTTGATCTTATTGATTTTTTATATTGTGTTATTTATCTTGTGTTGATTTTTTTTTATGTAAAGTACTTTGGGCTTCATTTGATGTCATGAAAGATGCTATACAAAAAAGTGTATTATTATTATTATTGAATATATATGAATTTGGGGAACCTTGGCTAACGTTATATACCACAGCTTGAAATGAGAGTTTTATCCCATCCTTTCACAAACAGGGAAATGCTAATGATTTTACAATGTGAATAAATAACAATGTCGGTTATCTCTCAGCGTCTCCAAAATGCCAATGTCTAAAAAAAAAATCACAGAATTCATTGGCTTCTATTGTGTGCACTTTAAAAAAAAAGAAATACCAAGGCTGTGCCATTTTAAAAGAAATACCAAATCAGGCTGTGCCAGTAATAGAAGCTGTTATTGGTTTTGGCTGCCTTTGTACGTTTGCCACCTTTTATTGTGTATTACAATACATTCCACTCTTGCATGAAAGAAAGAAAAAAAACAGTCGTAATTGGCTTTGATAATTACAAAAGTCAATCAAAGTGAAAAATGTGTTCTGTTGAATTCATTTTAGCCTTTTCATTATTGCTAGTAGGATATTTCTGGTGAACAATTATGCAACTAAAGTGCGTTCCCTCTGAGTGAAGATCTCCAAGTCGGTCGTATACCTCTTGATCACATGACTCCAGCGGAGAAAACGCCTAGTCGGGCAGCGTGTTTCCTAAACCCACCAGGATTGAAACGCCCCTCTCAATAATCTCAAAATAAAGTATGAAAGTGCGTATGAACGTTAGTGCTGCTCGCTCAAGTGCAAAGCAATACTGTACCTACGCCCTACCGATCCATTACAATAATACACGCAGCATAATACGCCCAAAGCCATATCCAAACTATAACAATTTAACTGATAATTAGTAAGAGTTTTTATTTTGAGCATAGTAGTGACAAATTAATAGCTTTCTCAGTATGTTTTTCTCTTTAGCAAAGTTACAAAGTTTTACCTTTTTTAATTACAGTACAGAGCAAAGTTACAAAGTTTTACCTTTTTTAATTACAGTACAAAGTAAGTTTCAAGTTTTTTTTTTTTTTAGCACAGTTTATTTTGAGCATTGTAGTGACAAATTAATAGCTGTGCATTGTGCAAATGCAGGCTTTTCTCAGTAGCCTACAAGTTTTATATTGTCTTCATGCCTTTACTAAGTCTGACTTTATCCACCCTCCATGTGTCCGTCAAGGATTTCAGCCACTCTTGGAAGTGCTCGCGTTTCCGCGAAACAGGTCTTAACCCTTTTAGTGCCTATCCCGAACTAGTTCGGGATATTCGGGATCAAAAACAATTTTTTATTTGCTATTTTACTTACCCCGAGCTGCTTGGAGCAACGTGGGTGGTCCTGGCTCGCCCATCGCTCACCAACGAGAGACGCTAGATGCTCCGACGATTTATTCCATTGAAAATGGTTTAAAATAAAGTTTAGACCCCCCCCAATGTTCACCAAATGTTCATTGTAGGCGGCGCGACGTATTCCAGGGTGCCTATCCCGAACATGTCCGGGATATTTAATAAAATGAATTATTTTATCGGAGGCCTCAACGAAGCCCCGGTCTAGACGTGCATCCTTGGCCGGGACTTAGACTCGGCCATCCACGGGCCGTATTCGCGCTAACGGCCGAATCACGCCGCCCACTCCAATAATAAATCACATCTTTAGACAGGATTTTCTCCGGATTGTGTCCCCAGACCCAATGAGAAAGTTTTTTGCGGCTGAAATAGCTTTAGATCGGGCTTCTAAATGGGTTAGCATTTTGGCTACGTGTCAGCTAGCTTCCTCCTCTGGACACCCATAGGATTGACCGGAGTGAAAACACAGGCCAGTTGGGAGAGGGTCGACGAAAGCTATAAAGAAGGTCAATGGAGACATTTCTGGCACTCTAGCACCCCTTGTGGCCGGATGGCACTGTATGAGTTAACTCAATCCTGGTGGGTTTAGGAAACACGCAGTCGGGCACAAATGGGCCGTGATGCTGGGAACCCACCAAATAAAGGGTGACTCACGCGATTTATTGTGAGCGGAGGTTTGTGCGTGACTGTTCCCACCAAAGCTGGCCACAGCAGGAGGTCTGGTCAATGTGTTTCAATCAGAATGCGCGCAATAACAAAAAACGATTTGACAAATATTCACATGCGCGGCATTCAAGTGGAGCGGCCATGCGTGGCCAGTGAGAAAAGCTGCATTAATGAATGCCCACGCCTGTCTAAATATGAATGATATTCTGCATCACTCGCTGCAGAATATAAGGTGTAGGCTAGTGGTTAATTCATAATGTTCTTTTGGTTTTCCCTAGAAATGTAGGAGTGGAATGGATATATATACACATATATATATATATATATATATACTGTAATAAATATATATAACGCACGCACGCACGCACAATGCACGCACACATGCACCCACCAGTTATTGAGGAAATTGGAATTCACAGACTGCACAACCCCAATCATCCTGGCTGTGGACAATCAGAGCACCATTTACTTTGCTAGTTTCTTCTGATGTGTGGTGTAAACAGTGCACGGGGAGATTGCCCAGTCAGTCAGTCAGTCAGTCAGTCAGTCAGTTAGTCAGTCAGTCAGTCGGTGGAATGACATTGGTATTCTTCATTTCCTCCTTGGCTAGTTAAAAGTTATTGCCACATCCACCTCCTGTGCGTGTGTGTGTGTGCGTGCGTGTGTGACGTGTGTGTGTGTGCGTGCATTCGTGTGCGCGCGCTCGGGCATGTGTGTTATTTGTTGACATGAACACAAAACCTCCATATTTAAACTTTTTAATGCTTTTCTGTCAATTAATGTCCCGGTTTAACATATGGTGTCACACAAACTTTGTGAAAATAGCATTCTCTTGGGGGCATCCCGCCACTCCGACTCCGTCTCCATTCCATTCCAACACTAACCCTATCTCTAACCCTAACCCTAAACTTAACCCCTATGGGAGTGTCGCCACTCCGACAATTAGAAGTCAATTTCGGAGTGGCGACATGTCGGAATGGAGAGCGACTCCCCATTCTCTTTTCTCTATTTTAATTGAATAAAAAGTATTGGTTTTGGACATAAACAGGTTTCCACTCGATAGCGACAAAGGTCTCTATACATTTAGTCCTACCGTATAAGAACACAAGGCAGGTCTATGTGTGGTTCAGATACAATCAGCTCTGGACAGTCCTGCAGTTTTCTATAGCTTTGGCTCTGTGATCACTTTAGAATCACTACAGGACTTGACCTTTGGTCATAAAATATAGGCTGTCGCAGCTTTTAAATGGAGGATTTCTATCCATATCTGATGAACAGGTAATAACCAATCTTAGCCTGTTTTCTTCCTGCTGTGTGGCTTCACAAGTCTGGACAGATTTAGATAAAGACACTTTTAATACGTTGTCCATGAATAGAACTGCCCCCTCACGTTCTGGTGTCACAGCTGCCTTGTTGACACAGTCATTCAGATAGATCGTTGACTACAACAATCCTGGTTCCATTTAACATCAGGTACATGCTGGTCAGCTCATCATCTTTGTAATGTACAGGCTGTCATGTGTCCCTCCATTGTCCTGTGCCATCCGTCTGTCTGTCTGTCCGTCCGTCCGTCCGTCCCTCCCTCCCTCTGTCTCGACTCTTTCAAGAATTGTAACTAGTTCATACCCGGGGATGTTTGTGCGCGCTCAAAGTATTTTCAGTCTTTGAGTTGTGTGCTGTGTAGGTATGGTATACACTTAGTTAAAATTTGGAAGGTGGTTGACACTGTCGTGATTGAGCATGCATAGCGTTGTTCCGACACGCATTACTCCGACGTTCCGTTCGTCCGACTGGACACTAAATGAAAGTCCTATAATGCTCTGTCCAGACCGGCGTGTGTGTGTGTGTGTGTGTGTGTGTGTGTGTGTGTGTGTGTGTGTGTGTGTGTGTGTGTGTGTGTGTGTGTGTGTGTGTGTGTGTGTGTGTGTGTGTGTGTGTGTGTGTGTGTTCGTGTTCTCCAGCGTTCTCTCTGTGTGCAACTAGAGATGATCATCCCATAGCTTGGGGGACTGTAACCATGACTGAACTGGCAATCTCTAGTGATTACACAAAACATCTCTAGTGATTACACAAAATAAAACCACTAATAAACAGCTTACATTTTGGGAAAGTGAGAAATGTGCGTCGTCATTTTTTGCATAATGATAATAATGGTCAGTGCCCTTGTGCAAGTTGAGATCAATTGCTCAAGCCACTGTGGAGATGCATGCGGGACAGACAGTCTTTCCGTGTGACTGACAGAGTTTTTTTTTTTTTGAGTGGTGGTCTCACCACTCCTGTGATTCGCTTTCACGATGTTACTGGCTGGCCGTGTATGTCTGTCGCCTGCCATGTATGTCTGTCGCCTGCCAATCTGCCATACCTCTCCTGACCAGGAGAGGGACACACAGACCACAAACACACACACGTTAAAGGAGGGGCGCTATTGAGCAGGCAGACTCAACACCACACACACACACACACACACACACACACGCACACGCACGCACGCGCACACACCCCCCCCCCCCCCCCCCCCCCCAACAACCTTGCAATACATGTATTTGACTCTTTTTATTTGACCACCACTCAGTTCACAAGGTGTGATTTTTTAGTTAATATGTAGGATAACTAATGGGTTTCCTGTCTTCCTCACATTGTCCAGGAGGGGGCAGCAGCTGCAGCAGATGGAGCAGTATGTCTTCACCCAGCTGGAGGACGGGCGGAGCACGCTGACCATCCACAACATCAGACAGGATGACGGAGGAACCTACACCTGCAGGGCCACCAACAAGGCCGGCTCCCAGGAACGAGAGCTCCTCCTCAAGGTGTTCGGTAAGCCACGCCCAGAGCTGTCAACAACACAGGGACGTGCTGGCCATTGGGAAAAGCGGGACAACTCCCGAACGGCCGGTTCATTCCCGGCCGGTCCAGGGTTAGGGCCATTAGGAAAAAAATGTAACTGTTTGCACAAAAGTAAAAATTAAACTGTTTGCACAAAAGTAGTGAAAACAACCGATGATGCGAGGCGTTGTGTGCTTGTAGATCTGCTGTTTTCACTAGTTTAAATCATTTTTTAAATGATAAATACAAAACAAACGGTTTTGGACATACAAGGTTTCCACCCGACAACGACGAAATATAACTAATGTAATTGGCCCACTGGCTTGTCACTTGTCATGATCTGAAATGGCAAATCTTTGAGTAGCAGCAGCTACTATATCTCTCTCTATAGCGCGCAATGAGGGCCTCTCCAATTATTTTTCCCGGGCCGAATCAGGGGCCCAGCACGTCCCTGCAACAACATATGGGTCAAAGAGGCAGGACATGGTTGGGATATGATACACAGTATATGCCCAACCCTGGAAATGCTGGCAAGCAATGAGATTGTATCGCGAGTTTCTAACCCTCTCTGAAACAAACTGTACTCAAGTTCAGGCACATGCACACATAGATATCAAAGGGTGCCCTTTTATCCGTCTGTAAAAAGTGCCCTCTACAGACTGTGAATGCAGTTTTTGCTATGGTGAAAGAAATGCAAATGCAACCACTTTCCATGCCATACCTGAAGACAGCATTCAAGAGAATTGCCTTTAACTCTCCTGAACTTGAATGCAGCATCTTACGCTGATATTACATCATGATATCGATGTAACTAAGATATTTGATTGGGTACATATATTTTATATGAGCAGAATTACAATTAAAATACATTTTATGTTGAGGCTACTTCCTCAATTTCCTGGTCTTTGCGAGTCGGCGAGAGATGCTGCTCTCTGCCTGTTTTCAGACCGTTTACAGAGAGACCACTTGACTTGACTTGACTTATAAAAATGAAAATTTTCGGGGCATGACATACGGTCTTTAAATCGTTGTATTTCAGTTGGGCAGTTTGACTCAGAGGCTTTCAGCTTTCAGGAAGTAACCAAAAATACACAGGGAAGACCAGAGTAATGTGGAGGAGATAAGGAGTGCATTAACAAGCTGTTAGAATTAATTGCCAAGTTTCGTGATTATATATACAACGGCGAATTAAAAAAAACACGATGTTTGACTATTTACAGTTAATTGTGCAGCCCTACCTCACACCATAAAATCGCCGTCTTTTTTGCTCCAGTCATCAACATCCTTTGAAGACGCGAAAAGCGCTTGCACTTCAAAAAATGTATTTAAATGAAGACGGTAACAGTTCTTGCCTTGCGGTGGACAGCGGGGGGGGGGGGGGGGGAGGGGGCGGGGAACACAGTTGTAGGTTAGTTTTATTTCCCCTGACAGCACAGCCACTGTTAGCTAGCGGAGGTGTCTGATATGCTTGCTTACCTCTGTGAGTGCGTGCTGCGCGTGGGTGCATGCAGTTGCAGTGCGTGCGTGTGTGCATGCGTGCATGGCACGTGTGTCTGGGGACGTGCTGCTTACACATGCACATTTGTGTCTCCGCCTCTGTGCTGAGGTCTGGTGATTTGTGTGAGACTTGTTGCATCATATTGTGTGTGTGTGTGCGTGCGTGCGTGCGCGCATGTGTGAGTGTGTGCGCGCGTGCCGGTTCCAGCAGAGTGAGCATACAGTCACACCTCAGTGCCTCGGCCCTCGGTCTTGTTGCTAACGCGCAGCGGCCTGAAATGACTTCCTGAAAGCCGCAGCACATGTCAGCCCACACCCTCCCCGCTGGTAGATACCGTCAGGGCATCACTGAAACAGGAGGGATGAGGAGGGCGCTCGGGTGGCGCCAGTGCTAAAGTGCCTGCCCGCCACCGCAGAGTCTGGGGATTTGAATCCCCTACGGGGCTGTGTCGTGCACAGGGGTCATCAACTTGTCCGTACCATAGAGTATCTATCTATAAATGCGAGAAGTCTCTCGAGAACCGTTCGTCCCACCGGCTTCAGATTCGGCACGCGCGTTCCCCGCCGCGGCACGGAGTGCAGTGCCGGGCCTCGTCTATCTATAAATGCGAGAAGTCTCTGCGTGTCTGTAATCCGCGTATCTCGAGAACCGTTCGTCCCACCGGCTTCAGATTCGGCACGCGCGTTCCTCGCCGCGGCACGGAGTGCAGTGCCGGGCCTCGACCCGACCCGACGCACGGTTTTCCCGAACCGGCGCGAAACGTTCGGAATCTCCTTATGCGGGCTGATTGTTGACATCAGGCTGTTCCAGAGGAAATCGGCGCAAGCGCTGACTCATTGTGACATCACTTCATAAAAGGCTCTGACATCACGTACGCCACATGAGTCAACAAAAAATGGACGCATATAGACGTGTTCTGATGTTCATATATGGGCTTAAATGGACACAGGCAAACATATGGCGTGTGTCCATTTATGACAACAGGTATAATGGGGTTTGCATTAAAGGGGGAACCGGCACTGTGTCTGCAACACAGTCGGAGGCACAGACAGATACAGAGATCTCCATAATGGGGAATAAAGGGACACAGACAAAGAGATATAGAGATATCCATATATGGGCATAAAATGGATGCAGACAGACAGATACAGAGATCTCCATATATGGGCATAAAATGGACGCTTAGAGACAGATAACTCCATATATGGGCATAAATGGACACAGGCAAACAGATGGTCAAAACGGGTCCGACAGAGATCTCCATATATGGCATAACATGGACGTAAACAGACAGATATCTCCATATATGAGCATAAATGGACACACGCAAACAGATGGTCAAAACGGATCCTATGACAACAGGTATAATGGGGTTTGCATTAAAGAGCGGGACATTCATTCCCTATTTACATTGTTCCCGAGTTGGCCAGGACGCCGACTAGACGCTCGGCCGCCCAAAGGGCGGCCGAGCTTCTAGTATATATAATAGAGAACAGATAG
>NC_137821.1:21418339-21583339 GCF_963921795.1 Nannobrachium achirus
CAATGAAACCCAATGGAAGCATAAGGGTCCATGTGGTCCCATTTGTACACTCTCAGAGTTGCAGACCTGTAAAGCCCGGATCATAGTCGGGTCCGCGGTGGTGTAGTCTTTTCGAGTCTTTTTGAGTCATGAAACTACAACGTTACATCATTCTTCGCGGTGGAGAGCTTTCCACCGCGAGTCCCAACACATCTCTCTGTTTTACTATCAGACAGACAGGCTCTACACCCCGTTCACTGATTGGTCGACCTGAACCGGTCTAGACGGGGTAAAGGACTTCACCGTGGGCCGTGACTATGATGGCCTGCACTTATTTTCTGACTTGAGGTGGAAAGCTTTCCACCTCAAATTTGCGGTGGATAGCTCTCCACCGTAGACTCTGATCCGGGCTTTAGAGTCCATTTGGAACCCCATCAAGACATTACACATCTGTGCTGTACGTGCCCTATGAACTAGTTAGCGACACCCACAGCCTCAACACCAGAGGGAGTGCACACAATGATCTGATAACACAAACCCATAAAACAAATAATGGGTAAATTCTACTTCTACAACACTGCCACCCAGGTGTGGAATTCCTTGACTACCTCCCTTAAAACATGTAGCTCGCTGGTATCCTTCAAAACTGCCCTGAAAACTCACCTTTCAGGAGGCCAGAGAAGGAGGTACAGTAGTTATGACTTCTCCCATAGACAGGCGAGAAGTGAGCACCCCCTCCCCTTGCCTTAGCCCCACCCCCTTGTTTCCCCGATGCTGTACATATAGTGTTTTTATAACTGCGATATTATTGAATGTTTTTATTTAAATTTTTTGCTTTTTGCTTGCTATTTTTATTTCCATGAATTAAATACTGAGTAAAAAAGACCGTAAAAAGTCTTATTTGAGATGTTCCTTTTAGGCAGGGTGTTTAACTGTACTTGTACTGTACTACATTTCAATTGTATTGACTATACTTGTACTGTTCTCCATTTTTGTCTAATAAGATAATCAATCAATCAAAAAAACTATTAGGTGAGTGTAAAACCACAGAGCCAAAGCACCAGAGTTAAAATACTCAGGTGATGTACGCTGGCAGAGTTCAGGTTGGGGACAGAGGTCGCGTTCGGGGGGCGGTTCAGGTTCAGGACAGAACGGTTGCCGTTGCAGAAGTCCGTATCGCAGCACCTCGGACCGGCAATGAAGGTAGACAATGTGATCAGGGGACTGAAATATGTCAAGTGGAGATTTTTACCCTCACACCAGCTTGGAGAGACACAGCCAATCGCCCTTTGAATCTTTCCGCTTGGGATTATCACTGCAGATTACAAAAAGAAAATAACATTAGAACAACTTTATGCATTATCCATTTAACGATGCACGGCAACTGCCATTCTTTTTCAATTATAAATGACCTGTAACCGTCAACGGTGGTGAAAGTAAAAGTAGCAATACAACAAAGTAGGACTCTGTTAGAAGTAAAAGGCCTGTATTACACATTTTACTTTAGTACTTGTATTTGCATAAAAGTAAAAGTACTTACATTAGTAAAATACAAACAAAATAGAAGATCTACTTGTAGGAACCCCAAGACAATTCAAGATTGTTAAGATTGTGAACGCAGGCATTGGATTTAGACTACCGGTATTTAACATATTTTCATTAGATTCAGCATTGAAACTGTGTTAATATGGGAAAGGACTCAAACACAAAAAGAAATTTGAACGCATGTTCCTCATTCCTGGGATTTAAGGATGTGGTGTGATTTAAGGTTGTGTCCCTTAATGCCAGAGCTGGAAACACATTTAAAGATTCCATAATGCAGGCGTCATTATATATTCCTGTGTAATGGAGGCTTCTGGATTGTTATGTTTGGTTTGGTTGCTTTGGCTCAGTAGCTGAGTCATAGTGACATCAAAGGGATGGCACAAGCATTTGTGTCATCCTTTTGATGCTACTGTACTAATTTGGTACAGTAGCTGACATACTGACATCAATGGGATCACATGAACATTGTGACAGACCTAGACTACGCAGATCACATCATCCTACTCTCCAACCACGTGGAGTGTGCCAAGGTTGGCCTTCAGCTGAATGCCAAGAAAACTGAGGTGATCACCTATAACATCCAATCAGAACATCCACCTCTGACAACAACAGGAGGCACTGCTCTGAAGGAAGTCAAGGACTTCACATACTTGGGCTCATGGGTCAACTCAAACAGCAAGATCTTAAAGTGAGGAAGGCACTTGCATGGAGGGCCCTGAATGGCATGGCCAGTGTATGGAACTCCAACCTCCCCCGACAAAACCAAACTCAGCTTCTTCTATGCAATGGTAGAGTCTGTTCTCCTATAGTGAATGTTGGACCCTGAAGCCAACTCTGCGGAAGTCTCTAGACGGGTGCTACACCAGAATGTTACGTGTAGTGCTCAACATCAGCAAGAGTACACATGTTACCAACACAAATCTGTATGCTGGAATATTAAGGGTGAGTGATAAAATAGCAGCCAGGAGAATGAGACTTACAGGACACTGCCAAAGACACCAGGAGCTGCCAGCTAGCAAACTGGTGCTGTGGGAACCAACACATGGGCATGTGGA
The DNA here is from genome assembly GCF_963921795.1 of Nannobrachium achirus. NCBI lineage: Eukaryota > Metazoa > Chordata > Actinopteri > Myctophiformes > Myctophidae > Nannobrachium > Nannobrachium achirus. The sequence goes on from NC_137821.1 coordinate 21,420,919, forward strand.
CGTCCCGCTCTAACATACGTGGATGTACTCAAGAAAGACACAGGAGCGCAAAGCACCAACGAGCTGGCCGGATGTATGGAGAACCAAAGCACTGCAGTCTCAGACAACACCAGATCTAATCAAGATCTCCAACGGTACTCTTCTCAGCACGAAACACAAGACACAGGACAATATTATCTTCAGGCTAATTTCAACAACCATCTGGGAGAGAGAGATCCGCAGAATCCGCACCTCCTGTGTGAGCCTGGGCGTCTCGCCTTACAAACCAGATACCCTGTATCATACAGGACCCTTCAGATCCACACACTACCTCAGTCTTTGTTACCAAGTTACCTTGTGACGCCGTTCTGTCTATGCATCTTAAATCAAACAGAATGATAGTGTACATTTCTATCAAAAGTTGTTCTACGTTCGTATGCATTTTGCCTTGATGTACTCAGCAAAGTGTGTATAAATACTCATCCTGATATACTGTATCTGGTGTAAACAGTCTCAATATTAGGACTCACCAGTTGCATTTGTACATCGGGTCCTGAATCCCATACATGCGAATGTTCTGTGACATGTCAGGTCAGTTGGGCCGTTACAGGTGAAGCAGGACAACCCATTTGGTCTCAGATCCCGGACATTTGTGGGAACTGAAATAAAAGCAGTAAGTATGAAGTGATTATGATGCAAATTTGAAATGTGTCCTAGCTTATCTTTAACCATGATTAATTTTCATCAATACTATTAATTCCAAGTTTAGATCAGGGATTAACTGATGACAGACAACTGCGTTTTTGAGACAGAATACTTAGTATAACCTTTGTTGCACTAAATAACATCTATGCTCATTTCCCTACTTATATTGGTCCCAAATGATCGTAAAAGCGATAAGCTTATTGGCTCCACTCTATGCTATGAGGGCTGCTGGGTTCTGCTGCAAGGGGAAACTGGACGACAGGGGCATTTGGGATCAGTATAAGTAGGAAAATGAGCCTAGATGTTATTTAGTCTGGAGTTGTCCTTTAAGATCAAAATAACGTATCCTACTAAATTGACCTTCACTTACAAATAAATGTATTTTGGCAATGTTATCAGGCACATTTTTGTGAGGGGATTGGATACCATATCATTCTGTAGGCGATGCTTGATGAAGGACTGAATGACCCAAACGTTGCCAAAATAAATGTATTTGTAAGTGAAGACAGTGTGCAGGACTATATTTCTCTACTAGACTAATCTAATTAGAATTGTGTAATACAGACGTTGTAAATCTTCTACATACCGCCAAAGACCTCTTTGTTACAGCCAGATGTGTTGCAACACATTCCTGTTAAAACGGCATTTCCTTGCCCCGTGTTTGCGTGGATAACTGCTAAATGTTCATTAATTTTATTGGCTCCACACCTTGAAACTGGCGTACAACGTCTCTGGATAGTCCTTGGACCCACCGATGCTAAAAAGAAAATACAACAAAAAACAAAAAAGAAACTATACAAAGATCTAGAAGAGAAAAGTCTGAATTTTATTATAGAGAAATCTTATTGTGAAGCAAATCAACAGGAAGAAAGTAAGTATTACACTCTTGAGAAATTGTTATGCAGACTTGATCCTCGGTTGTGCAGTTTCGCAGGACTGCAGTTTCGCATTGGACACTTGTGGGGTCGGCGCAATGCCAACACTGAAGGTCTGTTACAGCTTCAGCTGAAAAATATAAATAAATGTATTATATGATGACAAAATAACATGATCTCCTTAGTGTAATTCTTAACCACAAGAACCCTAGCGTCCCTATTCTGGGTATGTCATACTATGGGTGACAATAGAACATTATGGAGAAAAAAGCTTTTTGGCAGAAATAGGTGAGGATTTAGCAAAAATAGATCTACAAGCTCACAAGTCTGTTATAGTACATCAGTTATAATGCTTCTGGGTAAAAGCAGACGAGCCATCCAGTATTCATCTTTAACCCCTTGTTGTGTTCTAGCCTGGTTGTCATCTAAAAAAATACTTGCAGGTACATTAAATGTGACCACGTCTGACCGAGAGTGTGCAGACACGTGTGTGTTGCATGCTACTGGTCAAACACTGTATAATCGCACATTCAGACCACTACACTACACCAATGTTTATTGTTTGTCGTGTCCTATGTTTGATTGCTATGTTTAACTTACTTGCTTATTATTTTTGGTGAGAACCTTGTATAAGCCCTAATTTTTCCCCTCACCTGCGTGTATTGTCTGTCTTCTTAATGTGTCTTTTCATAATTTTAACCTTTTGTACTGTTTTTTTTTTTATTGTGCGATTAAATAAAAAATGAATAAAACTGTTTTTTTGGGGGGGGGGTTAGGGGACCCACGATGTGCATATATGCACATACATTGAAAACAGGTGATATCTAATGTTTGCATGGAAAAGAGCATCCTAAAAAAACAAGGTACTGTATAGACTTGAATTATATATTCAGAAGCAGAGATAGACACTTCTTTGTGTGATGCTGAGACATGGATAACCCAAATTTCAACCCTTGAATTTACCTCGATCAACTAAGTAGAATGGTTTATTTAATGTTATTTGGGTGACCCTGCATTACATTAAACCTTGGAATGATTACTATTGCAATTTCCCCTGGGTCAAACCACCTATCTACTGGACTATCAATATCGAAATGAATCTTTTTGCCACAGTGTTACATAATATTGCTATAACATTCAAAATAAATTTATTTTGTTATCTTGTATTTAAATCCATAATATTATAAAATATAGTATTTTGAAATGAAAATTAAATTAATTTTTTTCTCCATTCAACTTATTCCATTTCTCATAGAACACACTTATATACATAACTTTAATAAATAAACAAATAAACAGTATTTGATTTAAATAACTATCTACGACACATTATGCCCCACATTTGGCAAAGTTATCAGGCTTTGTGTGACATCCCAACCTGCTTGCTACGTTTGGCACTATAGGTGACAAATACTAATCAATTGAAGAACACAAATAATCACATTTGCGGAAACGCCCATATCTCCACTCCTTTGTTTGGGTTGCATGAGAGCAACACATGCTGTTTCAACTCGACATAACTCGAGAACCACTGGTCCAGATTTTTTGCAGAAGCACAGTAATAACCTCCGACGTTACCGTCGTTCGGGGGATCGATCGTTCTGGAGATAAATATTCTGTGACTACTTGAAAAGGTAAGGAAAAAACAAAAATAGCTGGCAAGGAGAGCTATCTTGGTTAAATAGTCTTGGCAACGATTGAGTTAAGCCATAAACAGAGCTTGACTAAACAGGAGAGTCTCTCTTCTCGGTGTTTTGCCCTTTGCATGGATAGGGTTTTCAGGTTAGGTTTAGGCTTAACTTCTTTAAGGTTATGGTTAAGGTTCGGGTTAGGCATGGTGTTTGTGAGGTTAGGGTTAAGGTCAGGGTTAGGTATAGTTTTTGTGAAGTTAAATGTTTGGGTTTATCTTGCTCAACCTGTGCGGCACACCAAAGAAAGAGGGGGAGTCCCTTGACTAATCAAGAGTGAGTCACACTGTGAGTCACAAAAAATGCCACACTGTGTGATTTTCTTTTCTTTTTTACAATTTAATTCCTTAACTCAACGAATTAACCTAAAACAATAATATCATATTGTCAGATTAATATTAGTTTCAAGTAAATAAAAAATAAATAAAAAAATGAACAAATGACTAAAACTGTTAAGTCAAATGTTAGGTTGAGTCCTCTGGATGTAAGTTGGGTTACCTGCAAACACGAGGCTCCATGTTACACACAAGGTCCAAATCAGCTCCATTGTGGTGATGAAATGTGCATGCAAGCAAATCCTTTTATATTGGGCTTGTTTTGGAGAAATGGGTTGTGTAAAAAAACTGGATGTTTTCCAAAGTTAACGGAGATTACGAAAGGTAAGATATACAAGGCCCTTGTCTATCTTACCTTTCAGGGGGTAGTTTTGCAGAATCAACTGTAAAGGAATGCACCTTCACTGCTTTCTCTATGTTTTGTTATCAGAGGGCAGAGGCCAGCTAGTATTTTTATTTAAATTTTGTATGTGTGTTTTGTAATCTGTAGAGTAATTAAATAAAAGGTGTCTGTACACTACTGCCTGTGCAATGCACTTACAGATGTGCCATTTCAAAACCTCACACGGCCTGCCATTGGCAAGACATTTCCAGTGGATTAGCAGAACATTGAGCTTGTAGATCAGCTATTTTTGCTATTTTTATGACATTCTCTGACTTCGAAGTTTAGATCTACCTATGAACGTGGATTCTGCTTTTCAATGGGAATGAAGTGGTTTCTTGCATTTGCGGGTTTCTGCGAAAATACGCTGCATTCTCCATAAAAGATTTTAAAGTCTAAACAGGGGAAGAAACCTGTGGAAAAAATGCATTTGCAGGACATTTGCAGGAAAAGAGCAGTAAAGCCTGAAGACTTGAAACAGCACATCTGTACACAGGCCCTGATAGAGACATGCAGTGATGAGAAAATGTTAGGCCACATGAGAACCTTAAACATAGACCACATGTAATAGTCGGAGGCCTTAGGGATTTTTCGTGCTTACCAGTCTAAAAGCGCCAAAGATGCACAGATGTAGCCCAGGGCTTGCTCTAATGATTAAGCTAGGGCGCCCGAGTCGGCGACCTTCGGGGTCGCCATAGCGGCATCAAGTTGGGCTCCCATCGAATTTCTATACAGGAGGAAAATACCCAGAAAAACATTTAATTAGGATGAGAGGGGTCTAACGGTTTGTCATGATGCTGAATCCATTGCAAGCATTTGTTTTCACAAAAAACATTCCTTGGGCTACAGAAAACGCCCACAAAACTGTGAAAAGTGATGACATCACTTTTCCTCACTAAACCATTCTATCTCCCTAAGGCCCCCGACTATAATCCTCATGTAAACAGAACTGACGGCCATGACAGTTTAATTCAATAAATAACACATACTTTGCAATATAGGAATGGGAAACATCAACATTGTTTCATCATGAAAGAATTCAACACAGAGGTTCAATAAATAATGTTGGCTTCTCATTGTTCATTCTCTATTGTTCGCTATGGGGGAGAGAGAGAGACAGAGAGAGAGCCAGAGAGAGAGTGAAAGACAGACAGAGAGAGATTGTGATCCTATGCCCTTATTCAGACCGAATAGAGACAACATAGACAGCACTTATACTTTTATTCTTGTTGCCTTATTTGGATATTCGGGGGGGGGGGGATACCATATCATTCTGTAGGGGAAAATCAAGTTCCACGAGCTGCTGATGGATGGCTAGTAACCTGAAAGCACCTTGGAGGTTTTTTTGTTTGTCATCTCCTCATTCTCCTCTAGAATGGACCAAGGCCTCATTTGGTGCTTGCTGAGATTCGGCAACCGCTGCCCCTCTGACGCACTGATACATAATAAATATTTCAAGATGGGGGTCTGTACATATAATTCTAGGGGCCCTTTACATGGAAAAAGTTTGAGAACCACTGAAACATGCGTTTTTCAAAAAACTTAGAAGGATTTAGAAGACATTTATAGAATCGGGTCAAAATATTCTTGTTCACATTTTTTCAAAAATAGCAGATCTACAAGCTCAGCACGGTGCTATTTTTTAATACCTAACGCATACAATAATGCTTAAAGCAGTTCAAGTCTTAACTGTTCTGCTGCTGTAGACGATCCTCACCGTCATTCAAATCGGTGACTACATGACGCCGTTGACAGCGCTCACCGTCAATCTTACTGTATTTACAGTAAATGCATTAATACTTACATAATGTCGCCCCGGTCGCGGCCGCATCGGTAATGTCCGCGATTTGTTTAAAACGCACGTTGGGCGTGCACGCGAAGTGAAGCTCCTCCATGTTAAGTCAATGGAGAGGCCCATAAAGAGACTTCATTTAATCCAAAAGAGCCATTTTGAGCCATTTTGCACCAGATCTGATGTAAACAATACACACGGCAGGACGCAGCCATGTTTCTCTTCTCGGCTCACACTGTCATATGACTAGATGACGTAATCGTTGCCGTCAAGTGATAATCCAAAAAAACAAAAACAACCCCCTTCCAGCCCTTCAAAATAATAGCGGCGGCCGACGGAGGAAACGGCGCGGCACCAAGGCAACAAGCAACCTTCAGATTAAGAGGCACGAGTTGTGTTAACGCGTCATAGATGGGTTCCTGGTCTTAATGGGTTAAATACATAGACTAGTTTTCTAGCGCCACAATCAGGCCGATTTTAGCAAAACACATTTTTGGACACTGCTCCTACACTTTTGGCCTAAAATCACGTAAAGCGGTACACAGTATCGCTAAACTCATGTCATCAACATGGATCCGTCCCATTTCCCATATTCCCTCCTGATTGGCTACGATTGCCTTCTAAAGTTTGTGTATGCGACCTGACGGTCGCTTATCTCCCGATGAGGGAGTTTTACTGGTGGGAGGAGTAGCGCGGCAAAATAAAGTTTATCCGGAAAGATGGAAAGAAAGAAAGTACTATAGTTATACTTACAATAGAAAGTACTATAGTCTGTAGTAAAAACTCTTCGAATATTTAAATATTACAATATTTAAAAAACAATAAATCATTGAAATTCTACTGGGAGGATAGAGGAAAAATCGTCAGCCCTAATATAGACACTCAAATCAACCATCCTGGACGCTGCCTGTCCGGTGTCCCGATGGTGACATCCATGTGGAAAGAAGGTAGCTATGCCGAGCTCGCTGATCCAAGGTGAAGACTGTGACTGCGCTTGTCCTTTTTATACTACGCCCAGTGGGATGACACATCCTGGAGTTCTCACTACAGCTGCCTACGCCCAAATATGTCGTCTAATCAGGTATTATGTAAGGCTGGGAAACGTACCCAATTTAATTTCCCAGAACGTCACTCAGACGCCCGGCTGTCATGCATATACCATTTCCTTATTTTTTTAAGACAAGACACACATGACCACATACTGTACAGAACAGTAGAAAGCAAAACATGGCCAAACCCCAACTCCACCTAGTACAAAAGTCTAACAGCGTATGGATCTCTTTCACAACTATGTTTGCATTTGTATTTGGGTGATGAGATAGATAGATGGATTAACTGTACTAAGCTATAAATGAATTGCAATGTGAGTATTGTAACCTAGTTTTGCCGTAATGATACGATGTTGGCAGTGATAGAAATGTTCTAAAATAAAAAATGAAAACAGCATGTGTTGGTAGAACACTGTCATATATGTTTTCACATTGGCCTCGAAGGAAAACTCTGCGTGGTTCATTGAGGCGATCTACAAGTTCACAGTGTGTCACGAAAGTGACACGTTGTGAGCTTGTCTTATCAGCGGTATTTGCCTTCGAGACACCGTTCAAGGACTCATAAATCTGGAAGACTATCTGTCGAGGGAAACATGCATGAGGCGCCGGCTAGCCAACTCTCTTAACGTGGGTCTGTTCTATTTACTTCCTGATCGTCTGGCAGTCTCACGCTAGTATGTTGCCCAATCAGAGGCTGACTTCACGCATGCTAGGCGGTTACATACCTCTTTGAAGAGGACGTGATTGGCGTGTCCCTGATGATGCAAATGAAGTACCTGAGTCATGATTCACACCCCACACCCTCTTGAACAGGGAGGGCGGTCTCAAGGCCAGTTTTGGGGGTAAAAATCCAATGAGGCTTTAGAGTAAAGCTGCGTGCCAAAAAACACCAGGATTATCATAGATACGCTTCAAAAACATAATAATAATAATAAAAAAAAAACATGATTTTGAGTGGAGTGGGTCTTTAAGAAACAGGACTACAAAGGCGATATATCCAATCAGGCAGACAATTATTTGCAAACATTCCAAAGCCACACTGTGAAATGCTTCGAATCAACTTTCTTGCTGGACTAATGACTATGCTTTTCTTTTATATTGATTAATAGCTGATGCAATGCAAAAATAATGTATCAATACATTATGTTCATAAGTAGTACTTATAGGCCTAAACTAGCAAGCCTTCTACTATGGTTATGTACTGTAGGTAACCAGGGCGATGTGAACGATTGGATCACTCCAATAATAATTTTAATTGAAATGAATAAAACGCGGCAGAGCGGAGGCACCGTGGTAGACTTACCAGTTTAATCCTGCGTAAGGGGTGTGCCGTGGCTAGGGGGCGTCACCCTCTGCGATGCCTCAAATTCCTACTCATCTTTCCACCTTGTGTCCTTCCTGCGCCTTAGAACACCGCAAGACTATTGGAGTCATAGACATAGAAAGGTAGACGCCTCCTTCGGCTCTGGGGCGCGTGCCTCGCAGACTCGGCGACCACGGAAGTTGGTAGGCCAATCAGAGGCAGGAGGGGGCGGGTTTTTTCGTACGCAGCCTCTAGGAACAGCTGAGCCGCACAACATCAAGGATAAGTCCTGGAAAAGACGTGTTGTGATTGGCCAGTAGTCACATGACTGGCAGCATGGTCAATCCCAGAATTCCGGACTACATTTGTGGAACGTCGCTCCAATGAACAGCAGCGGTGAATGAGGCATCTAGCTTTTTATATCTGTGATTGGAGTGATCCCAGAGGCATGGTGGAGTGTGCCACCACACAGAGAGTGGCAAAGGTCTACCAGCCAACCGATACACGTTAGTGATGATGACATCAATATGCACTCTACACAGAGAAGAGCATCAGCTATCAATCAATATAAAAGAAAAGCATAGTCATTAGTGCAGCAAGGAAGTTGATGCGATGCATTTCACATCCTCAGGAATGTTCGCTATGCCACATAGTCCTCCGTGTTGCAAGCCACAGAAAGAAAGCCACCTGTCCATGTGATTCGTGGGCCTCTGAAACCTCTGGTCAGTCCCAGTGTGTCACTGGAAAAACATTCCTTCTCATTGTGAATACGTTGGCCCCCATTTACAACACATGTGCTTCAGAAACAGTTCACAATTTGACGACGAGACTGCAATGGGCTGATGTTGTCGCCCCACTTCCAGTAGCAAATTGACTTGGCAGGAATTGACCTTACTTCAGTATAAAATGAAAGGTTAGAGTGGAATGAATTCACTGTATTTATTATACTCTTGGAGACTTCCCCATGCAAATGCAGCCTCTTGAATGTCAGACACGTGTCCCATTTATACAGAACAGGAAAACACAAATAGATGGTGGACCGAGCCATATATGGTGCTTTCTACACGACCATTCTAGTTTTACAATTGGTTACTCTGACAGTCCATGAACATGGCTTGCTTACTCCTGTGCGTTGTAAAGAGACCTGTATAGTGAACAAAATGTGTCCTCTTAGTAGAGAATCATATAAGATATACAGTAACTATAATCCCGAATAAAGGATTTGGGATTTGATAGTATTGTCATCATATGGTTGCTATTACAACCAGAACCAAGGATGTGTGTTTTAAATGAGTCCAACATGTACATAAAGATTTACAGGATTTGTCCACAGCAGACAAAACCCCCAGGGATGGACAGTGAAAAAAGAAACCGGACCACAAAGGAGATATTTCCAATCAAGCAGACAATTTAAAGTAATACAGCTAATTGTGCGTACAAAAAGGACAGAGACAATAGCAAGAGAGACAATGGCTACAAAGACTTGACACTCAGTACTCACAATGTTTGGATATAAATCTGATCTGTTAAATAAGGATGTAATGGTCATTAGTTCCCCCTTTAGATTGGGTAGAGGAGGGAGGGCAAGGTTACTAATAAACACTTGAGCTAATTACCCCTTAAATCCCCTATCACTTTATATTATATTGGTTAATTCATCTGTATTTTCATATTCAGACAGTTAACTTTTTAAAGGTCCGGTGCAATGACATTTTCATCATTTTATTTTGAATTTGCAGTCTGAAACGGAATCCTTCATGTTTCTGAACCAATCAGAAGGTCCCCATCCCTTCCGACTATGGGCTGTTGGAATCTCAATCACTGATACTGTGTCCAGTAGGGCTAGTGTCTTTTACAAGGGAGAGAGAGAGACGCTTATTTCTAACCTATAATGTTTTCAGATACACCTTTTAGTGTGCTGATTAATTCTGCCAATTGGCTTTTTAGGGACTTTTGATATAAAAATACATTATCTTAACTCATTTAGTGCCCCTGAAATTAACGGATTATAAAGTCCACGATGCCACCTTCAGGCTGGCATCACCACCGTTATCTTATTTTGAAGGCCAGAAGTCCACAGCGCAATCACTTCCAGTCTGACGTCATCGGGTCCTGCGCCGGAACCGATCCTTGTCCACGTGGAGTTGTGTAATGGCGGACCGGGAGCTTTTATACATGTATAACATAAGCGAGCATCTGCCTCCATCCTAGCTTCTAAAGTGTAGTTTTGAGATAATGGACATTAAAGATGAGATCCCCCGTCCACCTCAATGTTATGGATGGGACTATTTTGTGCTTGTGGAGCCGTGATGATGCGAAATCAGCGACGGATTTCGTCTCCGGACCTCCGGCCATTCTTCTCGGTAATGTATCCGCCGTTACAGTAATATATTACTTTTCACGAGTATACTCGGGATTGGCACTGCGGATACTCTATTACATTTCACGAGTCTTCGCGGGATTGGCACTATATGAGTTAACATGTTATTTTGGCATCTATAGTTGGGTATGCCCATATGATGATCACGTATATGCTCTAAAAGTGCAAAAAAAAAATATTTTTCTTTTCACCAGACCTTTAAACCCTCAATATTTAGTCAACCTGATCGTTGGCTCTTATACTTGGTCTGCTCTTTTCCCACCTAGGAAGTTGAAAATGTGTGTGTGTGTGTGTGTGTGTGTGTGTGTGTGTGTGTGTGTGTGTGTGTGTGTGTGTGTGTGTGTGTGTGTGTGTGTGTGTGTGTGTGTGTGTGTGTGTGTGTGTGTGTGTGTGTGTATATGAAATGAAAATGTAACTGTCCTGTAAGTCCATATGGGCTGGGCTGAGCATGACACTTTGATAATTTAAAATAAGCTCCTCATTTACATACATGACTTGATTGATAGATTTTCTTTATTAATTTCCAGTCAACGGAGAAATTATTTTACATTTCTCGCCCACCTTTGGAGTTACATCATGGCAAGGTAACCCAAACCTCTACTAAAGTGGTCTTGTCCTTTAAAATGGAGTTTGAATTTACAATACTATATAATACATGTGGTGTATAATCACCTACATTGTATGCATGCATACATGCATGCATCTGTACCTCACTTGATCCAAATGAGAACAACTTACAGTACAATCCAGTGTGCAGACTGTGCACATGTATTATAAGAACTAGTATAGGAAGGGGGCATGTCTAAAAAAGATCTAATATTTAAATATTCTGTTCAGTTCAGTTCAGTTTATTTTGAACAAAATACATGTCTGTGTAATTTACTACAGCAGTGCATTTAGAACAAGGCACACATTCACAATCTTAAAAAGTCCAAGGCACAAGTTTGTCAAGTCCATTTCACATAATAAGATCCAAGATGCTGGAAAGGGGGACTGGGAGACGCATAATTGCTTATCGAGCCCTACCCCTGGCTCAGTTTGCATAAATAAATTAAATTGTCACAGTGTTTACAGCACACTTCAAGAATACATAATTAACATAGCGTTTTTGCACACATACATTCAGCATCGCCCTCACTCACAACTGTCTCTCTCTCTCTCTCTCTCTCTCTCTCTCTCTCTCTCTCTCTCTCTCTCTCTCTCTCTCTCTCTCTGAATAACCTTAACCCTAACTGTAACCTCACAAAACTATGCCTGAATAACTTTAACCCTAACTGCAACATCAGAAAGCTATGTCTAACCTAACCTTTACCCTAATGTTAAGCTCACAAAGCTATGCTTATACCTAACCTTAACCATAACCGTAACCACACAATATGCCTAAACCTAACCTTAACCTCACGAAGCTATGCCTAATCTTAACCTCACACTAACGTAGCTTTTGTTTTTGAAGAAAAGGAAAATCATACTCGCAGCAACCTTTGATCTTCTGTAAGGTTGCCAATAACCCAGAGTCTTGAAACAACCATTATTCCAGTTAAGTTACAGTTGTTGTGGCGAAGCGACCATTGTCTGTCATTGTATATCTTTAGAGGAACTGGCACAAACCTTCTCTCTGCCACTGGTGGCAGAGATAGGGTGGATACTTTAGTTGATACAAAATAAAGTGCTGTACCTTTTTTGGCAGAACGGGATGTACAGTATGCACCAGGGCAACTATTAACAACAAGGATAATCACAAGTCTGAATTCTTGGAATCCAGAACGGACGCCAAGCTCGGTCTGGTGAACAAAGGCTACCCAGGGCTGCCAACTTGTCAGAAAGCCTTTTCTTTTTGTCGGTTTTATTAGGGGGTTAAGCACATAGTGCGTAGGCACGCCTATTGTTTTGCTTAGTGTTCTTCTTACACCACTCCAGGCCTTACCGAAATTAGGCAGCATGATGGTGACTTGTGAAAAACTACGGAGAAAGAAGAAATGAAATATACAATCATTGGCCAAAGCGTGGCACTGAGGCATTCAATTGAAATATGCAAACTTTGAACGTATAGCCATGAAAATGTGTTATACATAGGCCTATGCATCTCCTCATGATGAACAACCATGTCACTTTGACCTATGACCTCTGACCTTTACATCTTCCACCATTTTGAGGTATATACAAAACAATTCTATCTCCTCCTTAGACTTTTGAGCAATATTGACGAAACATTCTAAACATGGACTTTGGATCATATCTTCAAACCCAGTTTGACAAACGTTTGTAGCCTATACGTGGAAGAAATAAAGCCTCTAGGGGCCAATGAAAATTATTCTTCTGCCTACATTTAAAATGCACGTCTCAGAACTCATCACAAAGATAAAACCAAAATGAGCATTTCTTTATAGAAACAAAGCCTGCTTTGATTCCAACAGTAGAAAACAGCTTATCCAAGACATAATTGTATCAGTTCTTCCAGATTATGGCGATAGCATTTACATGCATTCTGCTTCCTCCTCACTAAAGCCACTTGATGCAGTCTACCACTTAGCCCTCCGGTTTATAACTGGAGATGGGTTTCTTACGCATCACTGTAGGCTTTATGAAAAGGTCGGTTGGCCATCATTGGCTATAAGACGAGAACAGCACTGCGCTATTTTTTTTACTACAAAGCCTTACTAAAGAAATTGCCACTGTTGATGGCAATTGCACGTACATTGCACGTAATCATACAGGCTGGGGGCGGCACCTGTCATGGAAGGAGTAGGCGGTAGCTGGTGGGGGCTCCTCAGTTGCAGTTGAGTTAGTAGAATACACAGAAATGTGGGTGGGGAATAATTAACTGGCAAACCAACTCAATTTTGGAGAAAAAGTGGGTAAAAAATTATTGGCTACTCTAAATAATAATTTAAAAAAAAAATTTAAAAAAAATAACAGGGAAGACAGACAGATTTGGCAGACAAAGAAACCAGACCGGTAAACAAGGAAACAGACAGACAGACAGACAGACAGACAAGCAGACAGGCGCCGGATCAGGCAAACGAGAGACAAACAATTTACCTGACATACAGGCGGGCAGACAAACAGGTGCTCTGTCATAGCAACGGACCGTAAAACAGGTCAAAGGGAATACTGATGGACTAGGCATTGAAGGACAACTTCACCCTTTTTCAATATTCATTGGTCCTCACGAATGCTCATGATAAAATGTTAAGACATTTTCTACTCGGTCATTGTCTCATAGGAGGGCTGTGGACACTTCGGAAACCCACCCACCAGTGACATCATCATTAGGCATTTTATGTATTTATTGCGTCCGCAGGGAGCAGTTTAGTGTGAAAACCTGCAGCAGTTGTGTCACGCTGTCACGCTAAGCTGTTACCCTTGCCTGTCACACTGTTTTACTCTAAGCTGTTACTCTTGCCTGTCACACCCACACGCTATGCTCTTTTACACCTCCTACACACGCTTGCTGTAACTAGACCTGTAAGATCAGCTCAATTGATGTCGAGCACACCTGAAACTCTGATCAGTTTGGCTGAGTGTCTCAAAGTGTACAGATCTCCTCTGCCCATTACCTCCTCACGTGTGCTTTGAAGAGCCTTTGCTTGTAGGCAATTATGCTCGCTTGCATGCACACAGTATTTATCATCAATTAATGTCCGCCCCACCATGTCTCATATGCATATGTATATATGTTGACGTTTCTTTTTTGCCATTTTTTTTAAATCTTTATAGTCTAAATAGTCAAATTAGCTGGTACTCTCTGCGGTCGCTACTCAACCTTAGGGAGTGTTATTTTGTATTATTTATTTATTTTAATTTGGAGCTGCTCTTCGCTTGGAAAGGAGCCAGCTTAGGTGGTTTGAGCATCTAGTACGGATGCTTCCAGAGCGTCTCCCTAGGGTTGTCCTCTATGCACGTCCCACTGGGAGCAGACCCCCTGGTAGACCAAGGCCCAGATGGAGAATCCAACGTCTCCACAGCACTGGCCCGGGGATGAGATTCTCCAGGAGGAAGTGGCTAATGTTGTCGGGTGTGTTGTCCTGCTATGCGGATTATATGGATTTCATAGACGTGGATGTGTTGTTTGACTGATGTTGATGTTTTTGTTTTTTGGTTGTTGTCTTGCCTTTTTGTGCTCGCTTGTCTGTAATAACATATTTTCTTTATCCTATATTATGTATATATTCTTTTTTAATTGTTTTTCAATTTCAATTTCAATTTCAATCCTCATACCACTGTTGTATATTTGATGTTTGTACAAAATAAGTTGCTACTCTTATTATTGTACCACTTCATTGCCTTAAATGCTTCACTTGAAAATCAAATAAACAAAGTTAAAAAAAAAAGAAAAAAAAAAGGAAGTGGCTAATGTTGTGCAGGAGAGGGAACACTGGAAATCTCTGTCGGAACTGTTACGCCTGCGATCCGATTCCGGATAAGCGGTTGAAGATGGGTGGATGGGTGGAGTGACCACCCTGAGACTGGGATCAATCCCCGGCAAGGTCATACCAAAGACTATAAAATGGGACCCAATAGAGCACAGAAGTCTGGCGTAAGTTACACATCCTACCTGGGGCTTTCCCCCCCATTCATAATTCCCATAGACTTGTTTAATATTGCGTCAAATAAGAACTGTGTTACAAAAATAAACAACATGATGAAGGTTTGACATCATCATGATATAGAGCCACACCTCCCTGACGATATCGCCGGGACAGTTTGTTTGTTCGTGGAACAAAATTCTCTTATATGAGATGATTTATTTAAAGATGTTATTCTCCATAGAGAAATTACTTCCGCGACCCAGGGGATGAGCGAGTGACGTCTACTGACGAGGTTTCGGGCAGGACACGCGCACACTTGTCTCTTAAAGAACAAACCCTTATTTGCAATGAATGTGTATTATGTGTCATTTGGATGGGCCTGATGACGCATGAGATTTAAGTGGCTACAACACTGGGATGCCAGGGTGTGCCTGTCAAAATATTTCATTCATTCCCTCTGGGCCGAGGAAGACATGCCACCCTTTTTACATTGTCCTGTTATAGCGCCACCAGGAGGCTGATTTTGGTTTTGGATATGAGGCTACTCCAACAGATTTTGTCCACACATCACAATATTATCTCTATAGTCTTGTGAACAAGACGGAACTGTCTGATCTTTCATATTCCGTCCCGATTGGCCCACCTGACCTGGCGGAGACCTGTGCTCCGATGAGCACCTTTTCATTTTTTATTTTTAAGATGAATTGATTTGGTCAAATAAAGTTTTTAATGTTCTCAGTGATGTGATCACAGTCAAAAACTGCTGGAAATGATGCCACAACAACAACAACAACAACAAAAGGTGTCATGCACAATAAAACACATCAATCAATATTTTAGTCTGCCTACTAATATCATTTATGTACAGAATGAAAAATGTTGGGCCTAATATTGAACCCTCATTGGAATGCAGTCGAAACAAGCCTCAAAGTATCTGAATACAGAAGGCATTGGAGCAACTCGGATGATTGTAGCCTTTTATCTTTAATATGGAACATGAGGCAAGGCACAAAAAAACATTTTCACGTTTTTTCAAAAATAACAGATATACAAGCTCGCAGCGCGGCACAGGCACTCGGTGCTGTGAGCTTGTAGATCTGCTATTTTTCAATAGTTAAAGCATAAAATAACGCAGTGAATCCTTGTACCCAGGGCCCAGAATTTGATGCGACACCCCTACACCGGATCATCCTGATTTTGGCTCGAAGCACGGCGGAACATTACATAGGGTGACCATACGTCCTCTTTTGCCCGGACATGTCCTCTTTTAGGGGGCTGTCCGGCCTGTCCGGGGGGGTTTTATAAATCCCTTCAAATGTCCGGGGTTTCGCGCATATCAGCGTTAAATCATGGGCATTTACAATGCACGTTCAGTGGTTCGTTTGTAAACACACTGTGATAGACGGATTTCCACCCCAAACCCCGGAACCTGTATTATTCATACTACTCTGTCTCCGCTGCGATCCCTCCCTCCCTCCCTCTCTCCCTCAGTCTCGTTCAGATGCGTTGCTGTTGAGATCAGACTCAGAGCAGAGCTCGGCAGCTCACGCTGCGCAGAGACGATTCAGCCGAACGATAGCACTGCAAACGCAATTAATGCCGTTTGCACTGATGAAATAAACGAAAAGACAAGTGCCAGTGTTTTCGTCTTGGTGACCAATGAGAAGCAGAGCGTTCAGTCTGCATTAAAGTTGACACTTCTGTGTCCATACCATCACAACTAAAGGTATTTAGACACTGCAGTACAAGACAGTCTGTGCGAGGTGCGAGCTCTTCTGCGAACTAAATTGACAGAATATTTTGTACAACCTTGTAAAGCTGAAGATACGGTGGTTGTTGAAGAAACCAATAGAGATATTTCATTTAGTTTCTTTGTAATACAAAGCTGAACGTTCATACAGGAGTCAAGAGCACTTTAAATCAGTGGATCTGTAAAGGGTCAATTTGGAACCCCCTCAAAAATAAATACATAACTAATAATATTAGTGGTATAGGGCAGTGGTTCTCAACCTGTGGGTCGGGACCCAGGGGGGTCCCCAAATTTTTTGAGGGGTCCCCAGATGACTAACTTAATGTGCAACATTGTTTTCTCACTCAACATTATGAGGTATATGCACATTTCTAAAGTGATAATTTAGGGTATTTTTAGTACCTTTAGTACCTCTAAAATGGTAAATTAAACAAATATTAGAGGCAGAAATTGTGAAAATAGACGATCTACCAAGCATGTAGATCTGCTATTTTCTCAATAGAACCATGTTATACAAAATGTAATGCCTCAACTGATTGTGCTCGTAAGGGTGGAGGGGTCTCTTGTTTAAATATGATTATTTTGGGCTAATGTGTGTGTGTGTGTGTGTGTGTGTGTGTGTGTGTGTGTGTGTGTGTGTGCGCGTGTGTGCGTGTGTGTGTGCGTGTGTGCGTGTGTGCGTGCGTGCGTGCGTGCGTGTGTGCGTGCGTGCGTGCGTGCTGTATGCCGGGTAGAGTGTCCTCTTTTTGGGGATTCAGAATATGGTCACCCTAACATTACACTTTCCTAGCTCTAAAACTGACCATTTACACCAGGCACGTGCACACACAGACGTCAAAGGGGGCTTCAGCCCCCTGCTATGGCTGTCACGATTATGACATTTTACATGACGATTATTTGTAACTCAAATAATTGCGATTAACGATTTAATTGTGTTTTTGACGTTGACTATTACATTTCTGTTTGGCTTGTAGGCTTTGAAGTTGCACATTGCAGATATGACACATATGTGTGTCATATCTAAGTAACACACATTTAGTGTCTTCTAAATCCTTCTAAGGTTTTTTGAAAAACCTATGTTTCTACGTCAGCGGTTCTCAAACACTTTCATGTCAAGGACCCCTAGAACTAGAATTATATGTATTTGGCCGCCGATCCCCGTCTTAGTTACAAAAGTTCACTTTAAAAACTGATATTCAAAGATTTGCACACATTTTCATGATTTAAAAAAAATAGCAGAACTACAAGCTCGCAGCACTGCACTTGGTGCCGCGCTGTGAGCTTGTATATCTGCTATTTGTCAATAGTTAAAGCATTAATTAATTCTAGGCCTAAATGGATTAATTGACCAACATACTGTACATTTTGTTCAAATATGGCTACTTACAAACAAACAGAAAACACCCAATAAAGAGGTGTCGATGTTTGATCTTTAGTTACTAATATATTGTTACTTTGTAGTGTTTTCATTTAATGTATTTAAATCTCTCAAGGTCGGAGCATAATCCAAACAATCCCCACGTCCATCGGCATGGAAGGACGCTTAGGGCTCTTCCTGTTTGTTTGTCTCTCCTCCAGTATCCATTATTATATTATTATTATCCATTATTCACTTGGCAAAACCGCAAAAAAAAAGGGAAACGTCGTCCCATAAATCACAAAGTGAATGAACTGCAGCCGCATTCTCTGGGAAAAGTAATTACGGAGGGTCCCGTCTCGGTGTCTTAGTGTCTTTAGAGTCAACAGCCAAAATGTATTTCCATCCCCGCTCCGCTGGCAGCGCGCTGATGGCTCCCTGGGAAGCTGTTAACCCATTTAGGGCGAGAATTATTGAAAAATAGCAGACATACAAGCTCACAGCGCGGCACTCGGTGCCGCGCTAGGAGCTTGTAGATCTGCTATTTTTGAAAAATCTTGAAAATGTGCGCAGATTTTTCAATGTATATTTTTTTTAAAGCAAACTTTTGTAACTCAAATCTCTGCTTCTGGGGGGTCCCTGGAACAACATATTTTGAGATGGGGGTCTGCGGCCAAATACATTTAATTTTGGGGGTCCTTGACATGAAAAAGTTTGAGAACCGCTGATTTAGAGGAAGGATTTAGAAGTCGGGTCAAAGATCGGGTCAAAGATATTCAAAGACTTGCACACATTTTCAAGATTTTTCAAAAAATAGCAGATCTACAAGCTCGCAGCGCGGCACTCGGTGCCTCGCTGTGAGCTTGTATATCTGCTATTTTTCAATAGTTAAAGCATAAAATAATGGTTAAAGTGGTTAAGATCTAACGCGACTCAGGCGCGTTCCAGGTATTTCAGGGTTAAAAAAACAAAACAAACAAATAAAAGAAAGAGAAAAAAAAAAAAGCTTCCAAAGATGGCTGCCGATCTTTGCTTTGGAAAAAGGTCACCCGACGAGTGATGAATGAACGTGTGCGTTGGCTCGAAACACCGCGGTTGATAAATCACGGCAGAAAATGAGAGTAAGTGCCCCTCTTCCCCGCGGCAAATGCAATTATGGAAATGCGGAGCGGCGAAGCAACACACCTAAACATATGCAAAGACAAACACAAGCTGCGCGCGGTGCCATGATGGACGACCGCAGTCAGCCATGTTTAAGGCAGGCTGTTACTTTCTCAATTTGCTCTCCGCTCTGTGCGGACTTCTCTCCTTAACGAACTTTGGAGTGAAATTAGGGTAGGAGTAACTCTATGTGGTGTTGCCATATCAGTGTTATTATAAGTACTTTGACGTTTGTAAATAGTTGCGGGTTGGCGTTTTATTTCTTTATTTTATTTTAGCGGGGAGGCTTGTTTCTTCTGTAGTTGGTTGCTTATTTGGGCTTGTCTCCTAATAATGTTGTTTAAAGTTTAAACGACACGAAAATGTTTGAGAACCACTGGTTTAAACTTAGGTGGTTTTAAAACATTTTTGTGTCGGAATTAAAATGTTTGTGTCCACAGACAAAAGTTACGCTAAGGATTAGGCTCAAGTGAATAAGCTTACTGCTGTTTACAGTACCTGGCGTGCTTTATTGAATCCATGATGATGCAGCCGGGCTAATGTACCATCAAATGGTGAGGTGTGCACAAGGAGCTTGCTCCATAGGTTATAAAGATCTAAATGTATAAATACTAGAGGGTCGCGGCCCTTTGGGCCGCTCACATCTAGTTAAAAAAAAATAATAAAATAAAATAAAAAGTTAAAAAAAAGGAAAAAAAGAAAAAAAAACGTTAAAAACATTTTTTGGGGGGGGAACTATTGTGGCGGAACTATTGTGCCGCAGCGCACGTTTCCGGTCGAACATATTTGACCGGCGGACTATTTTATACAGAGGCAAAATATGAGGGTAATAACGAATACAACTGTATACAGAGGTTTGGAAACGACATCTTGCAAAGGTGACATGGGTGTTTGAATTTTTAAGCTATATTTAGTACATATGTAGTACATCTTGGCCAAGTGGTTTGGTATTTAAGTTAGCGATACATGACCCGGAAGTAGATCACTTACTCTTTTGTAATATAAAGATTGTGTGAGCATGTGGATGCCACAGTCATCAGGCCAACCTACCATATTTACTAAGATACAAAAAGTAGTGGCTTCACAGTAAAAATCCTTAGTGTTACGACTCGGCAGCTGCAGCTGAGAGGGTACTAAACAGGCCATCTGCTAATCAGAAGGTTAGTGGCCAAGGACACTGGCACTGGTCACTTTATAGCTGTCAAGTAACTATGTACATGACCTCAAGTACTGTTACTTAAGTGCCATTTTGAGGTAATTTTTTACTTTACTGGAGTATATCCAATTTTCAGTACTTTTATTTCTACTCCACTACATCTCAGAGGCAAATATCATACTTTTACTCCACTACAATTATTTGAAAACTTTATTTACTAGTTACATTTGTAGATTTGGATTATTGCAAAACATACCTCAACCATTTCAGCCCTATATACATTTTGGCCTTTTGAAAATAACCGATCTACAAGCACATTTTATACATTTGAAAATGTGTGAAATGGGACATCCTGCATAATTAGTACTTTCTGGTACTTTAAGTACATTTTGATACCAATACCTTTGTGCTTTATTGCAGTATTGATAGTTTAGTACAAAATGTGAGTACTTCTTCCACCACTGCCTGATGACCTTCCTGGTCATGACTTTAGACATCTTTCCTCCTCAAGATCATGTATCCTTCTTGGTGGTCTTCCCTTGCCTTAGATCTGTCATGTTTCTATTCATGCTCTATCTAGCTATATGCCTATACAACCATGAAAGGTCACTCTTTCCGCGACTGGTTGGTAGAGATTGACAGCAAGCTGGTTGCTGCATATGAACACATAACCTATAGGAGGACTGACAGATAGTGGGGAAGCTATAATAATAATGTATATTGCTAACAGAACCTGAGATGTGGTGTTAGCGCAAAGTACTGCTTTCTTTTACTTTGTTGGTATAATGTATCAAACCAAATATCCTGGACCATATGGCATCATTTTACTTGAAATAGTTTTTTGTTCGAATTTTTGTCTGCTTCTTGTGTTTGTATTTTTGGTTTATCTTTTTGTGAAAATTGAAAACGTAATAAACATTGAGTCCTTAAAAAAAAGGAAAGGATCACTAAAAAGTAATACAAATGACGAGGCAAGACACCTTTCTGTGCATGTTTAAGTGGTTTCTCCAGGCAGTGAGAAATAAATTGTCGGGGCGTCGAACGAGCAAAGATCCCGCAGCATTTCCTCATTTGCGAGCAGCCATTGATTACAGGAGTGATTCCTCTATTCCCCTCTAATTGACCCGTTAGCCCAAATTGATACCATCTGTCTTCATGCAGAAGTAATGACCTTGGAGTAAATCCACAGCGCATGACATCGATGGGTGACTCACACTGCCGCCCGCAGAGGTCAACACAGGACAGTGGAGCTCATGCTCCCACGTAATATCGTCACTGTCGGGCAGAAACCTCGTATCTCCAAGTTTCCGTCGCACAAAGCTAGTGAAAAAAGCCGATCTACAAGCACACAACGCCTCGCACCTCTGCAGTTTCCACTAGTTTAAATCATTTTTAAAATGATGAATGCAAAACAAACGGTTTTGGACATACAAGGTTTTCACCCGTCAACGACGATATTGAACTGTTTTCTTTTTCTCTCTCATTTAGAAACTGCTGTGATGTATGTATAATCGCTCTCCTAGACATGAATGTCTGAACATTAAATCAAATAAATACCCCCCCTTCTCCCCTTTCTGTTGTGGAAATAAATAACAAATGATGGAGCACAGTTTTAAACCTGGTCGTAAATCTGTGACGTGACAACACAGTTAATTCTTTCTGATTCTGAAGCAGAATTGTGCACCACCGAATCGTTTATGCATCAAGAGCGCACTCAGTAGTACATTCTATCGATAATGGGTCACAGTTGATTGTGAAGGGGTTTGTGCATGAATGGGTGCGTTAGTGGGTGATCGTTTGGTCCCCTCAACCCATGTCAGTGATTGATTCATTGATTGATTGAATACCGTGTATGCATCAAGAGTGCAATAGTACGTTCTATCGATAATGGGTCACAGTTGATTGTGAAGGGGTTTGTGCGTGCGCGTGCATGTGAATGGGTGCGTTTGTGGGTGATCGTTTGGTCCCCTCAACCCATGTCAGTGATTGATTGATTGATTGATTGATTGATTGATTGAATACTTTTTTAGCAGTTTGCAAAAAAGAAAAGCCCTAGTGGTCCCGGACCCGCTGTTGAAGAATGTGTGTGTGTGTGTGTGTGTGTGTGTGTGTGTGTGTGTGTGTGTGTGTGTGTGTGTGTGTGTGTGTGCGTGTGCGCGTCTAGAGCCAAGATGGGCGCTTTGAGGTCCGCGGTCGGCACGGCAAGTCCACGCTGACCATCAGCGACGTGAAGCTGTCCGACCTGGGCAACTTCAACTGTGAGGCGTTCAGCAGGATCGGAGGCCATCAGAAGAGCATGTTCCTGGACATTGAGTGTGAGTATACAGTATGGCTCCTCTGTCTGATCTGCACTCACAGCCTTCAAACGGTATGGTTGAACCTAGCTCTGGTCCATTGCGTTCGTGGAGCTCTCCCTAACGCTATGTTCGTCTACCTCCCAAATCCTTTGCAAATCCGGAAAGACCCGTCGTCTGGTCCGAAAATAACAAAAACTGTTTCGGCCCTCACCAAACCAAAGGTATCAGTGGGGAGTTGAAAGCTAACTCTACTTGGTGGACGCGGTTTGAGCTGCCCACCACACAGTTAAAATACTCCATCCGGTGGAATATTTTTCATTTTACCCTAGAAATGTATTTTTAATCGTGTGGTGGGGGGCTCAGACCGCATCCACTAAGTAGAGTAAGCTTTCAACTCCCCGCTGATACTTTTGGTTTGGTGAGGGGCGAAAAAGGTTTTGTTATTTTCGGACCAGACGACGGGTCTTTCCGGATTTGCCAAGGATTTGGGAGGTAGAGGAACATAGCGTTAGCATTCGCCCTCCAGGAAGGAGCACTTGGTTACAATGATAATCCACTGATTTCTTATCGCTGGAAAATCCATTTCTTCTGTAAATGTAATGCCACTAGTCGCTACCAAGCCCCCAGAACCCAGGGCTAGATTTGAAGCAGCCCCGATGGTGGCCAAAGTTGGAACTGCAGCCTAAACGCGCATTTTGGCCCCGCCCCCTCCACTCCAGACTGTGAGCGGAGAGCAGCGTGACGTCATTTGTGGTCTCGAATAGTGGCCAATTTCCCCCAGAATGCACCTGGATTAGCTACATGCTAGCACATAGCCGTTGCTTCCAAATGCCACTGAGCACTTGCATTGAAATGATAGTGGGGGCGGGGCTCGTCCGCTCTCTATTTTATATATACTCTATGGTCGCTACACAGTGCAAATTCCCATGGCTACCACACTACCACGCTTCAGATGTGTGGCCCTAGTATATACCCATACGCTCATCGTGTGTTTTTGTCTGCTTAAGAAACAGTGTGTGTGTCTGAGTGTGACGGGGGGGCCAAGCCAGACGTTTTCCTCCCGAGTAATGAAGTCATTTACTAAGCCACTGCTGACTGTGTGAGGGGTGCGTGGGAGGCGTGGGGGGGACTGCACATCCCGGTCTGTGACAGAGGGCTGGCCATCAATCTCTTTAATAGAATCCTGTGAGCCAGCATTAACCCATTTAGGCCTAGAATTATTCAACGCTATACTATTATTCTATGCTATACTATTGAAAAATAGCAGATATACAAGCTCGTAGATCTGCTATTTTTGAAAAATCTTGAAAATCTGTGCACATTTTTCAATATATGTTTTTCAAAGCAGACTTTTGTAACTCAAATCTCTGCTTCTGGGGGGTCCCTGGAACAACATATTTTGAGATGGGGGTCTGCGCCCAAATAAATGTCATTTTGGGGGTCCTTGACATGATAAAGTTTGAGAACCACTGATTTAGAGGAAGGATTTAGAAGTCGGGTCAAAGATCGGGTCAAAGATATTCAAAGTCTTGCACGCATTTTCACGATTTTTCTAAAATATCAGATCTACAAGCTCGCAGCGCGGCACTCGGTGCCGCGCAGTGAGCTTGTGGATCTGCTATTTATCAATGGTTAAAGCATAAAATAATGGTTAAAGTGGTTCAAATCTAACGCGACTCGGGCACGTTCCAGGTATTTGAGCATTAAACAACAGTAATACCACTCTGTCTGAGCCCAAGCCGGCCCAGCGGGACCCAGAGGATCCACGCTCTACCATCACTCACCTCATCCATTACTCGCAGGGCCTTTTCCTGCTTGTGGAGCCAAATTAGCTTCTGTTGACCATCCTTAATTCTTTATTCTTGTTGGAGATAATGGTAGGGGAGAACTTTGACCCACGCGTGAAGCCTCGTCAATTGAAAGTGAGCTCTTTACTTTTTAATTTAGCCAAGGGAGAACATTAGATGAATTAACGAAACATTATTCCTCTAGAGGAATTTGCCTTATGAGCGCAAACCTTTTTTCCCCTGTTTTTTCAAACGACCTATCTTTGAGCTTTTATCGGCTGCCTTAAACTTTTATAGTAGGAAATGTGTTACTCTCTGATAATGCAAATAGCGTCTTGTGTTCACACACAAATAAATAACCAGAAACGGCACTTCAGTCAAGACAACTCGTGAATGGATTAAAATAGGTTTAATGAATATAAAGCAAGCAATTAGTCTTCGTTTATTTTGGTTTGGCGATGAATGGCTCTGCTTTTAGGTACTATGAGGGAGCACCCCTAAATGACCCCTATCAATGGGGCCTTTGAAACTCTCCATAGTACATACAAGAAGATCCAAAACAACAGGTGGTAGCTGGGGTGGGGGAGGGTGAGCAGCTAGCAGAACATACAGCCGTAAGCTACAGCAAATGGTTTCGACCAATGGGCTCAACTCTCGAGCTTACGCACTGGGTTGTGCACAGAGGTGACACTACTGCGCATGAAAGACATAACTCTATGACGCGGGTTAGGGTATTGTAGAAATAGTCTGTTACAAGTACAATTCACACAGTATTCAAAATTTACTTGAGTAAAATTACTTGTAAACGTATCGGAATCAAAATATAAAATATACTGTACTTACAGTACCAAAAGTAAAAGTCACTCATATGCATTTCCCATTTCACAAGTTAGCATATCGTCGTTGTCGGGTGAAAACCCTTTATGTCCACAACCGTTCGTTTTGCATTTATAATTTAAAAAATGCTTTAAACTAGTGAAAACAGCCGATCTACAAGCACATACAACGCCTTGCACCGTGAGGCGTTGTGTGCTTGTAGATTTGCTGTTTTCACTGCTTTTGTACGACCACCTTCTATGATCAAGCAGGGCTTTACTTTACGAAAGAACGTACACATCTGAAACTTGGAGATACGAGGTTTCTGCTCGACAACAACGATATGTCTAAAATGTGTTGTTTTATGTGTCCAGACATGCCCAAGTTCCTGACCAACCACACCATCTACTACTCGTGGGAGGGGAACCCTGTGAACGTCAGCTGTGAGGTGATGTCCAACCCTCCCGCCACCATGCTGTGGAGGAGGGAGCGCTTCACCATCTCCACCGAGGGCATGCCCAACATGCGGGTGCACAACACCGTGGGCAGGTCCCTGCTGGAGGTCAGTAGCAGCGTTCATTACGACAGCAAATGCAGTTTTAGTCATAGTATTTTTAATAAAATGTTTTAGTCATATTTTAGTCATCTGAAAAGTTTCATTTTCATATCTTATCATAAGATTTTAGTTGACAAAATCTACAGTTGATTTTGTCAACAGAAATGTATTTTGGCAGGACTTGATGGCGATTTTACACTTTACACTAGATCTGCTATTTTCAGAGCGCGACACCCGAGCGCAACCAAACATAAATACATTTAGTCTTAGTTTCAGGGAAGCCGGGCAGGGAGGGTGATATTTGTCACTACATGTACTCCTACGGGCTAATTGGCTGTCAACGGGGAGTGTAGGCTCCATCTCCTCCCATTGGGGGCTCCTCGCTGGCAAGTGAGCAGCATTGACAACGTATAGAAATGTGTGTATGGAGGAATTAATTGGCATAATGACTAAATAAAAAAGCACACAAAAAAGTATTATTATTATGAGTAAAAGAGAAGCTTCTATGCTATAAAAAAATTGCTTATCTCTATAATGCATAATGCAGGGCTTAAAGCAAAAAAAAAATTGAAACACCACCCCGGCCCGAAGTATTGCATTAGCATCTGTATCGATAACTTTTGTGAGTGACAAATAAATACCCTCGAATTTCTGATTTGCAAACAACAAGTGTTCCGTTGCCTATTTTAATGCAAGATAATGTAAGCAAACATGTATTGTCAATTACGGCTGCCTTCTCTGTAAACACACTTTTAGATAATATAGCCTACCTGCTGTTTACATGGCGTAAAACTCCAGTGACTTCCATTATTCCTGTGATTTCTTTTGGACACTGCTATCCATACAGAGAGAGCGACGTCTCAATTCGCCCATTACTTTGCAGCATGACATAATAACACCACCAGTGCTGCGGAGCGGAGGTCCCAAAAGTTTAACACACTTCCAAACGGTGTACATCGTTTAAGCCATAGGAGCATGATTTTCTATTTCTATAAATATGAACTTTAGCCAAACTATTGCGAGTAATCCACGTGATGTTTTGTTGTGCATCGTCATAGCTACTAGCTTCCCGGTACAGCTGCAACAACCTTGCTAACAAACAGAGCCATTTCCTCTCAGTACAGCGAGCGGATTTCAAAATAAGAGCTACCGTAATCTGATCAAGTCAACAGTCAAGTCACGTCTACTGGTTTTATTTTTAAGTCTACTTACAGGAAGTAGTTGGACTGAACTGAATTAGAAGTACATGACACACCAGCACTCTGTACCGCACCACAGTGGAACTGATGCTATAAAAATAATTAGCGCAGATGGCTCGACTTTTTTATTTTTTTGCGAATCTGCTCTGATCTCTTAAATAGCCCCTAGGGACTCCTCAAGACGGAAATCCGTCCCCACGGAGAACTTTAAGCCCTGTGCATAATGACATCCCCAAATTAGGGATGCCAGGTTGAACATGGTCAAACAGACGGTCATTAGTCGTGTTATTTTGTTCTCAGGTGACACCGATGTCAGACAGAGACTTTGGACGCTACAACTGCACCGCCCGAAACAACATCGGAATGCGCTACCAGGAGTTCATCCTGGCACAAGCAGGTAAGTGGTGGTACTGTGGCAAAGTACTCAACTCCAGTATTTTAATATTACTATTAGAAAAGTGAAAGTTGCTCTGTAAAATGTGTACTTGAGTTGTACTGGACTTTTGCTTTTGAAAATACTATAAGTATTAATATACTATACTATACTATACTATACTAATTAGTCAAATTAGTCAGATGCTTTTAAAAATACTTATTTGAAGTACAAATTATATATATATATATATATATATATATATATATATATATATATATTATATATATATATATATATATATATATATATATGTAACGGAGGTGATCCAATATCTTAACCATCACTCCAAAGGGACAGGGACATCCCTATGGAACGAGAGCAGATACTAGACTTTTGAGGCTTCAGGCTGGGGCTGTGACTCTCTCCGCCACACATATATATATATATATATATATATATATATATATATATATATCAATGCATAGCTGTATTAAAATGTAGACATTCTATGAGAATCTAAGCTTTTCAAGACATTTTCTAAAATATCCATCTTTTGTTGACACTCCAACATAATGATGTGTCGCACATCACAGCTGGTAAACACTCTCCAAACGCATAATGAGGCTCTTCTGTTGAACCCACTGAGTCACCCGCACATCCGCACAACCCGTTTAGAGCTGGAAGATATGGTTATACCTTTCAAGCTGGGAGAAGGGTAATTTTAGTTGTTGCTATATACAGTATCGCTGTTGTCGGGCAGATTTTCAATTTTCCATATTATTATATTTCTGTTCGTAAATTAACCCCCTACTTGATCATATGCAGCTTCACACAGAAGCAACAGAAGTAGCAAATCCACAAGCGATGTGTTTCGAGCTTGTAGATCTGCTACTTTTGCTGGTTTCGAGCGATATAAATAAGAGATTTAGCGTAAAATCCCACCGCTTGTGGTCGGAGCTGCATTGGACTCGAGAAAAAATACATGAAAATGTAATGTCCGGAATCCTCCTATACTGTAACTTCACATACAGTAACTGGTCCCCCACTCATGCAAGAAAGAAAGAAAATAAAAACACTTTTGATTATTGCATCAAAAGTAACAAACAACCATTCGCCTAATTGTCAAATAATATAAGAAAGAGTAAAAAAAAAAAACTTGCGTAGCTATTTTCACAATATTTATCTGTGGAATCGAGGGCAAATATGATTCTTTTGAGGGGTCACGGCCTGAAAAGGTTGAGAACCACTACTGCTTTAACTTATAGAACTGCAGACTCCATGACTGCATAGCGGCCATTTCAGTAAAAGACTCCGTAGTGTAGCCATCTCAGCCTCCAACCCCACTGGCTGTTTTCTAACCCTGGAGATCTCCACTATCGCTAATAGCCTCATTTGCAATTCACGCGGCGATAAAGTCCCCCTATAGCTTTTCAGCTGGGCCTAATCTCAAATAGTGCCGTCTGATTTACCATAGCCTCCACTATTTACTGAAGTACTTTCTAATTTACAGTAGCGCGGCTCTAATACACAACAGCGCAGTTCAATTTTCTTTTAGTGGAGATTGAATTGCCGCGGCTAAGCAAGGCAAGTACCGAGTAAAAGGCTGACCTAATATGTAATGTTTAGGATTGCAATGTTTGGTTGGACACAAACAACGCATGAATGCACGCACGCACACACGGAGACACACACACATGCACGCACGCACGCACGCACGCACGCACGCACGCACGCACGCACACACACACACACACACACACACACACACACACACACACACACACACAGTTCCATAGCTCATAATGGATCTGGGGATGGTGGTGGATCATTTCGCCACCGCCGTCAGGCAGAAACCTTGTATATCCATATTTCACCTTTTTATGTTACTTTACATCCATTGGAACACAGGTCATTTCCCCTCCCCCATTTGCGGAAAAGTAACAGCGTCGAACAAGGTTTCCACCCAACAGCGACGATTTGCGAGGTGCATAAAAGGCCTCAGTTCCTCACATCCTGTCTTCAAAGCTAGATCTACACTTAACTGTAATGATTGGGTATGTCATTATGGGGTGGAAGAAGTACTCAAATGTTTACTCAAGTAAAAGTAGCAATACCACAACGCACAAAACAAGTTACAAGTAAAATGCCTGCATTATCTTCTTTTCCTTAAAGGAGTGATGACACCGGCCGAAATGTAACATTATGGTACAGTAGGTCACATGGTCTTTGTTGAAACGGTTTGGAAAGGGGGTGGAGCCGGCTGTTGCTGCCGACAGGCCCATCAACAGTAGCTGTATGGGCCTGTCGGCAGCAACACAGAGCCCCCAGTGATAGGCTGTTGATTGTACTGCATCATTTGATTGGATAATTTAACATCGGAGTACATGACATCATTAAAAAAAAAATGCTAATTTGATAGCCATAATTAGCTGTTTTGGCCGTGTCACGCCCCCTTTAAGGAAAGCACAAGAGGACAATGGAAGGTGCAAAAGTATTGGCATCAAGATGTACTTAGAGAGTACCAAAGGCGAAAGCACTTATTGTGCAGGATTTAACAGATTTAATGGTTTAAATTTAGTAGACAGCAGATCTACAAGCTCACGTGTCACAATGTAACGTGTTGTGAGATCTGCTAGGTTTAAATGGATAAAATAGGGGTTATTTGTGTGTTCCGTGGGTTTTGTAATCATAAGTAAAGTAAAGTAACTCGCAGTTACTATCAAAACCTCCACGGCTGTCAGTCAGTCTGTCCGTCACACGTCTCGTAACACTTTTGCCCTACTCATATCTTGGCCACCGTTGCCCCTATCCATGCCAAACTTTGCACACACACACTCCTTGGCTGCCAAACCACAACCTCCACCCCTTATTTCTCACATGGCCCTCTTCTAGCGCCACCATGAGGCCGATTCTTGCAAAACACATTTTTGGACACTGCTCCTACAGATTTTGCCCTAAAATCCCGCAAAGCGGTACACAGTATGTCTAGTCATGTCATCAACATGCATCTGTCCCATTTAGCGCCACCATCAGGGCGATTTTTGCAAAACACATTTTTGGACACTGCTCCCACAGATTTTGCCCTAAAATCACGCAAAGCGGTACACAGTATGTCTAGAGTCATGTCATCAACATGGATCTGTCCCATTTCCCATATTCCCTCCTGATTGGCTACGACTGCCCTCTAAAGTTTGTGTATGCGACGTGACGGTCGCTTATCTCCCGATTAGGGAGTCTTACTGGTAATCATCTAAATCAGCAAAGTAACTCGTAAATAAAACACTGATCTCCTGTGCAAGAGCTGACATGTTTTTCAGAAATATTATTTTGCCCTTCAGGTCAACATTTGTGTCTAACCAGAAAGAGGATGTTGTCAAAGATCTTGTACAACCTACATTAGAAACAGGATCTAAATGTCTCAACATAAGAGCAGAGAGACCAAACACAACCACCCCAATTGTATAAGGGGTATATTGTATTAACATAATCTACCATACAGATTGGACAACATAGCATATTACTCACCAATAAAAGTGATATATTTCGGCTTTACTTGAGTACATGTATTTAGTTACTTTCCACCACTGATGTTGGATACTAGAGCTGGGTAAAAAAAGGCCTCAAAAGTTCCTCACACCCTGTCTTCAAGGCTAATCATTAAGGTAGTTTCATGTCAACTACCCTCAGTAATAGCTTCTCTAGACATCTCTCCCCGGCAGACGTTGTCAGATAGCCTCTGTACTATCAGGGCAGACATCAAGGATACTGCGTTGCCAAGGAGATCAAGTAAACACGCACCAACAATGGCACCAGTGGAGATTTCACAGGACCAGCGTATAAGAGACTTTGATTTAAGTGAATAAGAACCATGCGGCTGCCCTTTAATCATCAGTGCAGTTGCGCTGGTGCGCAGGGAAAAAACAGGGAACAGAGGTTGTTAGTTCCATCATGTGAGTGCTGTGCGCGAACAGAGTAACCTTTTCACATAGAGAACATGTCATTTAGCTGTTCCTTTCCCAGGTATTTCTTATTTATTTGAAACCTGGGAATAAAGCATATGGTATGTGACATAGTTTGTACGAAAAAAGAACATCACAAGGATGCACCTGGGACATATCATCAGTGATGTAGCCTGAAGTCATCTTAAGGCATGAATATAACATCAGTTTATGTTATATAGACTAGGCCTATGTCATAAGTGTGTGAAATGGATTGTTTTGAGACATAGAAATCATACTTTTATACAAAGCTTTTTTTTTTACAAAGCTGATTTTAACCCCCAACCCTTATAGTTTTGATGTATCTTTTGATGTACCTTTTGTTATTAGAAAATTATATTGTTTATTGATGCATTTCTTTTGTTGTATTTTTTCTCTTCTGCTAAGCAGAACTTGTCCGTCTTGTCTTTTGGTGCATGTCATCTTAAACACTGCTCTTCACTCTCTTACTGCCACATTATAAGGTTTAAGGATGTCTTAAACTGCCATCAAAGTAGCTTTGCGATTTTATAGAAAAATATCCATCCATTATTTCCAACCGTGGGTTTCCTAACCCTTTTATAAAAGACAGGAGGAGTATCTGTCATCGAGCCAAACCGACGGCTGGGCGCAGCCATTTGCAATGGACGAGGCTGAAGTTTGTCCCTCGCTTGCACCAGTTGTTTAGAGCAGTGTTTCTCAACCTTTTCAGGCCATAACCCCCAAAATAATCATATTTTAACTGAGGACCCCCCCCCCCCCACCCTGACGAGCACCAAGAGAAGAGAGACATTACATTTTGTATAACACGGTCCTATTGTGAAAATAGCTGATCTACATGCATGCTCACGCGAGGCGTTGTGAGCATGTAGATCGGCTATTTTCACAAATTCGGCTTCTAATAGGCCTATTTGACAATTTGGACAGTGTTAGATGTTACAAAGGTATTAAAAGTCCTTTAATAGTCACTTTATAAATGTGCAGATACCCTCTATACACTTAAACTGCATGTTCTTTCTTTTACTGTTGAGTTAGAAAACAGTGTTTCAAATTAATCAAATCATCTGGGGACCCCCCCAAAATAATTTGGGGACCCCCCTGGGGGTCCCGACCCACAGGTTGAGAACCACTGGTTTAGAGCATAGAAATGGATAAACTAGATCCAGGCATAGAAAATGACCAGAAAAGTCCAACCTGTAAAAATAAAGCTGTGTGTAAACCCTGTGTGTTTTTCCAGACGTGCCATCCAACCCGTACGGCGTGCGCCTGTCGGCCGTGTCCCAGCGCCTCGCCACGGTCACCTTCATGAAGCCCGACTCCCACGGCGGCGTGCCCATCGGTCACTACCTGGTCCAGTGCAAGGAGGTGGGCTCCCAGGACTGGAGGGACGTGCAGTCGCACGGTGTGCAGAGTGAGTGACGCACGCACACCGTTCTTTAACACCATGCGGGTGATGGACTTAAGCCTGAGCTACGTAACAGTGTCTGGGTGTCAGCTTTATTGGAATAGTCAATGTATAAATGGATAAAGCGGTTAAAATGATCGCGATGCGGTAACAAATTTAGCTGGGGACCCCGCGTTGAGAGCCATTGATTTACAGTACATGCTCACGACATATTGTGCTGCAACATGTTGCGCTAAACAATATAATCAGGCATTGGTAAATATAGCATATCTCATAATCAATTAAATAAATGGATGTTTTTTGGATTTAGCCCCCCCCCCCCACACACACACACACTGTTAGAATGTCACAGTTTTCTGAAACACGTATGTTGCTCTATCATTGTGGGCTCGCCTGTAAGGCGAGCACACTTTAGATATTGTCATTATTTATTTATTTCTATACTATACTATACTATACATATCAAGTTCTCCTCAATACTTTGGCACCTTTCTACTCCTACATACTTAGTGAGAAAGTGAAAATAAAAACATCAATGTGTTCAGCCTACAGTGGCGACGTGTGCTATTATTTTATACAGCAATCGGCCAAATGGTGGCGCTGTAGGATGCCTTCGAAAGTGTGAACTTTGAACAGGTAGAGCTCATGCTCTGTTTTAGGTACAGCCATGAAACCTGTATACACGTATGCGTCTCCTCATGCCGAACAACTTTTACGCTCTGACTTTTGACCTTTGACCTTTAGATCTCCCACAATTTGGAATTATATGAAAAACAGTAAAAATCTCCTCCTGGGATTTTTGCATTACACGCACGAAACTTTTTTCACATGAACTTTGGACCAATACGGTCAGATTGATCAACCAGATTTTTTTTAAAGTGAAACATTATTTTTTAATAATTCACTCAATATTGCAGTTTTATGCCAATAATTATTTTGCCTCTAAATCATACATACAAAGTCACACGTTCATGGCATTTGGCAAAGATGTAGAGGGTTAGTCAAAATATCACTGAAACCAATCTTATTCCAATTGGCCAAAGGGGGGCGCTATACGAAGCGTTTGAAAATTCAAACTTCAAACGGGCATAAGTCATGACTCGTTTCGTTTGAAGACATGCAACTTGTTACACGCGTGCTTTGACTCAAGCGGAAGACATCTGTGTCGTTGTTAAGTAAGCTCCGCCCTTTGATTTTCCGCCATTTTGAGCAGTTTGTAAAACACGTAAACCCGCTTTTATTCTGGAATTTTCGCGTCACGTGCACAAAACTTTTTTTACGTGAACTTTGGACCAATATCTAAAGATCTGTCAGATCGGATTTCTTTAAAATTTAAACATGCTTTTTTTAATAATTCAATGAATATTGCAGTTTTATGCAAATTATTCTTCTGCCTCTAAATCATACATGCAAAGTAACATGTTCATGGCATTTGGCAAAGATGTAGAGTGTTAGTCCAAATATCACTAAAACCAATCTTACCCCAATTGGCCAAAGGGGGGCGCTATATCATTTTGAGCAGTTTGTGAAACGCTTAAACCCGCTAGGATTTTTTTCGCAATTTGCATGAAACATTCTACACACAATCTAAGGACCTTTATCTAATATGCCTATGAAGTGCACACACACAAAAAATATAATAATAATTATAAATATAGCTGCAAGCAGCGATAAAGTGGCCAAGGCCAAAAACACCTCAAATCATGAACACAGCCTGCAATGTGCGTGAAATCTTGCAAGCACATTCCCAATAGGTCAAGGAACAGATACCACCCTTCTCACATTGGCCTGTTATAGCGCCACCAGCGGGTCAACTTTTGCACAACACATTTTTGGAACAAAATGGACCAATCTTTGACGTCAGTAACGTCAAAGAGAGCACTGCCTGCGATCTTGACATTTTGTACTTTTATAGCCATTGTTTTCTGGCTTGAAGCGAGCCCACAATTGTTTCGAAGGAACAATATTTTCTAGTTTTAGTTAAAAATGTTCACTGGACAAATTTTCAAGATTTTACAAAGATAGCAGATCGACAAGCCAGGAGCTTGTCTGATATTTTTGAATATCTAAAGTATGAAATGACACAGATTGACCCGAATGTTAAAAAAAAAACTGTTTCGCTATCAGCAGAATCACCCAATAGCCACGCTGCGAAATGTTTTGCAGGTACGTGAAATGGACGTGTCTCCCGTCGTGACAGGCGTGTATACGTCAGTGGGTTGTTGGCACGGACCGCAACCACGAGGTTAAGCCGCAGCCAGGCCAGGTCAAAGTTCTGACCTACACTTGCCCTCCCGCGTCTAACCGAGCCCTTCTCTCGTCGGTCGAGCGCGCCCAGAGGAGAGGTTAATAGCTCTTGATCTCTCGCGTCGTCATCCTCTCTCCGCGAGCCTTTTTGCCTCGGACACGCTTCCACCCGGCAGCAACCCACCCCGACCCTCCCCTCTCCTCTGCACAACCCCGCCGCTCACAGCCTGTTTGTGTTATAACCTCGCTCTTCCAGCCCTGATGAGAGATCGGACCTAGAATACATTGAAAGCTGAAAGAGCACCCGCCCCGTCCTCGTGATGGCAAATTGATTCAACCCCTTCCCCTCACCAGCACGTACGCGGCAGAGCACACAGCACAGCTCAGCACAGCAGCGCACAACATTGAAGGATTCTCTTTGAAGAAGTGGGAAGTCAAGAAGACGTAGGTGGAAACCGACAAACCCATATGGTCTTATCGCCAATATCCATAATTTTAGAGCCACTAGGAGGGATGGCGAGGCGGCGGAATGAATGCTAAGCAGCGGATATAGAGAACGAGGTTCGGAAAGTACAAAAACAATAACTTGAATCAGTGGGATTGAGAAAAGTGGGAGGAGAGGACGCAAACAGAGCAGAATTTAAACAGAAAGGTGATGAGAAGTGCCTCCCTCCCTCCCCTCTCCTCCCCCTCTGTAGCAGCGGTTTGCTGGACTAGACAGCGGTTACCAAGACAACACAGCTTTTGTTTGATGTTGTTCTCAAATATGACACTGTAATAACACCACCTGCAAGGGGAGGTCAACATTTGGAGAGCTCTCAAAAATGTTTGTGGTTCTGGGAGTAAATCCCCTTCGGATAAAAAAAGAAAAAAAAATCCCAAATAATCCCTGCATGCAGAGATGGGGCGGCCATAGCTGAGTGGTTGGTGAGGAGAGCCAGAGCCCCTGGTTGTCCCAGGTACGATTCCAGGCCACGATGTGTGCCCCTGAGCAAGACTCTGAATGGCTGCTCACTGCTCCTTGTTATAGGATTGGTAAATGCAGAGGACGATTTCACGTACAGCATGTGCAATAATATACATACATATTCAGTGACAAAAAAACACACAAAGGAGTTGGGACTATTCTACTCTATTCTATGCACACACCTTTCTCTGCATTATTAATGGTCACTTGTACCTTCATCAGGCGATATGGATCCATTTTAAATTATTGGATATTTGAGACTCGAATCAACACCATAGATTAGCTGGAACCGCACAAGTCTCAATTATCCAATCACCTCCATTTGGTGATGATCAAAAGGGGTCCATATCACCTGTGTCTTTTATCCTGATGACGGCATAACCATGTGACCTAAAGATTGATAAAGCAGAGAAAAAAATACTTTAGGTGCGGGGGCATAACTATCGTCTCTGTTCAGGGTGGAAACCACTATGTCCACTCCAACGCTGCGTTTCGAGCGTTTCGGATCTTCTACTTTTGCTTTTTGTGTTAAAAAAAGAAGAGAAAAAAAAGAAAAACACTAAAAGTTAGAATAGGGAGACAGGAGGTTTCTGCCCGACAGCAACGGTGTGCATGTTTGTGTGAACATAACAACACAGACTGTGTGTTTTTGTCTTTGGTTAGCGGCCATGGTGTGAGTGTGAAATGATAAACTCTGAGAGGTCTCCCAATATTGGAAAATATTCCCTCTGCAGAGGGAACTCAATTCCACCTATGCCCCTGTCTGTTATTTCTCAATATTGGGACACACCTCATCATGCAATAATGCAGTGATGGAAAAAGTACTCAATTTTTTTTACTTAAAGGAAAACTCCTCCCTAAATCACTTCTAGGCTCATTTTCCGACTTATATTGATCCAAAAAGACTGTCCATGGGGTCTATTAGGCAGAAATGCCCCTATTGTCCAGTTTCTCCAGCAGAACCCAGCAGCTCTCATAGCATAGAGTGGAGTCTATAAGCCTATCGCTTTTACAATATTTGTTGTGGTCAAAAGTGTTTATATTTTTCATGAATGTGGTACAAGTTGTCATTACAAACACATTCATGTCATTGTTGTCCCAGTCCCACACAAGCCATCACACTAAACAGATGTTAGGCTTTTATGTGTTTTGCCAAGTCCCGGAAAAGATGCCCTGTGATTGGCCAGTACAGTCACTTTGATTGGCACTTGTGAAGAATGCTCACCCCAAAACATTATTTATGAGATTGTGGTGGCTTGTGTGGGACAACGAAGGCATGGATGTGTTTGTAATGACAACTAGTAACACATTCATGAAAAAATAAAATAATTTTGACCACAACAATTAGTGTCATAGCGATAGGCTTATAGGCTCAACTCTATGCTATGAGAGCTGCTGCATTCTGCTGGGGAAACTGGACAACAGGGACATTTCTGCCTAATAGACCCCATGGACAGTCTTTTGGGATCAATATAAGCAGGAAAAGCCTAGAAGTGATTTAGGGAGGAGTTGTCCTTTAAGTAAAAGTACCAATAGCCTACTGCAATGTAGAACTACTCTGTTACAATTAAAAGTCCGGAATTCAAAAGTGACTTGAGTAAAAGTAAAAATTGGTATCAAAATGTACCTAAAGTACCTAAAATAGAAAATACTCATTATACAGAATGTCCCCTTTCACGAGTTTTCAAATGTATAAAATGTATAAAACTCGGTCTACAAGACATACATTCAATGTAAAATGTATATAGGGCTGAAGTGGTTAATGTATGTTTTGTAATAATAACCAAAATCTTACTAACTAGTAACTAAAGTTTTCAAATAATTGTAGTGTAGCAAAAATATAATACAGTATTTGTCTCTGAGATGTAGTAGCCTAGAAGTAATGAATAGAAGTAAAAGCACTGAAAATTGTACTTACTGTAAGTGAACGGTACAGTACATTTCTTAGTTGCTTTATCAGTGGTTCTCAACCTGCTGGTCGGGACCCCAAATTATTTGGGGGGTCCCCGGATGATTAACTTAACGTGCAACATTGTTTTCTCACCCAACAGTAAACAAACCAACAAGGTTTGAGTGTATGGAGGGTATCTGCACATTTCTAAAGTGACAATCTAAGGACTTTTTAATACCTCTAAAATGACAAATTAATCTTTGGCCAAATTGTCAAATATTAGAGGCAGAAATTGTGAAAATAGCCGATCTAGGCGAGGCGTTGAGGTTGACAACCACAGCTTTACTCCTCTGCAATAATATGACTTCATTAACTACAGGCACATCCCAAAATAAGCTTTTCCTTTTCCAAAGGTCAGCACTACGATACTACAAACTGACACAAATAACCGGAACATGCACGGGTTATGATTTAATTCACAGTACAGTTCATCACCCCGATAAGAGCTATTTACACAGTAAACTAGATTAATGAGATGGGGGCATTCGAAATGTACTCAAAATGCCCCTGTATATATCCCAGACGAGAAAACAAACTGCCTGGAAATTGTTCAATTTGTATACAGAGCTTAGAGCTGCAAAACGGCAAACCACCTCTTGCCGTTAGCCCATTTAATATAGACAGACAGACAGACAATACTGTTAACCTTCACTCGAGTTCATTTGCTGACTCTAAATTCCAAATCTCATTACCGTAGCCTCACATCTGAATGGCAAAGGCCATGAAAATAGATTTTTTGGGGAAACTGCAGATTTCTCGCAGCAGCCTCTTCGGATAATGAGCGTTTTGTATGGTGACTTTTAGGCTAATCGTTTTATTCTCCGGCGTGAACTTTACGTCCCTATACCCGCCCTCCGCCTCTGTGTAGTCTCTTTAGTTGACAAAATGTGTGGCATTTTGAGTTTGAGAAGCACCTCTGGGATGTTTAATAATAATAATGATAAAAAGAATTCACTAATAAATTAATGAATCAATATCAATCAATATTAAGCCCATATTTGGACATACTGTGTCAGTCTGTCTCATGTGGTCTATGATGTCATCCCCATATTTGGTAAAAGTTACATTTTTAATTAAAGTCAATGGGGAAAATTAATTCACAAATGCATTTATATGAATTAAACCATTATGAAGTATCTCTTTAACAGTCAGGAGACACCAGTGCGCTCCTCTCGCCGTCGCTCCAGAGTGCGTTCGATCTGTCGTCTGGCAGCAGCCGCGGTCTCTCTGCCAACTCAGGCTCAACGAACCACGGCGCATCCACTTGTTGACTCTACACAAACAGTTGCAACACCGTCGATCTATTTACAACGTGCAACAACATGGCACACGGCACAGTCCGACGGGAGTCCATGGAGACAGAGATGCACAAGTCCGAGGACCAGAGCAAAACCTTCGTCTACACCAAGAAGCGGGGGTATGACGTTACTCGAAACCCCCACCTGAACAAGGGCATGGCCTTCTCCCTGGAGGAGCGTCTTCAGCTGGGTATCCACGGGCTGCTGCCGCCCTGCTTTCTCAGCCAGGATGTCCAGCTGCTCCGCGTAATCAAGAACTACGAGATGAAGAAAGACGACCTTGACAGATATGTGTTTCTGATGGGGCTCCAGGATCGCAATGAGAAGCTGTTCTACCGGGTGTTGACGTCTGATGTTGAGAGGTTCATGCCCATCGTTTACACCCCCACTGTGGGCTTGGCCTGTCAGCTGTATGGCCTGGCATTCAGGAGACCAAGGGGACTTTTTATCTCGATTCATGACCATGGTCACATCTCCACCCTGCTCCAGAGCTGGCCCGAAATGGACATACGAGCGGTGTGTGTGACGGACGGAGAGAGGATCCTGGGGCTGGGGGACCTGGGCTGCTATGGCATGGGCATTCCTGTGGGCAAGCTGGCCCTCTACACGGCCAGTGGAGGCATGCCACCGCAACAGTGCCTGCCGGTGCTTCTGGACGTGGGCACAGACAATGAGGAGCTGCTGAAGGACCCTCTCTACATTGGGCTCAGGCATAAGCGGGTGCGCGGCCAGGCCTACGATGACCTGGTGGAAGAGTTCATGAAGGCTGTGTCAGACAGGTATGGGATGGAATGTCTCATTCAGTTTGAGGACTTTGCCAATGTCAACGCCTTCCGGTTGCTGACCAAGTACCGCAACAAATACTGCACATTCAATGATGACATCCAAGGTACAGCTGCAGTGGCAGTCGCTGGCCTCCTTGCTGCTCTCCGCATCACCAAGAGCAAAATGTCTGACCATACCATTGTTTTTCAAGGTGCAGGCGAGGCTGCCATGGGGATTGCTGAACTGATCACCATGGCGATGGAAAAGGAGGGACTTCCGAAGGAAGAGTGTTTGAAAAAGATTTGGATGGTTGACTCCAAGGGTCTCATCGTCAAGGGACGAGACCACCTGACTCAAGAGAAGGAGAGATTTGCGCACGAGCATCCGCAGATGAGGAGGCTAGAAGATGTGGTGCGGGAACTGAAACCCACAGCCATCATAGGTGTGTCGGCCATTGCCGGAGCCTTCACAGAGGAGATAATCAGGGACATGGCCTCCTTTAATGAAAGGCCAATCATCTTTGCCCTCAGCAACCCAACAAGCAAAGCTGAATGCACAGCTAAACAGTGTTATACAATCACAGAGGGACGGGGCATCTTTGCCAGTGGCAGTCCATTTGACCCAGTGACCCTTCCAGATGGGAGGAGGTTCTACCCTGGTCAGGGGAACAATGCCTATGTGTTCCCAGGCGTGGGCCTCGGGGTCACCGCCTGCTCCATACGCCACATCAGTGACGACATCTTCCTCACCACAGCAGAGGCCATTGCTGACTTGGTGACGGAGAAGGACCTGGCAGAGGGAAGATTGTACCCTCCTCTCAACACCATCAGGGATGTGTCCTTGACACTGGCCGTCAAGATCGTCGAGTACGCCTACAAACACAACATTGCGACGCTTCAACCGGAGCCGGCTGACAAGGAGGCATATGTCCGCTCCCTCGTCTACAGCACAGACTATGATGAGTTTGCAGTGGACGCTTATCGCTGGCCAGCAGACACCATGACCGTCCAGAGTTGCAAACTGTAGGTCAAGTGCACAAAGAGACAGACGCCCAGGGAGGCCACCAGGAAAAGAGAGAACAAGGCAACTACCGAAGTGCAATATCATCACCCGCAGCGATGTCAATGTTTTTAAGAGGCCACGTGTTGAATTTTCCCGTCGATATGTTGCTGTGAAATTAGCTGTGGTGACACATTTTGATGCGGGGCTTTTAAGTTGTGACATCATTTTGTAGTCAGACCTCCAAGCAGATTTATTGTCAATATCTGTCCCTCGCTATTTCAACAGATCCGAGACAAAAATAACGACTAAAGTATAATTCTACCACTTTCCTTTCAACAATAAAGAGAAGAAAAATGTGTAAATAGTAAAAAGATTCACCGGGACTGGGGCCTGCCTACAAAATGATGTCAGACTTAACAGCCCCATAAGAAACTGGACTAGTGTTACACAGTAAAATCGAAATGTAAAATGGTGCAGTAAATGGTGCATTTATATAGCGCCTTTATCCAAAGAGCTTTATAACGTGCACACATTCACACAATGACAGTGGAGGAAACAAACCATACAAGGCGCCTACCTGCTCATTGGAAGTAATGTGTCTTGCTCAAGGACACTTAGACAGTAACCCATGGGGAGCCTGGGATCCAACTGGGAACCTTACAATTCCCAAGCTGCCCTCCTGAGCCACTGCCGTCCCTTAGAGTGTTAATTTAACTCTTAAAGAGTACAAATCTAACACTCCAGATTTTACTTTGTAACATCTTTGATCTGTTTAATAGTTTTTGGCCTTTTCAGGAGTTCTAGGGCCCAAGTTCCTACAACCATCCTTCATGATAGAGAATAGAGTGGTAAGCTAAATATAATGTGCAAATTAAAAGAGTAGCTTATCGTGGCTATATAATGTAGCACCGATATTGTTGTACGCACGATTCATTTTACATTGACATGAGAGAATTCACAGGTTGGGGGCACGGTGGCGCAGTGGTCAGCTAAAATCCAAATATCAAACATTGTCAAATAAAAGGTTTTAATTGATGTTTGTATTGTCTTTTCTTAGTCGCCTAAATGTGTTTGTTCATCTTGAATTATTAGCTTTATTCTGTAAACTTGTGTACATACTGGTAGTAAGGTTATAAAGGTCTGGGATTCAATCTTCGGATCCAATAGAGCACGTGTTTGCAGAACATATGTTAGCTACTGTGATACGAGGGGGCCATTACAGGCTCCTATGATGACTTGGTAACTATAGATCTGTCTTAGTAAATAGCACCCGAAGTGTGCACGGAAGCTATTAAATAGTGACGTATATGCGCGGTGCCATCTAATGTTCCTCTCATTACAATGACGCTATCTTGATGTTATTTATCAGCTGTCACTGCAAAATAGAACATTATGGAAAAATAATGTTTAAAAATGCCAGAGACATCACTCCCTCCCTGTTGTAATAGACAAGGTTTAACCCTTTTGGGCAAACAACTCAAAACATGTAGTACTTGCCAGGGTGTAGATATTAATAGTGGCTTGGTTGGTTAAGTGCAGCACTGCTTGCTCCCTGTGGTGTAAAGTAACTAAGTCCATTCGCTCAAGTGCAATGCATGATCTTATCACACATTGAGTACTGTTTCACAAACTGGTCTTGCACAGGTATAACGACTCTCAAACCCATTGAACAGCTATATAAGAGTGCGCTTAAGGTATTCGATAGGAAACCCCACTCATATCACCGTTGTAATATTCTGCAGGGGTACCGTTTCTCGAGCTTTGCAAATTTTAAGGTATTTAAACAGGTCAGTATCATATGTAAGACCCTAAATGGTTTATGCCCACCTCCCCTAAAGGAATTCATAAAAAGGAAGCCTGATAGAGGACTCAATACCAGGGCAATCACTAGAGGGGACTGCGAAGTACCGTACCGGGTAACCGCTTTTGGAAAAAACACCCTTTCAGTTCAGGGCTGTTCAATCTGGAATGACCTACCTCTAACAATAAGAGACGGTTTGTCATTTCCATCCTTCAAGTACAATCTAAAAAATCACACCCGTGTGAACTGAGCGGTGGTTCTCCCCCCCCCCCCCCCCCCGTGTGTGTGTGTGTGTGTGTGTGTGTGTGTGTGTGTGTGTGTGTGTGTGTGTGTGTGTGTGTGTGTGTGTGTGTGTGTGTGTGTGTGTGTGTGTGTGTGTGTGGCCTGGACAACAGCGCCCCTCCCTTAACATGTGTGGTCAGAAAGGGTACTACACAGGCTTGAGGCTACATACAGACCCACCCACATACAAACAAACTAACAAACAAACATACCTACACACACGGCCACGCTATGGAGACGGTGTGACCACCGCTCAAAAAATGGTTAGTTGACAATCAAACCTGTGACCATGTATAGTCTTAATAGTACTTCTCATGTATGTATATTTTTAACTATCCTTTTTCTAATGTAGGGTACTGTTGGTAATATGTGTTGTTTTTGTTGTTTTCTTGGTTACAGGAGAAATAGTATTTGTATGTATGTTTTTAAACGCCCTCTCCTAATGTAGGGTTACTGTTTGTTGGTATGTGTTGTTTTGTCTTCATGTGGGGACTACGGACGACATTTAGCATTCTTGCTAATTCCGGTGTATTTACATTGCTTTTATGTAGTGTTC
Source organism: Nannobrachium achirus (assembly GCF_963921795.1). Taxonomy (NCBI): domain Eukaryota; kingdom Metazoa; phylum Chordata; class Actinopteri; order Myctophiformes; family Myctophidae; genus Nannobrachium; species Nannobrachium achirus. Next base: position 21,464,642 of record NC_137821.1, read on the forward strand.
ATTAATATGCATTGACCCGTCTAAATAAACAAATAAAGTAAAGTAACAAAATAGCACGCATGCGTGTCCTGGTGAAGCCGGTCGATTTGACATATGGCCATATGCGTGCCACCAAAACTGTGGGAAGAGTAGCGCGGCAAATAAAAGTTTACTTAGGAGAAAATGGAAGATGGAATAAAGTCTGTACTAAGTACCGTAACCACATTAATAATAATATCTCACATGTATATACAGTATTTTCTGGACTATAAGGCGCACCTTACTATAAGGCGCACTGTCAATGAATGGTCTATTTTCAAACTGTTATATATAAGGCGCACCTGACTATGCACATAATAGACGCTACCGTTGCGTTATGCATCCAACAGATGGAGCTGTGCTAAAGGGAATGTCAATGTCAATGAATGATCCATATATAAGGTGCACTGGACTATAAGGCGCACTGTAGTTTTTTGAGAAAATTAAAGGCTTTTAAGTGCGCCTTATAGTCCGGAAAATACGGTACTGTAGCGCTTTTATAAGTACCCAAAGACATGGCGTCCCATGGGGGGCATGAGAGAACAACAAAGAAATACAACTTTATTACGTAGGGAAAAAAACATTATCAGAATGTAATGAACGTGTTGCAACGCGCTGTGAGCTCGTCAATCTGCGATTTTCAGCGAAAGCTTTCCCCACGATAAGAGAAAACCGAAAAGACACTAGTATAGAGCCCTGAGCCCCTCCGCTCAACCACATGGGTGTTTGAGTGGTTAAGTAAAAGAAATGTATAAAACTTCAGAGCCAGTGGCGTCAGTTCAGAAAAAAACTAAGGTATGGCAACATGACTGGTGTCTTGACACCAGTCATGTTGCCATACCTTAGCAACAGGCACGATACATTTATTTTAAGAAGTACATTTTATTTTTTTCCCCGTTTCTACGGTTTCTTGGGTTGGATATGGCAGCCTGGAATGGTTCAAGTGCAGCTAAACTTGGCATGTTAGTAAACGTGCCACAATTAACAATAATGCATTGCACCTGTGCAGCTGACCTGCAGAACCGGGGAATATACCATCTTGTCAAGATGGGGAGAATACAAGTGTGGAGAATATAATTATAATACCTTGTTAAAGTGACCATTCATTTTTGTTAAATTTTGCATTTGTAGTTATTTTACTGTAATTTAACAACATAATAACCAGTACAGATAGACAAAGAGACATTCATGGATTTATAAGTAACGTTTATTTTCCCCCTGGACCCAGGGTATGGCAGCTGCATAGCCCTGCCATACCCAATTGACGCCCCTGTTCGGAGCAGAGCTGCACAGCATGGTGAAACCTGTGTGAAGTATGGAGATGGAGAGAGAGACACACACAGTGTTTGTAGTGCTGACCTCCTGAGTCTCCAATACTTCTCCCACATGCAGCTCCCCTCTTCCTGCTCCATCCACACAGTTAACCTTGTGTGTCTGCAGGGGTGTCGCACCAAATTCTGGGCCCTGGGTACAAGGATTCACTGTGGGGCCCCTGTGCTTTAACTATTGAAAAATAGCAGATATACAAACTCACAGCGCGGCACCGAGTGCCGCGCTGCGAGCTTGTAGATCTGCTATTTTTGAAAAATCATGAAAATCTTTGAATATTTCAAATCCTTCTGAGGTTTTTTGAAAAACCTATGTTTCTATGTCAGTGGAGCTCAAACCTTTTCATGTGAAGGACCCCCAAAATGGTATGTATTTGGCCAAGGAACCCCATCTCAAAATATTGAGTTCCAGGGACCCCCCAGAAGCAAAATTTGAGTTACAAATGTTCGCTTAAAAAATACATATATTCAAAGATTTGCACACATTTTCACGACTTTTCAAAAATAGCAGATCTACAAGCTCGAAGCGCGGCACTCGGTGCCGTGCTGTGAGCTTGTATATCTGCTATTTTTCAATAGCTAAAGTATAAAATAATTAAGGCCGGCCCTCCACCACCTTGGGCCCAAGTAACTCAGTCCCACTTTCCTACCCCTTGTGACGCCCCTGTGTGTCTGTTTAGTCGAGAGGCTACTTGGCCCAGAAATAAAGCAACCATAACAAGCCTAAGGCTTGTGTGTCCACCCAAACGTTTATGGGTTGTTGGTTTTTTTGGTTGTTGTTTTCCCACCTCACAATTCGAGGTTCTCTTGTGTGTATCATACGAATGCCTTCCGGCCAGATAGAAACAATGAATAGTAATTTCTTATCTTGTTGCTCCTTTTCACTCGTAACGAGACACAGAATATTTTAAATTAGTATAAGTTATGAGCTATATATTGTTGCCTATATGGTGCTGATTGCTCAGTCATTGCAATGCAACACAGCAAGACAAGTTGTTGTTTGAATGAAGAAGTACTTTTGGTCATTTAAGTACATTTTGATACCAATACTTTTGTGCTTTTACTCAATTCAAATTAGAATTCCGGACTTTTACTTGTAACAGAGTATTTCTACATTGCATTATTGATACTTTTAATGAAGTAAAACATGCGAGTAGTTTTTTCCATCACTCCAAACAATAATGGCTAACTTGAACACCTCTCTTCCAAAGCCAGAAATGTCAGCAGTCAGTCTTGCAACGTTATGAAAACTTGGCTGGAGTGGAGACTGATTTCCTGGGCTTGCACAGTGTTACATCAATGCAGATAAGCTATGCATTAAGCTTACATTTAAAAGGGGGGGCTGAGCCAGAGTTTACTGCCAGTCTACAGTATATGAATGACAATTAGGACAGAAGTACAGGGCACACATAAACGCTGAGCTATGTAAGTGCTTCTCAACCTGTGGGTCAGGACCCCCAGGGGGTCCCCACAAGATTTTTTTTTTTTTTTTTGTCATTGAAGTGGCAATTGAAGTGGCAATTTAAGGACTTTTAAAACGGTTTTAATTTTAAAAAAAAGTATCAAAAGTAGCCTAATCAATAAACTGTACTACAAAAACATTGCCAAATTGTAAAATAAGTGCTTATCAGGGTGCCCGGGTGGTCCCCAGTTCAAATATGATTATTGTTGGGTGGTCCCCAGTTCAAATATGATTATTTTTGGGTGGTCCCCAGTTCAAATATGATTATTTTGTTAGGTCACGTCGTCCTGAAAAGTTTGAGCTATCTGATGAATGTATATTTACTCACACATTCCTCCAACTTTTGTTGAGTTGTTGAGTTTGTTGAGATGTCATTTGGTCTCACATGTCCTGATGCCCGTTCTAATTATTAGGAGCAGTGGGTACACTGCTGTTACTGCAGCCACCCACTGCGCCCAGGGAACGTTTAGGTGTCATGCTCAGGGACCTCCGCATTCCCAGGCGGCTTCTCTTATCATTTCCATGATAGGAGAGGCGTTATCTTGATGTCATTTGGTCTCTCTTATCCGCTACTCTCTCCTGTCTGCTGCTCTTATACAGTATGTGGAGTTGAAATGGCTTTTTTTCCCCACGGGTATCTAACTTCCGGATTGTGAAGTATTTCCAAGTGGAATACGATAGGGAGGCAGGACGTGATATGAGCGGAGAGCTCAACCCAAGACGGAAATAGCGAGACGTGCCATCTCCGGTTTACGTCCCGTGAAGTAGGTGTCCACCTTTTTAGGAGACCGGAAGCAGTTTGGAGTCTATTCATTCCAATGGAAGAGTGAACGTGAACACTGCTTCTGCACCATTCTTTAGCCTCATGGTCACTGAATATTTGACCCGAGCCACACAAACTTCCCAAGATGTTCATAGAAATGTTGCTAATTGCTCGTTGTTTGAAACACTCAAGATGGAATTTTGTTATAAACATATAAAACAAAATATTTTTGGGCATATACTGTAACTAAGGCAATCTCCCATTCTGCTGTATTCCTCTAGCCTGGTTCCAGCCCATAGACCCGCCCACTCTCAGAGTGGACTCAGGCTAGTATTCCTCCGTCTATGGCACATGTAAATAGCTCCATGGTATTCAAATGCTAATTCTTCATCTATATGCTCCAACTCAGGTGAATATTGGAAATAGTAAAAACGCTAAATAAGCTCTCCTGCCCAGGAATATTGCTAAACAACAAACTCCTCTTCTATGCCCAGTCGCCCCGCCCCCACCCAGCAACACAGCTCAACTCCCATTGGACATCGGAATGGAGCAATTCGTAAAGTAGCAAAAATAACACCAGATATTTTTTTCATTTCAGCTCAACTTCAGATCCAGGTGTTACTTTGATTTTATTTGAACTCTCTTCTCTTAAATCCATGTCTTTTCTCTGTAAGGTTTTGGTGTTTCTAGAATGTCTCGAGAGACTCTGTCTCTGTCTCTTTCTCTCCCACACAGTGTGTCCCTCCTGTCTGCCCTCTGTCACTTCATCCTTTGAATGGGGGGGGCATCAAAATTATAGCATCAAAATATAAACCACTTATAGGGTTACTATGGTATATACATCGGCTATTTGAAAAGAACCGATGTGTAAGCTCACAACACGTCGCAATGCAAAGACTTGTAGATCTGCTCTTATTCAAAGAATTAAATATAATCTGTTTTTAATTACATTTTTATGGGGGTCCCCAGCACAAAACTTTTTCAGATGGCAGTGCGGTTCTCGTGACAAATACAGTACACGCTTGAGAACCACCGCGTCGTCGGTCCTGAGACTCCGCCGGTCATCAAATTATTGACGTATTGGAATGCGACAAAAACAAACCAAAAACTTCCACGAATTCAGTGCTTCATGGGGTGTGTAATTATTGATAGAAAACAAGTAATTTATTTGGTGAACTACTCCTTTAATGGGATGAGTTATGTACTGTAAGTACTAGTCTCGCGTGGCCAGACTGTTGCCTCCCACAATTTTGGAGAACAGAAGCTCTGATCATGAGTAAGCTATAAAGCGGAAGTGAACACTTCAGTTTCATCTTTACATTCATGCAAATGTGTCCTAATATAAATTAAAATCATCTAAGCATATCGTCGTTGTCGGGTGGAAACCTTGTATGTCCAAAACCGTTTGTTTTGTATTTATCATTTTTAAAATGATTTAAACTAGTGAAAACAGCTGATCTACAAACACACAACGCCTCGCACCGCGAGGCGTTGTGTGCTTGTAGATCAGCTGTTTTCACTACTTTTGTGCGACGGCCTTGTGTGATGAAGTGCTATACTTCACGAAAAAACATACAAATTTGAAACTTGGAGATACGAGGTTTCTGCCCAACAGTGACGATATATAGCTTGCTGCTTAGCAGAAATAGAAATATATGAACGGAAATGCCAGCTTCCGTTACTTGTACTTGTATGCTACGCCAGACAACGTAACGTAACTACACTGATGTAACACTGTTTCCTGTTTGCTGTCTTCCTGTCCCCAGCGACGGTGGTGCTGACGGGTCTGGAGCCCAACGTCACGTACGAGGTGCGGGTGGCGGCCGTCAACGGGAAGGGCCAGGGAGAGTTCAGCCACACCGAGGCCTTCCAGACCTTACCCATCCGTAAGACCACTGCTTTTCTACATAATGTCATGGTTCGATGAGATTTTAACTAGTTTTTCTGTTCAGCGCTGACAGCTATATCATGATTCATGTAGGCTATTGAGTCTTGATTTGTAAAAAAGAAAACACTTGTTACTTTAATACGTATTAAGTAACTTTAATTTGAAATTGATAGCATTTATAAATAGCGAATGAGAATGTAAAATAATAATAAAAAAAAAGTTTACTAATAGCCTTGTGGCCTCTCAGGCAACTGCTTGCGTGTTGCGATCCAACTTGTGATTTCAATTCACTGACTTGAATGTCAATTTTGGTTCGATTTAGATTCGTGTTGAAAATCGTGACTGATTGATAGGAGAATGTATGAATAAATGAATGAATGTGTTCTGCAGGCTCACAAGCTTGTGAGCTTAATAGCTTTGCTATTTTCGACAAATGTCTGCCTATTTTCGGCGAGTGTTCGACTATTATGATGTGCAAAGAATAGGGATGCGAGGGTTCATGTGGTTAATTAACCTTTGATGTACGTCTGAGCATTACATTCCAAGTCATTTGCAGAGAATACAGAGCACTGGCATTCTTGATGTAATAACAATAATATGGTAATATAATTATGGTGGGATTTTGTTTTGTTTATAGCACTTGTGATGGTTACAAAGCACTCTTCATCAGAGGAAAAAGTGAGGACAAATAAGTTCCTGTCAAATGTGGGTCTCGGTGCCAAACACTGCAATTAGAATTATGCTGCCAGTGGTGTTTTATTTAATTTTTAAATTTGTTATGATGACTCTTTAATTAAATTGCTGTTGTTCCAGCAATGTACTTAATTTCAGGCTGAAATAAACAAGCATGGTATCACACAAGTGCTGTCATTTCAGCCACTGAGAACAGCACTGCTAGGGATTACCGAAAATATAAAAACCCACTTACTGAAGCAGCCCAATAATGGCAAATAGTTAGAACAGTATTACTCAACACATTCATATTAATAAGGAGGCCATATTCAAAATATGTTTTGGGGGCGTTTTTGGTTTGCATTTTTGCCTTTATAATGCTTACTTAATCCCATTAACCCCGGCGCCCCTATCTTTATCTGTATGCACACACAGACACACACACAAACAGAGGCGTAGGAAGGGAGAATTACATTTGCAGACGTGCACAATCAGGCAACCAGTAAGTGCCCGGCTGTTTATTCATTTTAAAATAAAGAATTTACAATATGTATACCTGCACTCTCCTCTCCTTGCTGTTAGACAACAGAGAAACCTGCCGTGAGAAGTCTAAAGGCACTGTCAGGAGCAGAGCAGTCAAAGCACAAGGCAACACAGGTTTCAAAACTCAAAGCTTGGTTTATATTTTCCACAGAGTGACAAATAAATAATAACCGTAACAACATAAGTAAACAAGTTAGGGCCCTTCAACAAGGTCGACAAAATGTAACTACATACTGAAAATGGGACTTTAAAAAAAATCACACTCAGTGTGAAGTGAGCAGTGCCTTTGTTGAGATCATTTCATTAAGCTATATCCCTGACCATTCATTTCAAGGCTGCTCAACAGCACCGCTCGGTGGCTGAAGCTGATACAGACCGTGCTCATACAAACACACACCTCACTCAGCCACTTGTTGGAGCGGCTGGCCCGCTCAAAAAAGGATATGAAGAGACATGAGGGAGATTTATATACTGGTGGACCAAACCATTAAACGCACAAGAGGACAGCATCAACACCAACTACCCCCCCTTGCTATCAGAGCTGTTGGTATGGTCCTCTGCATAAAAGCAAGCTCCACCCTTAGGGTCGATCCATACCGTTATAAGGAGCCTAACAAAGTTCGGTTCTGCAGTAGGCGAACCCAAATATGGTTCGCATCTCCCGGTTCGGGGGGGCGTCAACCGACTAAATTCGGCTCTACGGTGCTGACGAAATGTTGTGACCTCCCGACTTAATTTCGGTACTCAGCGGTGTCTTCTAATTCATTCAGCCCGGCTTCAAGTGCATATTCTCGGCTGTAAATCCAAGGAAACAGCGGTCGTTTGGGAGGGAGACACGCCAACTTCCAAATGCTTGTGTGGCCGTGTGTTGGGCATCGCAGAGCGGATACAGCTGCCTTTCGCTCTGGAGACGAGTGGTGGACTGGGAGGCGCACGCGCGACACACACACACACACACACACACACACACACACACACACACACACGCAGCTTTGGTGCATGTCTTGCTAGTGCTACTCGCCGACCTTTTTAAAGAGAAAAGAAAAGCATAGACACAACTTTGCTAATGTTCCGTGTTGTCCACGACGAGTTGTGACTGCGTGATGATATGCATGCAGCAAGAGAGGCGGCCGCGGCACGTCTATAATGTGAGCTTGTAGATTAAATGTTTTTGACGTTTGTGAGAGTGAGTGAGAGAGAGAAAGAGTCACTGGACTCACTGGACTTCAAGTCATTCAACGTGCAGCGCCAGGGCAAGTCATATGTATCCGCCCTGCAATGCTCATTCATCGGCCACAAACGTTGTCATGCCACGGACCTCCAATATTTACAAGCGACTTGGGCACTAGCCGTTAAGAAAGTATGGATGAACTCCCCCCGAACCTAAATAATTTCGGGTCGGGGAGCACTCCCGAACCGAAATTAGTTAGGGTCCTTATAACGGTATGAAACGACCCTTAGCCCCACCTTTTGCCTTTCCAGGAAGAACTCAACATCCAGGCGAATTAATTAATATAACATAAATCAACAACTAAATCAAACTATCTGTTTGTGTCTAACCCTCAATGCACAGCGTCACTTTAATCTCTGCATAATTTCATTCATAACCCAACGGTTCTCAAAGTGGAGACCGGGGGACTTCAGGGGGTCCCTAGTGCTAAAAGTTTGCCAGTTAGGAACTAGATGGTCCCTCAACAGTTCTGTAACACATGAGAGTGAACATTTCCCTCAAACCTTCCCGCTCAGAGTTATGGGGCTCCATGGCCTAATCGTGTATAAGAAACTGGGAGTCCTAACCGTCATCTCCCCCCCCCCCAGGAGAACCAAGCCCCCCGGCCGTCCACGGTCAGAGAGGGATGGGGAAGGCCTACCGCCTGGGCCTGGTCAAGCAGGACGATGGAGGGATGCCCATCATTGAGTACATAGTCAAATACAAGACGGTGAGTATCGCCAGTGCGGTTTTGCCTTTTGATATTCTGAATACTTTGTTGGGTGATTGTGGAACTTCTGTTGTTTTAGTTGGACTCGATGTACTCGTATAGGGAGGAACTGAAGGGACCGGGTCTAACATTGGGGAACCGGAAACGGTTCCTTGATATTTAGAAGCGTTTTCTGGAACCAGTTTGTATCACGCTGTCGGAGCTGGTATGTGGACTTCACGTCCACTATACAATTAAAATACTAGTTCTTAAACTTTTTTAATTTCAATTTTCCCATAATTCTGAGAGGGTACAAATGAAACTGGGTCCATTTGGTTCCATTTGTACACTCTCAGAGTTACAGACCTAGTAAGGGTCCATAAACCCCCCCATAGGAATTGTTAAAGTGAATCGTTAAGGAACCGGAATCGTTAAAAATCTAAACGATCCCGACCCGATCCGTAACACTGGGGACTTATTTAAGGATATATATTTATATATTGGGACCTTATTGTCTCCACCTGAGGAAGGCCACTTGTTGGTAGAAACGTTGAAACTCTTACGGAGGAGCAGAAGTTTCCTGTGCAGACTTATTTTAAATTTATATCACTATCACATGGTGTCACATATGGCCCATATGAGCATTGTTGCATGTATGTGACATAGAGTGGTTGTTGTTGTTGAAAGATTTTAGACCATTTTCACTACTTTTCCACATTTCATATTGTTGCTACGTGTCATACACTGACAGGCTTAAGTGATTAAGGCTAATTGCACCTCCTAACCCTATCACTCTGCTCGAACAAAAAAAAGAATCACATTTTTCAACTTGAAAAGTTGTCGATGCGACTCCGTTGTGTCACACAACACTAATCGACAGGGCCGTGAGACAGAAACATGGAGGATCTCCCGTGGATTTGTGACATTTGAGACATGTTTTGCATTTTGTTGTGGGGTGTCTGTTGTCGGTTGGATTTGTTCCTGCTGACTGATTCCATTATGTGGTGCCGGAGTGAGTCTGCCAACGTGAGTCTGCCAACGTCTCTCTGTCTGTGTGTCACTTAGCATCCGTGCTTTAAATGAGGCAGAGACGGCACCTACCGCAGTCTGTCATTAAAAAACATGTTTTTTGAGGCGAAAGACAAAAATATGGAAAAAGGCTGATCAACCTCGCCAATAAAAGACTGCTCTCCTGTTATGAGTATTACAGTATATTGCATATGGTTTACGTGATTGTTTCGCCTCAAGCCGAAATCAGGCTCAGGAGCGGACACATGATGTAACTGAATAAAGAAGGAGCATCTCGGATTATTGGAGCCTTTTTATTATATCATTATTATGATAATGTATTAATAGCAGGGTGCAAAGCACAGAAAAACACGACAACATTTCAATGTCAGACTACATCTTCCTCAGATCTGACCTGACAAAGATTTGATCTGACATATTATTGTCCTTTTTTTCCCTGTGCTTTGCACCCTGCTATTGAAATTAAAAAATCACACCCGTGTGAACTGAGCGGTGGTTCCCCCCCCCCCCCCCCCCCCCCTTCCCCCCTGTGTGTGTGTGTGTGTGTGTGTGTGTGTGTGTGTGTGTGTGTGTGTGCGTGCGTGTGTGTGTGTGTGTGTGTGCCTGGTCTGGCCTGGCCTGAACAACAGCGCCCCTCCCTTAACATGTGTGGTCACAAAAGGTACTACATACAGGCTACATACAGACAGACACGCAGACAGACAGACAGACAGACAGACAGACAGACAGACCCACACACACGGCCACGTATAGGAGCGTTGTGACCACCGCTCAAAAAGTTCCATATTTATTCAGTTTGTTTGTGCCTATAATGGCATGCCCAAAATAGGAACGCCAGGGTTAATTTGGTTCAAAGATGGATTACTACTTTAGTATGTTTCACGTGAATCCCGGAGCAACAGAGCTCAGTGTGTATTACGTGGACAGAACACTTAAACCACATCCAATCCATGCCTGTATACCAAACATCTCCCTGTCCAGTAAAGGGATTTGAACTGGCGCAGGAGACGTTGATGTGTCTTGGCAAGCATTCAGAGACTCCCAGGCAAGGCTCTTTGAAGGCCAGACAGGCAGGGGTGTCGCATCAAATTCTGGGCCCTGGGAACAAGGATTCACTGTGGGCCCCCCATGAATGTTCTTCATAGGGGGAGGGGTTTAGACCAGCAACGCATTATTTTGTGCTTTAACTATTGAAAAATAGCAGATATACAAGCTCACAGTGTGGCACCACAGATCTGCTATTTTTGAAAATGTGTACAAGTCTTTTGATATTTTTGATCCGATTCTATAAATATCTTCTATGTTTCTATGTCATTGGTGCTCAAACCTTTTCATGTCATGTGAAAGACCCCCAAAATGATATGTATTTGGCCGCAGACCCCCATCTCAAAATATTTAGTTCCAGGGATCCCCCAGAAGTAAACTTTGAGTTACAAAATGTTAAAAAACACATATATTCAAAGATTTGCACACATTTTCACGACTTTTCAAAAATAGCAGATCTATATCTGCTATTTTTCAATATCTAAAGTATAAAATAATGAAGGCCCCTCCACCTTGGGCCCTAGTAACTCAGTCCCACTCCCCCCCCCCCCCCCTTGTGACGCCCCTGCAAACAGGAGAGCAAAGAAGTCGGACCAATCCCCCATAACCCAATAATCTCTCCTGTCTCATATCCCCACATGAAGGCCATTATGGACACGTCACATGATGGCACACGCGTCAAGGACAAGCACATGCTGTAAACAGACGGCACACAAACACTTGTGTACCCCGTGCAGGACACAGGGGTCCGTGTGGAGTGTACTGTATGGATCCGTGCACGCACGCGCACACACGCTCTCCACACATACAGTGGCGGAAAAAACATTTCTCACGTTCTTTACTCAAGTAAAAGTATCAATACTGCAATGTAGAAACGATCTGTAAGGGCACAGACATACCGCACTTTTATTCTACCTATGAGGGTGGATTCTGCCAATGCATTTCAATGGGAATGGAGTGGTTTGCTGCCATTTGCAGATTTCTGGGAGAAAAAACTAAATTCCCCATTTAAATGCAGAATCCACCCTCATAGGTAGAAAAATTAAATAAAATTAAAAAAATATAATATTTCCCTCTGAGATGTAGTGGAGTAGAAGTAAAATACTGAAAATTGGAACTACTCCAGTAAAGTAAAAAAAAAATACCTTAAATCTTTACTTTCACCCCCAAAATGATTATTTTTCTATTGATTATTCACGCCATGGTGACTTGAGTTCAATAATATATATATATATATATATATATATATATATATATATATATATATATATATATATATATATATATATATATATATATATAATTTTGTATTTGTCGCATTCCTAAGACATGCAATAATTTGATTGCACTACATTTACCCCCATTGACTCCGGAAGGGGAACCGAATGCATTTGGGTCCTCATCCGGAATCAAAGGGGGTAAATTTACTATAATCTAAATGTTGTTTTAAGTGTGACAAATACTGAATGTGAGCTTGTATATCTGCTATTTTTCAATAGCTAAATTATAAAATAATTAAGGCCCCTCCACCTTGGGCCCTTGTAACTCAGTCCCACTTTCCCCCCCTTGTGACGCCCCTGGCTGGTAGTGTACTCAATAGCTGGAGCTCATGAGTGTTTCTGACTTTCTTGAACATTGAGCCACACTATTTCAAGCCCCGCTGGTCAAAGAAAGAAATCAATGGGATGGTGTGTGTATGTGCCTTGCACGTGTGTGTGTGTGTGTGTGTGTGTGTGTGTGTGTGTGTGTGTGTGTGTGTGTGTGTGTGTGTGTGTGTGTGTGTGTGTGTGTGTGTGTGTGTGTGTGTGTGTGTGTGTGTGTGTGTGTGCCAGTGGTGTAGAGTACATTTACTCAAGTACTGTACTTAAGAACAATTCTGAGGTATTTTTACTTTACTGGAGTATTTCCAATTTTCAGTACTTTACTTCTACTCCAAGCTACATCTCAGAGGCTAATATTGTACTTTTCACTGCACTACATTGTAGATTTTGATAATTATTACACAACATACAGTAACCACTTAGGCTCTATATACATTCCGGACATTTGAAAATAGCCCGATCTACAAGCGCACAATGCAAGCTTGTAGATCGGCTATTTCCAAAAGAACTTGTCATTTATTTATTTATTTTTAATAACAAATGTATTTCTGGACTAGGTGTTTGACCTCTGAACAGCTGTCAATAAATGTCAATTAATCCAAGAGACCAAATCAATCTACAATTTCATTGTTGATTATTGTTACAGTGAGCCTACAGCATAATAATCAGCTGCCATTGTACTTTTCATCCATACATTACTCATATTACAGTATTATTACACCTTGTTACTAATTTGTATCATTTCTCACCCTATACTTTAACATTACTAACATTACAGCACTACTCTCTCACTAAAATATCTGTAGATTTTACATAGTTTGGAATATATTCATGACATTTTGCCTATCAATTGATGACACCTTGGTGGACATTTTCTCAATTCACTATATATGTTTTCAATGAGGTCTTGAGGCTCATTCACTACTCAGAATGCACATTTTCAATAGGAGGAGGTCTTTTTCAGTCATCCTTTCCGAGTAAGTGATCATAGCAGGACAATTTGGTGAGAGAAATCAGAAATGTGATGTTTTACACTGGATTCATGATTTTTCAGGGGTTAGCTGACATTTGGTGAGCCAAGTGTAACCATAATCATTGTAGTTTTATGTCCACAACTGTTCCAATTTGGGCACACATTTTAGGCGGATTTTCTCCCTGGACCCATCTGGGGCTTAAGAGGTTTTAACAGAGCATCGCTACATTGCGGTATTGATACTGTTACTTAAGTACTTTTTCCACCATTGGTGCGTGCCTACGTGTGGACGGATGTGCGTGCGGTTGGGCATGCGTGAGTGGGTTTGACATGCCTTCAAAAGCACCTGACAGGGGGGTACATTTCTGTCAGTTTAACCGTGAGACTGTTCTCTTTCTCTCTCTCAATCCTCGTCTCCGTCTCTGCTGCTCATCATTTCTCTCTCCATCTCCCTCCCTCTCAGGACAAGGAGGAACAGTGGATGACCAAGCTGGTTCCGGGCGCTGACGAGTTCGCCATGCTGCAGCCCCTCCAGTGGAACACGCGCTACGAGGTGGAGATCACGGCGCGCAACGTCAAGGGCCTGTCGGAGCCCACCTTCTACCAGTTCTTCATGCCTCACCAGCCCGACATCACAGGTGAACAACAACACATCAATCACCCTCTGTGTCTCCTCTCTCTCCACACACAGCGTCTGTTCCATTGATTCTTTTTTAACTTTTAATAGTTTTATGTGCTGATGGAAGCTTTATTTGAATCGGCAAAGTATAGTATCCAAAGCTGTATACCAAGACGTCCTAAGGGCGAGAAGCGACCATGCCATAAAGGGCGAGGTCTCGCTGAAACATCAGAGCTTCTCAATATGGCACAGTTACGATGAAGGAGTTAAACTACCAGTAAGACGCCTAAGGGTCTGTGATGTCACAGTGATGTGTCAGGGGAACCACAGTGTCAGGCGTTATAGACAGACAGATACGGTCAAGCTGTACTAAACTGCGACCTATGGTCGCAATTAATCTGGCTGGTCGAGTCATCATGGTGATGTCAGATCAGGTCAGCTATATCCATACCTGGAGTCCGCGAGGTCAGATGTAGAGGTATTGGCCAGCTCCATATATGGAGATGTCTAGGCCATATGGCCTAGACATGGCGTGACGCACGGATGGACGGACATAATCTGCAGGTTTTCATACTAAATGCGACCTACGGTCGCAACAATATTACAAAAAATATACAGTATTTGCCTCTGACATTCAGTGGATTAGAAGTATAAAGAATCAAGAAATGGATGTGTTCATGGAGTACCTGAAAATGTAACGACTGCATGAATATGAAACAGAAGCCTTTAGAAAAGCCTTTAGAAATAATGACAGGGCAGGACCGACAGTAGCTCAAGAGCAAATAACTCTCAAATGCAAGGGAACAAAACGGGCAGCTTTTATATGTTTATACTATGAAATCAGTTATTATGAACCCTGCAGAGAACACATTGCCTCCTCGGATGAACAGCACAACTCAAACAGTGCTGAAAGACCTTATAATTGAGGTTTGATAAACAAGACTTCTTGCCGTCTGTGAGACACCACGCTGCAGTCTCTGTTAGACACTGATGCCACCTGCTGGCTGAAAGTGGAACCACACCCATTGTATCTCATCAGTCCAGTGAACACTAGTGCCCACATTTGTGCTTCATTCATTGTTGTAAATTGTCTACTTTTCGCTCGTGCAACGCGTCGCGCGACACCGCTGTATCGTCCACGTCTAGAGCGGGCTTAATAATTCCACAGGGCCAGGCAGACTGGCAGCTCTTTTGCTCAAACGCTGTGCAGGGGAATTGACATCAGCATGCCGTCTCCATAATATGTGACGCCATGCCGATGTCAATTCAAAACACAGCTGGAATGCTATTCCGACAGGTCCTTAGACGCTGCACACAGCTCCGCCTTTTTTTTTTGTTGGAACAAGTCAAATGACAAACGCCAGTGCCTAAAAAGCCCCACGAGCCTACCCAGTGAATAATGATTATTCCTCCTGTAGCTTTGACCTCGATTGTCGTGAAATGTTTTGAGAAGATTGCAGTGTCCCTGGCCTGCGCGAGAAGGACGTCAAGCCGGCGCTAGACACGTCAGCTTGCCTATACTGTAATCATGAGCACAGCACTGAAGACGGTGCCACCCCTCTGCGTTTCACAGTGCACAGTAACTAAGTACATTTACTCAGGTACTGTACTGTACTGTTTGGACGTACTTTTACTTTACGGGAGTATTTTGGATTTTCAATATTTTTACTTCTACTCCACTACATCTCAGAGACAAATATTGCACTTTTACTCCACTACAATTATTCGAATCTACTTTGTAGATTTTCTTTATTATTACAAAACATACATTAACCACTTCAGCCCTATTTAAACTTTGGCGTTTAAAAATAGCAGATCTACAAGCCCACAGTGCTTTGTGAGCTTGTAGATCTGCTATTTTCAAATGGTATTTTATGCATTTTAGACATATGATAACTTGTGAAACAGAATATTAGTACAAAAATAAGTACTTTTACATTTGGTACTACTTTTAGTATATTTTAATGCCCACACTTTTGTACTACTTCATTACAGGACTTTTACTTGTAATAGTGTGTTTTGGCATTGCAGTATTACTTTTACTTCAGTCCTTGAGAAAGAACACACAAGCCTCACATTTTATGAAAAAAGGATCCAGGCATTCAATGATGAAACAATGTTGTGGTGTTGTTTGTCTTGTTTTGATGAAGGCTTTTTCCTCTCTATTATTGACTGCCCAGATCCTTTTTTTTTCTATCTCGTTTGATCCAAGAGAGCCTCTGATATAGGTAACTACTTTTAAATACTTGTCTCTCCACTGAGCACCTTGTCGTGTTGAGGGGGGTTAAACATTTTGTTGATGATTCAAAGAAACGATAACTACAGTAACTAAAACAAACCGAACTGGAAAATGGGACAGATCCATGTTGATGACATGACTTTAGAGATAATGTGTACCGCTTTGCGGGATTTTAGGCCAAAATCTGTAGGAGCAGTGCCCCAAAATGTATTTAGCAAAAATCGGCCTGATGGTGGCGCTAGAATAGGGCCATGTGAGAAATGAGGGGTGGAGGTTGTGAGTTGCCATCCAAGGAGTGTGTGTGTGCAAAGTTTGGCATGGATAGGGGTGCCGGAGATAAGAATAGGGCAAAAGTGTGACGTGACACACAGATGGACAGACAGACAGTACAAGCCGGTGGAGCTTTTCATAGTAACTTGCAACTTGACGGTCACAACTAAGCTAATAATACTAAAACAACATGGCGCTATTCAGCCATTAGGCCCCTTTTGCAGACCATTAACATACGTAATTATTCACCACATGTGATGTGTATGCACTTTTTGAGTACGTTTAGGCCCTCAAAAAAATCATTTTGCGAAGAAGAAGAATCTGTGCTTAATTAAAAATACCAAACTATAGTAACCTTGAAACACACATTATTAACCTGTGCAATAGAATGCCGTCAGAGACTTGGAGACAACTTGGAGACGATTTGCTGTATTTCTTAGATTAGCTATTTATTTTAAATTCTCTTAATGTAGGAAAGATTTTTGTTTTTTGTTTTTTGTTTATTGTGACCCATAAAAAGAATCGGTCCGTGACCCACAAATGGGTCCCGACCCACTGGTTGGGGCAACAGTGAGTCAGATGATGCTTATGTCCTTCCAGGCAATCCTGCACGGCGTCGTTAGAAGCCATACAACATGGTTTGGCTCCCTAACGGTGCCACTGAAAAGCAGGCTTGCCGGCATGAACAAAAACCCACTATGGGAGGTAATGAGGAAGAAAGGCTATTTGAGGCCATGCACGCAGAGCCTTGTACAGTCATGAAAGAAGCAGGAAGAAAATCAATGCAGACTCTTCAATTCTGTTCTGAATACGAACCTCTGCTAGCAGAAGACTCCACTGTGCCAAAGTGTAACTCAAACTCAGTGGTGGACAGTAACGTGCCTTTATTATTTTGAGTGCTAGCTGTGCTTAAAGGACTACTTCTTTCGTTTTCAACCTATCCCCATATAATCGGTTCTCACTAAGATGGCACCATTTCTGTCTATCTGGTCTGTGTGCCTCAGAGGAGGGCTGTGGGGCCGTTCAGATAGCAAACCCCATTGTTGATTTCACTGGCAGGCAGGTTTCTGAACCAAATATCGAGAAGGTTTTATTAGTCACTTCTCGTGCAAGGTACAAGAAGTGAAATTAATGTTTTTGAGGTCTACAAAGTACTGTGCTGCAACGAAAAATAACAATGTATTATTTATCATAAAAATAAAAAATGAATAAAGAAGCCATCAACAGTATCCACATCTGTGTTGTGTTGTGTTTCTGAGCTGTATTTGCCAAATAGTGGGCCGAGACCCATTCTTGGGTCGCGGCCCAAGTATGTGTCACGAGTAACTATCCCTATTTTGATGTTTCCCTTTTTTCCCTTTTTATTTTTTTCCAAATAAAAATGCTTTTGATGGTTCAAAACTTCCCGGCTCAGGGTAATTTTCCAACAGTGTCTGATACAATGAATATCAAATATCTAAATACCGAATCGAGCAACTTAAAAACTGTCGGTGCTCCCTAAAGCATAGAGGATAAATGAGAATATGAAGTGGCACATAACTACATCCCTCAGTCAGCTGGCCAATGGCTATGCACTGTCCATGGTGCTGAAGTCTCTCCTCAGACCTCTGTCGCCCCCTGCCCACAGGTTGGGAATTGCTGCTCTTAAAGGAATAGTTCACTCAAAAAAGTGTTTTTTATTTTTATTTTTATTTTTTTCAATCGATTACTCACATGGAGAATTGAATTCATGGATATTTTTGTTTAGTTTTTGTCGCTTTCCTAAGCCGATAATGTGATAACCAGCAGTGGTTCCCTATATGGAGACTCAAAGAGCCTTCTTTGTTCCATGTGGAGACACGACGAGTCTCCTCAAATTATTGTCTTAGGAATGCAACAAAATGCGAATTCAAGTCTCCATAGGCTGAGGAATCAATAGAAAGGTTATTTGGGGGATGAACTATCCCTTTAACCGTTATCTTCTCTACTCCTCATGCTCTCCCTTCCTTCTTTTCTCCATTCTCCTGCTCCTTCTCTGATCCCACCTCTCTAATTCAGTTGTCTTTGTAGCTACAGTATAGGAATTTTAGAAGTGCGATGGAGGACAAGTGAAAGGATTACCTAGTTTATTTATTATTATCTCTACAATACAGAGTTTTGTATCTTGTCATTTCTTCAAACAAGCATTCTAAGGCGCTTATATCCTTTTTCTTTTTTAAATACCATAATTTAAGCTAGCTGTCACTTTGCAAAGGGTAGGTGCCAGGCTTTTCCAAACTAAATATATCCGACTATGGAAATGAAACCTGTGAAATTATTCCCTGGGCTGTTTGACAGATCTGTACCAAACGCAGTCTGTGTTTCATGCGGTTCCTGCATGTAGAGATAAGCTACTTTTATTTTGTTTTAGCTTAAAGGCTAACAGACAGGCTGTTGTGTAAACCAACCAGCCAACACATAGACGGCTTCCTTTTGTAACGTCATCACAGAGATTAACTCCTAACCAGGGGGCAGAAAGCAGCATTAACTTCACGGCATATCTAGCAGAGCCAAGCTCCTAGGCAGAGATGATAAGGGATACCAAGAACACAAAAGAATGGACTCGTGTCCTTTGGAAGAACGTCGCCGTCAAGTTAAAGGACAACTCCAGACTAAATAACATATAGGCTAATTTTCCGACTTACATTGATCCCAAATGACTTGCCATGGGGTCTATCTTGCCCTGTCATCCAGTTCCCCCACCGGACCCCAACATGCCTCATAGAGTGTGGAGCACATGAGCTTACCATACTAAAATTAATGATGTTTTGGGTTGTGCCAATCAAAGTGACTTGGCAGTTGTAAAACATTACTTAAAAGTATGTTACTTTTAAGAGCTACAGTATTGCGTACTTAGGTGAATTGTGGAGGAGAGGTGGAGAAGAACTAGGCAGGGTGAAACAGACGGGAGGAACGTGTCAGGAGTTATTTGTGACAGAAGGGAACCAGTAAAAGTAAGAGGGAAGTCGATAAGACAGTAGTGACACCAGTCATGCAGTGTCCGGCACGTGCACATATAGACATCAAAGGGGGCTTGAGCCCCTGCCCTTTTATCCGCCTGTAAAAAGTGTCCTCTCCAGACCATGAATGCTGTTTTTACTATGGTGAAGAAATGCAAATGCCCTCTTTCCATGCCAAACCTGAAGGCGGCATTCAAGAAAATTGCCTTGTCCAAACTGAGGAAATCTCGCTTTTTCGAACGCACATCGCTCCGACAACGGAGCGTCGGCAGGTATCGCTACTCACCCCACAGAGGTTAGGGTTAGGTTTGTTTGTTGAAAACTCTCATGAACTTAAATGCAGCATCTTATGTTGAAAGAATTGCGCTTTCTGTGTTGAAGTCCATGCCGTTCGTTACACCAAATCTCTTGTATTGACTTGATTATGCTTAGTTCAGTGTGGTATAACGCACCAAAAATAGCTGACCTCCAAGTTCTCCAAGAGCTTGGAGGTCTGCTATTTTCAATATTTCCACCAAAAGGCCCTTTTAGAAATTTCAGCCCCTGCCTCTCTAACATTCTCTGCACGTCCCTGTGCAGTACGGCTTGGAAACGGCAGTAAAAACTGACGAAAAGACAGGAGGCAAAGCTGGAAGTGGCATACGCTAGAATCAGGGGTTCTCAAACATTTTTTCTAGCACAACCCCATATTATGAGGGATTCTTTTTGGCGACTCCATCAAAGCAAACTTGAAGCGCTTTATAATGGTCCATTCATTCATACATTGGGAACTACATATCAATGCAGTGCCAACAAATATATACACATATACACCAGTAAGACTCCCTAATAGGGAGATAAGCGACCGCCA
The DNA here is from genome assembly GCF_963921795.1 of Nannobrachium achirus. Classification (NCBI taxonomy): domain Eukaryota; kingdom Metazoa; phylum Chordata; class Actinopteri; order Myctophiformes; family Myctophidae; genus Nannobrachium; species Nannobrachium achirus. The sequence continues at coordinate 21,484,838 of NC_137821.1, forward strand.
GGTCGCAGCGTGATTTTAGGGCAAAATGTGTAGGAGCAGTGTCCAAAAATGTGTTTGAAGAAAATTGGCCTGTTGGTACCGATTTGCGTGATTTTAGGGCAAAATCTGTAGGAGCTGTGTCCAAAAATGTGTTTTGCAGGAATCTGCCTCATGGTGGCGCTAGAAGAGGGTCATGTGTGAATTGATTGGGTGGAGGTTGTGATTTGGCAGGCAAGGAGTGTGTGTGCAAAATTTGGCATGGATCGGGGGAACGGTTGCGGAGATATGAGCAGGGCAAAAGTGTGACGTGTGACGTGTGACAGACAGACTGACGGACGGACGGACGGACGGACGGACGGACATATACATAAGTGTCTCACCATTAAGTCAAAGACTTAATACTACTTTAAAAGTGCAGAGCCAAACAAAAGTGTCCATTGATCAGTGCAAAAAGCAGAAGTGCTACCAGCAAAAAAAAAAAACGCACAGGAATCCTCCTCTCAGCAAACCTCAAGAAGGAATAACGTCTTTGGATGGATCGAGAGAAGCTTCTCCCTGCAGTATTGTATGCACCTTCCAATCGCCCGTTCCGAGCCGCGGAAATGCTACGATTCCCATTACGAGTGACAAGGTGGGACAGAATGAGACTACATTAGGTCATGTGCAGAGGAGGGATGAGGGGATGTACATTGGGAGAAGGATGCTGAAAGATGGAGCTGCCAGGCAAGAGAAGAAAGAAGCCAAAGAGAAGACTGCAATGAAATGCAAAGAAGACAGAAATGAAATGTTTTTTATTTTTTTTATTTTATTGTTTTATTCCTTAGCGCAGATCTGGCTGGCAGCTCGGCCCACCACCTGCAGAGCTCCTGTATTCACACAGAGATGTAAGGCTAAAAAAGACAAAGGGAGAGAGAGGTGTGTTTGTGCGCTTGTAATTTCCTCACCTCCTGCAGTGTGTTACCACAGACATTTATGCTGCCGCGGCTGCAGCATAGAGTGTTATTGCCTCTGTCATTACTGCAGCGGCTAAATTGCCTGTGAGGTTGTGCGCTGCTTCTCAAACAGAAGAAGTAAAAAAAATTAAAAAAAAACAAGGCCGGCTAACAGCGAGCTTAAGGCGGTTAACTTTGATTGGCTGTCCTCTCTTGTTAGCGAGCGAGCGGAGTTGTGTTGCATCATGGGAAATGGGGAGAGGGGTGCTGTGTCGAGGTAGAGAGAGAGAGAGAGAGAGAGAGAGAACAAGCTATTTGCTTAATGTGTTTGTTTGAAGAGGAGTAACCGCCAAGAGCTGTTCAGCTAATAAGGCAATAAAGGATAGAGAGCCATGTAAAGAACTGTAGCACTAGCAGGTAATAAACAATCTAACTGTACGGGACAATTACTCACTCATTCATTACTGTTCCCTTTCTTTTGTTAACTCTCCCTCTCTCTCCCTCCCCCTTTCTCTTCTCTCTCTAACATGCTGCATCTGATGCATTGTGAGCGTGTAGATTGCTTTAACATGGCACCTGGGACAAAATATAAAGTAGGGCATTAATTTACCTAAAAAAGAAAACATAAAAACATGAAATGTGACGTTTCTGCCTAACAGCAATGCTATAGGCCTACATGCACACGTACGTGCCTGCGCGGCTGCGCGCACACTCACCCCGGTTGTGACGAAACCGGCAGCATGTCCGTGGCACAAAAAAGTTGCTCAAAAGTAGTGAAAATGGCAGATATTCAAGCTCACAACAATGCGTGTGTTGATATTTTTGATTATCGATTATTATAAATCTGTACTGGTGTTTGTCCTAATTTCCCCCGTGGGATCAATAAATGTCTATAGGGCTTGGAGTGACATTTTCAACATTTTACAGCTTTTCATTGATTGTAATAATTTAATTAAAAACAATATAAAAAAAAGTATATTTTAAAATACATTAATTGAAGCCTAATCTGTATTAAAGTATGGATTGCTTAAACATGTTTTTAATTAAATAATTGCAATAGATGGATAGCTGTCCTGTAAAATTCAGAGAATTTCACTCAAGCGCTTTGCGGTCCATGCGAACCTGCACAGGATTTCTATTTATCCTTCATTGTCAGCCCGTTTCCTTTCTGTTCCTCCTCTCCTCTCCTCTCCTCTCCTCTCCTCTCCTTCCTCTTTTATCACCTCCACTGCTTTGTGTGAAAGTAAAGTGTCATTGATTGAAGCGTTGCCCTTGGTGAGGTTTCAATTAGCTCTTCCTTCCTCTGGTCTTACAAAATCAAAGCTTTCCGTTTGACGTCGTCTAAATCGACAACGCTCTCAGTCTCTGCTTAGGGTTTGCATTGTTCTGCCAGTGAGGCTCCTTGATCCATAAGCAGTAAAATCATGGATTCATTTAACTCTGAGAGAATAACAAAGCCTGAATGATTATATAACATTAATATACCGTAAGAAAAAAAAAAAACTTGAGAAATGAGTTCTCAGTGAGAAATCGATAATAACTTAAGTATACTACTATGTTTGTGGCATTGATCCAAGCCGGTACATAATCGATTGATTAATCCTTCAAATAGGCCTAAACATGCTCTGAAAATGCACATGGACCACCCATTAAGTGGTCAGATGGGTGGTCTGTCAATGCCTTTAAGACTTTCAAGTGGGCCCTGAACTAGAAAAGGCTGAGAACCACTGACGTTGTGCAATCTTTTTATTCCTCTGCCAAACTCTTGATTAGAGAAATAAGGCGCCATCATATGGTATACGTGTTATTTGCACAAGCCGCACAGTAATGTAATCAAAGCTCTTTGTAAGATATCCATAGAGGCTCTTTGCGGGAAACGATGGCAGCAAATCCAAATGAATGCTTTTTTATCTCTCCCCATGGGCCATTACGTGAATCGGCAGCGCTCATTCGTTTTCATTGTACAGATTATCAAAAAGCAATGCAATGGAAAAAAGATGGGACATCGGTAGATCTCTATGACATCAGTCGTCCATGACAGTGATTCTTAAAGTCGCACTGCAACGGAAGTGCTCCAATTGTTACACTTCCGTATGGTGACGCATTTCCTAGTGAAATGGGCCAGGAAGGCAGGACATACAGTAGCGCTGGGAGGAATGTGATTTGACGGTCAAAAAGTAGGCGAGCCACAACTCATTGAAGACATTAATATGTAAAGACGGGCGGCGCTGAGTGTCACAGCTATAGACTGTAACTAGGCAGCATAGTAGCTACGGAAACAATTTGTGTTCATAGGACGAGACAAGACGTCGGCCGCGGCTTGTGATTGGCTGAGGCCAGCGCTCCGCTGTGCGGATAGGGCAAACAGGGAGTTATTATTTAGTCACAACGCAAGCTCTTAAGTAAGTGACCTCATAGTGGAGTAGAACTAAAAGTACTGATACATTTAAAATACGCCAGTATAGTAAAAGTACCTCAAAACTGTACTAAGTACAGTACTTAATTAAGTAAATGTACTTGGCTACTTTCCCCCGCTGACCGTGAACTCCCAATCTAAGGGCCGACAAGGCCACTGAGCTCGGCCCACAAGCTCTTGTTTTATAAATATGTATTTATAAATATGTATTTATAAAACTGACAAACACCTTTTAACGCGGTGTCCCTATATTGGGCATATTATAGGCGATGTTTTTGTGCCACACGGTCATATGCGAAGGGCAAAGGGCATTCATTTGTGAAAAACAAAATGATACAAGGTTTCTGCCCTACAGCGACGACATAATGGTCTCAGCTGTCTGTTGTGGACCATTGTGTTGTACAAGCCTACTACTGCAACTTCTCTTTCTAAAGCTCGCTGTGTGGCACCTGGAGCAGTACAGGGCCCCTGTTTCCACAGCCAGTCATTTCTCTGCCAAAGTAGCTCACCAACAGTTGCACAAAGCCATTAGCAGCAGAATGAGCTCTTAAATGTCTCCCTGTCTGCTGCCTCGGTGCTGGTATCTCAGCATGGCGGTGGCTTCAGACCCATGTTGGTGACGGCGTGAGTTTGCATTTGACTCATGGCCTGGTATGGGGTCTTTTTTTCAGCCCTGACATTTTCACAGTGACATCCATTTTCACGTTTAGTGAGATATACAGTATGTGTCTTATACTTCAGTGTTAAAATGACGAAGACTCTTCCTTGCATCGGCCACTGCCAGGGTCTTTCATTGTTTTTACCTTATTTTGCCGACCCACGGAACACACAATGTGTAAACGCACTGTTTGTAACATCCGACAATCTTTTCTTCTTTCACCTGGAAAAGAACGATGTTAACCGTGACGATCCATTCTTTAGTTATGGTCCGTTGAAAAATGCTTGTTTTTGACAAAAACACATTCTGTGAGTAGAATCCGTTGATTTTACTAAATACCAGGATCTGCGCAACTGGATCTTCTTCTTAATTCTAAATTCCAAATCTATATAAAGTTGATATCAAACTATTAATTTAGCGATTGTCTGTCTGACCATCTGCAAGCTGACATCGCTGATACTACACCGTTTCGCCGCCATGGTAACCTGACATCACGTCATACTCTGATGTCATACTCTGACGTCATACTCTGACGTCATAGTACTGACATCACAGACTGGCCTGGACACGGAACACCATGTATGGGCATAAAGATCTGTCCAACGGTTACCCCCCCGGGCACAGGACCAGTTTATTATTAACTCATTCTGTGCCAAATGCCAAAATGGCTCCAAGGTAGCTGTGCCACGGTTTTGTATGTTTTTCTTTATTGCGCAATCAAAAAAAATGATTTTTTTTTTTTTATATATATAATTTTTTTCCCCACAGATACAGACACAGTTGTTGTGATTCAGTGGCAAAAAGAATTTTGTCAATCAGACAAATGGTTCCAGAGATAGAGCTGTTTGAATGAAAAAAAGTGTCCATCCACTTGAATGGACACACATTTTCTCAATCAGCTAAACGAGGGAGCCAACACACAAACAGAGAAAAGCATCTCTCTGATCCCAGGTCATTTTGACATCTTTTAGAAAAAAAACGTCATGAGACGTCATTGGCACAGAATGAGTTAAAACAAAAAACGTTTTTTAATTTTTTTTATCGACGTCTAACCCTGTTTGGTTTCATCTTGGGAATAATTCTTTCCCTTGCGTCTACTCGAATCCCGTCAGAGTGCTGCTCGGCGCTTCAGAGAGAAGCAATTCCTCTTCTATACTAACAGATAAGATTTAATGACAATGTTTACTTATCTCTGGAGCTCGTCCCGACAAACCTTCGCTCACTCCTCTTCGGAAATTAAACACTCTTATTGAGCACTCGGCAGGAAATATCCCTCTTTTTGTGTCCGTTAACGACTCTGTTTATCACCGCAATGCATTAACACCTGCTAACTTTCCCGATCAATGGATGCCCGTTCAGTCATCATCAATCGAGCGGGCGAGCCGCCTCAGATCTTAATCGAGCGCAGAGTCAATCAGTGCTCAGGCTGTAATGATCTGATATTGTCAGTGAGATGCTGGCATATGATCAGTGTATGTTGGTTGGCTAGCATTAGCAAGCATTCATTCATTCTTTCAAACCTTTATTTATTCTGAAAAGACATTGAGGTTGCCCTCATATGCAGTAGGCTACAATTTCATATTCACATCCATTAAAAAAGCACACTGAATAGTTATACTATATATTAGAGGTCTTCACCCGGACCCAAATGGGCCGTGATAGTATTAGAAATATGAGAACCGATACCCGAGCAGCACAGAGAGATGTCAGAACCGAGCCGAACGGAACTCCAGCCACGCACCGTTGTACTAATGAAACATAACTCCAGCCATGCACCTTTGTACTAATGAAACATAAATCCAGCCACGCACCTTTGTACTAATGAAACATATCCGGCCACGTACCGTTCTACTAATGAAACATAACTCTGGCCACGTACCGTTCTACTTATGAAACATAGCGCACATAATAGGGCAAAGTTCATACTGATAAGGACAGACATAGGGACAGACAAGAGTGAATGTTGGGAGCTGTGTTCCTCTGCTCCAAAAATTAAGGATGGTCAACAGAAGCTACGGAAACAAAATATTGTAACTTGAGTAAAAGTATCAGTACTGCAATGTAGAAATACTCTGTAATGCAAACGTATGCAATTCATACATTTAATTGAGTAAAAGTACAAAAGTATTGGCATCAAAATGTACTTAAAGTTACAAAAGTAAAATTAAATTACTGCAGATTGTCCCATTTCAAGTTTTCAAAAGAATAAAAATCTTTTGAAAAAAGCAGATTTACAAGTTCACTGAGCTTACAAGTTCTGGTAGATCTGCTATTTTGGCCAATGTTTCATTTGTCAATTTAGAGGTATTAAAAAGTCCTTAAATTGTCACTTTAGAAATGTGTATACGCTCTGTACACTTAAACCTCATGTTGGTTTGTTTAGTTGTTGGGTGAGAAAACAACATATTATGCACGTTAAGTTACTCATCTGGGACTTCCGAAAATAATGTGGGGACCCCCAGCTGGGTCAGGTTGAGAACCACTGCTTTCCACCACTGCCTGGGAGTAATGGATGAGGTGAGTCATGGTACAACGTGGATCCTCTGGGGCCCGCTGGGCCGGCCTGGGCTCAGACAGAGTGGTATTACTGTTGTTTAATGCTGGCTCACAGGATTCTATTAAAGAGATTGATGGCCAGCCCTCTGTCACAGACAGACAGACACGCACACGCACACGCACGCGCACGCACGCACGCACGCACGCACGCACGCACACACACACACACACACACACACACACACACACACACACACACACACACACACACACACACACACACACACACACACACAGTGACTCAGTAAATGACTTCATTAATGCTATGGCCCCCGCCACACTCTGACACACACAGTTTCTAAAGTCCAATTTATACTTTGTCAAATACTTTGATGAATAAGAGTAGGTTTTCAACACAATGAAAAAATAAAATAAAAAAATAAGGCATCCTTTGTTTGTGTGTTTTTTTTGTTTGTTCCACATGCTATGAGAGGTCATCTGATTTTGACAGCACATTTTGATTTAGTCATAGTCTTTTGAATAGAATTCCATTTAGTTTTAGTCATAATTAAGTAATCTGAAATGTTTTAGTTTCAGCCTAGTTTTAGTTGACTAAATCTACAGTTGATTTTGTCAACTAAAATGTTTTTTTTTTGAACCCTGCTATTTTTGCACCTGAGTGCAAACAAACATAAAATGACTTTTATGTCTTTTAGTCTACTTTTTATTTGTTGACAGAATTGTCATTATATTTAGTCTTAGTTTTAGTCATCATAGCTTAGTTTCTATTTAATTTAAATGTTGTTTTCATCAGTGAAAAGAGGTAGTCGAAGAACATTTTTCATCATAGTTTTAGTCGACAAAATCAACACAGTGGTCTGTGGTGGTGAGAAAATATTGATCCATTCTGCCAGCTTCAAATCCCATCTCCGCCTTCGATTCACTGCTAAAAAAAGAAATACTGTATCTTCATTAGAGGTCCTTAATACGAGATGTCTTGGTCTGCACTGCTTTTTCTTTAGTTTTCTTCCTTCTGTTGTCTCACACTCGCTCTTTACCGTTAAACCTTTTTTTGTCCTCCCTTGAGACCAAGCCGTGTTCTTTTTTTAATTATCATCCGCTCCCCGTGCCTTATCTCTCATCCAGCCAGTATTATCCATTCCACAAGGATCTTGGAAACAGAACATTAACATAAACAGTGTGAATTTTCAACAATTCTCCAGGTCAGGATTCATTGAAATGCCACTCTTATTCACATTGCTTTTCAATCCACTGCAGGGCACTCACAGTCACACACATTCAGGACGATGCTCATGATGCACACTGTCATGTTTAGAGGTATCTCCTGGTATTTTATCAGGAGATGCATAGAGGGGGGCACGGTGGCGCAGTCGGTAGTGCTGTCGCCTCACAGCTAGAAGGTCCTGGGTTAGATTCCCGCTGGGGCTTGTTCTCTCCTCCGCGTCATCAGTGCCCATGTTGGGTTTGGCAAAAGGGCCTTTCTGTGTGGAGTTAGCATGTTCTCCGCGTGTCCTCTAGGGACTACCCTCACAAAAAACATGCAGTAACCCTGGTCTCTATGTCTATACCGCCTCCCCCTGGTCAGCCGGGGCACCTGATGGAGGAGAAAAGAACTGGTAGGAATAACGTGTTCCTTCCAACTGGGGAAACTCCCCCATGTCAGGTGAAAAGAAGCGGCTTGGCCTCCTCATGCATTGAAGGAAGCATGAGGTAAGACTTGCTCTCCCCAGGTTGCCAGAGGGAGTGTAGCGCTCAGGATTACATTAGAAAACGTACATTGTGTGGAAAAAAATGGGTCACAAAAATCGTTGTTTAGAGATGCATAACTAGAAACACAGCATTGTGGTCGCAGTTTACCAGTGTATGGTACTGTAGTTGTAGTATACATCAGTGGTTCTCAAACTGTTTTGCCTGCAGTACCCCCTTATACTGATTCCTGAAACCGAGTACCCCCTTCCCCTGACTACAGCATTTTGCTTAGAAAAGCTGACAACGTCTAGTTTTCATACCAATATGTTCAAAATAAAACAGTATAATAGCAATGTTATATATACGGTATAATAACATTGCTTTCTATTCAATAACAGTTGTAATTTGGTTTAACAATTTACATCTGAGCAGGTTCACAATCATAAAAAGTCTGTCATGTACCCCCTGCAGTACCCCCTGCAGTACCCCTGCGTACCCCTAGGGGTACACGTACCCCCATTTGAGAAACACTGGTATACATGGTGAACTAAGTCAGACTTTGGCTTTTGACCTTCGACCACCTACTGTACTTTTAATCAGTTCATCTGACCCAAGTTTGCGCTATCAAATTGCCATCAAATTCCATCAAGTTGTTCCTGACATATTTTTCTTGAATCCTGCTTTGTTTTGCTCATAGAGCAGTTTGGCCCTCCAGACTTCGACACAGAGCCTATAGCCGAGGTCCTGACTTCATCAACCGCGGCTCAAAGAGGGCCACAGCGCTGTCAAGCTCTGTTGACCTTGAAGCAGTGCAGTGTCCCAAATGACAAGGACCGCCTTCGCTTTGATTCCCTCTTGGCTCTTTTAAAGAGATAGTTCACCCCGAAATGAATTTTTTATCGATAACTCACCCCATGGAGACTTGAATTCACGCAGATGTTTTTTTTGTTTTTGTCACATTCCTAAACCGATAATTTCAGGAGACTCTTTGTGTCCAAAACAAAACAATATCCACAAATTCAAATCTCCATGGGGTGAGTAATCGGAGAAAGAAAAATGTGTGAAACCCAGTTTTAGCCATTCATTGAATTTAGAGTAGACGTCACCAGACCTTGACCTTCCGGCCAAAAGGAAACGAATAGCTTTGTTAGGGATTGTGTGAGTTTCCGCCGTAAATGTTTCAAGTACCTGTGTGATTGACTGTGTCTTCTGCCTTCCTCTCTTTCTGTGTGTGCTTCGCGTATGTATGTGCGTGCGTCTGTGTGTGTATGTGCGTGCGTGCTGGTGTGCTTCCCTGTCTCAGCAGAGTCTCTGTTCAGTGGTCTGGGTCTGGGGGTGGTGGTAGGGCTGAGCGTGGGCGCCGTGCTGCTGCTCCTGGTGCTGGTGGACGTCAGCTGCTTCTTCCTGCGTCAGTGCGGCCTCCTGATGTGCATCGCGCGCACGCTGCGCAGCAAGAAGACCACCACCAGCGGCAAGGGCAAGGAGATGGAGGAGGGCAAAGCGGCCTACCTGTGAGTATTACAATATACTGTATCATCAACTGTCAGACAGAAAGCTCGTATCTCCAAGTTTCAAATGTGTATGTTCTTCTTTTTCTGAAATCAAAGTCCTACTTCATCATACAAGAGTTGTCACAAAAGTAGTGAAAATAGCAGATCGGCTATTTTCACTAGTATAAAATGGTTTTAAAAGTGATAAATACAAAACAAACGGTTTTGGACATGCAAGGTTTTCACCTGACAACGACAATACAATAGTCCTTACCCGTAGGCCACCCTTAGCCGTGTGTTCTCCTCCCCTCCTCCTCTCCTCCTCCCATCCTCCTCCTCTTCTCCTCCTCTTATCGGACAGACAGACAGACAGACAGACAGACAGACAGACACTTGGTCGTTTAATAGTTAGATACATTACCTCCGGTTTCTGTTTTTGAGCGGTGCCAGCCGCACCAACAAGTGAGTGTGTATGTTTGTCTACATGTCTGTATGAGCACAGCCTCTATGAGCACGGCAACAACAGCTGCAGCCACCGAGCGGTGCTGCTGAGCAGCCTTGAAATGAATGGACAGGGATTTAATGTTGTTTGTCTGGTTCATGTAGCTTAATGAAACAATCTCTTTCAAAGGCACCACTCACTTCACCCTGGGTGTGATTTTCCACCATTCCACCATATTATTTTATCAGTTTATTTAAAATATAATTGATCTCTTGTTTCTAGCTCTGTTAAAGCTATACTGTGTAAGATGCCCAACTAGTGGTCATTAGCCCTATAGCAAACCGCGGTCGCGTCCGCGTCTTTCGGCCGTTTTTCATACCTTCAGACCCCCGCGTCTGCCTCCACCTCGCTGAGATCTATCTTTTGAGGGGTCCCTTGTTCCTGTGCGTTCAGTAATTCCAGAGATACGGACTCCTTCACCCTGCCTGGTAGGCGAAATTACCTAGAGAAGGGATGGTACAAACGGGCGACAACAAATATGGCTGCCATAGCGACCCCACTTCAAGATGCGCTGTGATTGGCCGGCAGTTGTATAACCCTCGCTGTGATTGGCCGGTAGTGTGATTACGCAATTTTGGCGCGAGATCCGGTCCCCGGCAAGGATCGCAGTTTACATATATAGAGAAGGCTTTACAGGCTGAAATTCACGGAGTGGGTGTTCTAAAACTTTAGCGATTTAACAGTTAGGACAATTTTAAGATTTGTTTTATAAAAAAAGTTACATGGTACAACTTTAAATAAAAAGTAGGCGACATATGGTTTCTTTCTGTACAAAACCATCAGTGTGAGTTGTAAAAGTGTGTGTGTAAAAACACAACGAAATTATGAACACCATGATATCTTTACTAGCTTACTTATAGACAACGGAAAACCAGATTGTTAAACCCCTTTTGAACCACTTTTCTGGTTGCAAAAGTAGCTGTCAGCATTAATGTGAATGAAGAAAAAGAGAGGTTTAGGAAGAGGACAGAGAGACTCTTTCTAAATGAAGAGAAGCGATGCAGTTCAAGGCTGTGGGCTCTGACAGCTGTAATAAGGCAGCTAACCTTGTATCTCCAGATTTAAACGTCTCGAAGAATAGTCTAATGGGGATGGAAAATAAACGTCAATAAGTCGATGCTCTGTCATTTTGCGTTTTCTTCAAAACACACTTTTTGAGCGGTTCTCTCGTAAGGAGCCAAGCGCTCCCACATCTGGATTTGTCTGTTTGTCCCACGACTCAGAGGGTCGCCCAGGGTCACATTGGCCACGCTTCGTGGGACTACTGCTACAGATTTTGACTGACTTTGTGACCCTTTCTGGCCTGCCAGAGTTCTAATTTGTCATAAGGGCAGACATATTGCTCAAGCTGGTTCATAGTACAAGTCATAAAGAAACACTTCACTTGTCAAAAGTAAGCCATTTACCATGAGAGGGAGTGGGTTGTTGGCTGATTTACCACTGTTTCAGGGTTGTGGCACGAGGCGAAACCTACGCCTCGTGGCGGAACAACCTACAACCCTCAAATGGTGAATTGCTTTTCTACCACTTCTACCATATACAAATGAAAGAAAACACAGTTGTAACTTGCAAGGTTATTTAGTTACAATCAACTGCAACACAACAGTGGACGGGGTCCATGAGCCAACTCAAGGTTGTTGACTGATTTACCACTAAAGCCAATCAGAATCCAGTATGACCACAAAAAGTGGTAGAACAGAGTTTTTCCCATGCAATGGCCTTTGTGGATCTCATCTTAACATATCGCCAGCATCCAGTGGAACTTTCCTGGAGTGGACAGGCAGGCCGGTTTGATCTCACCTGCTTAAGTTGTACTTAAGCCTCATTCCTGCTGCAAGATGCAGAGGAAACTGAGACAGAGCTTTGAAAGAGTCATGTGAAAGTGTTTGCTTTCTATCACAGTCTCAATTAAATGATGGTTATGCACGGGTGCTTTATATTCCACATAACTGCTGCAGAGTATGAAAAAAAACGAATAACCTGTCAAAGTATATTTAGATGGTAGAATTTCTGTCTATTTTTACTACAGATATATAGCAAGGGGGGGCTCCAGGGGGTCCCAGCAAAAGTTGTCTACTTACCATCACAATCATTTTAACCACTTTAACCATTATTTTATTATTATATAAAAATACAAAATAAATAGTCAAATCTTAGCTTCTGGGGGTAAAGTATATTTTGAGATGGAGGTCGGCGGCCAGATACCTAACATCTTCGGCGTCCTTGACATGAAAAGGTATTGAGTACCACTGATATAGCAACATACTGTATGTATTTAGTCTTAATGGGTTAAAAATAACAAAACACTGTGCTCATCTCCATGTTGTGTTGTGTTTCCTGTTTGCCACAGCAAGCTACCGCTGAAGGAGGAGAACGGGAAGGAGACCCTGAAGCCGGACATGTTGGAGATTAAAGTGCACAGTGACAACAGCATTCACACAAAGGTGGACCACGGCATCGCATAAGAGGCCGCCGCCCCGCCCCATATATACACACGGAACCCACAGAACCTGCAGGCACAGGCGCACGGACGGCGCTTTCCTTCCACTGCACGTTCATGAATGCAGCCGCTCTCACCGGCCGGACGGTTTGCATACGCAAACATTCCCCCCCCCCAGAAAAACGTGCCCTCGCGTATTCTCATAGAAATACATTGTGTATAGATAGTGGTGACCTATACCGTTTTGCCGAGAACAGTCACGCGGACACGCGCAGAGCTGCGTGTGGATGTTTTATTTTTATTTTTTATTTGTTTAAATCTCGAATTCTTGCAATACTCGTGAAAAACGTGGCGTCCATGCGCCGACAGTGAGAACGGCTGCATTCGTTGATGCGGGGCAAAAAAAAAAAAAAAAAATAGATAGATACTCGCGAAAATTCTTCATGTGGCGTCCGTGCGCCGGCAGTGAGAACGGCTGCTTTTGTTGATGCGGGCGGAAGAAAAGTGACGTCCGCGCACCTATGCCTGCGTGTCCTGTGGGGTTTTGTGCGTTGCCCCCGCCCCAGCCCCACCCCTCCTCCTCCCCAACCCTTGCCCACCAAAAGAACACTTGGGACACCCCGCCCCATCCCAACCCGTTTGGTACTAAAACTTGAATGTTTCTGAATAGTTCCTCTCCGACATGGAAGCAACAGTGCAACGGTAGTGTAAAAATGTGGGGCTTCTACAACTGCTGTATACTGTGTGTATTCTGTATGTTCTCTTAAAACATAGCATCTGTGGACGGCAGTCGCTGACTGATTGTATATTACTTACTTTTGTGGAGTGGAAGGGGGGCTTATTTCATGCTGTTTGTGCCAACACATTCGCACGCCCGTGACAAGTTGGGGCAGGGGTCGACCGCGCATCACCCGCTTTTAGCGCGACGGGGTTCCCCTGGTGCCAGATAGTGACTCGACGAGGGCTGCCCTGTGTTGTCGCACGCTGACGAGGACGGATGATTTACTTTCACTTTGTTTGCATTTTCACATTTCCTCAGCTTTACAGATATTACATGTAGGTGTTTTCAATGTTCAACACTTCTTCCCCACCCACCCAGATGATTTACGATTTATCGGCGTGCAAGTCAAACAGCGCTGAGTCGGTAGAAGCAGACGTCGGACAAGGCTCGGCGCGGCCACTCGCTCGGCCAACGCGCCACTCAAGGTGCGCCTCGGCGGGCGCTCGAGTCCGCATCTGGCGGCGTTCCTGCCTTGTTTTAAATGTTTTTTCTGTGTTTTCCTTTCTTTTTTCTGTGGACACGCATTCAGGGGGGCTGGCACAAACGGGAACGTTGCAAAGCGACAAAAGGGGAGTGCTGTCTTGCCGAACGGGTGCCGCAGCTGGTGCCGTTGCCCCCAGCTCGTCACTGCAGTGCGACCCGGGAGTGAGAATATGTTGCTTTATACAGTTTACTTTTGGTTGTTTATGCAGTTCATAACTTTTGTCGTATACTGTATGTGATGATGCTACCGCTGCTCCTCGTCACGGCTCACACAAAGCCCAACAACCCCCTAAGCACTTATCAAACACAACAAGCTTGTATAAATACGCACTGGTGCCCCCCCCTGCCCCCAAGCTCATACTGTACTGCTAAATCTATCCTTTTCTCATAATAATAAAAGAAAATTAGTATTTTGTTTCCATGCTGCTCTTTACCTGAAGTAGCCTAGCTGTCCAAACTGGCTGTCAGAGAGGGGGGAAAACTACAGTGAACAACCGGTAAAGTGGGCTCGACGAGATTTGAAGCTGTTAATTGTACTTTTTGACTGATAAGAGTTTTAATCTGTGGTGTGCTGTATGTGTTCGGCAAAGGACTTGGTAAGCAGAGATCAATGTAAAATGTATGATTTCACTCTGTAAATATTTGATAAATAGGCTTTGGTGAAAGGCTTTTGTCAGATGTCATATTTGATGCTGTGGGAACGCGGCAACATTAAACTGTCAGTGTCGTGTGTCATTAAAGCTAAACGTAGCTTTCACTGGTTAATTTGTTTTTCTCTTCAGACCTCATGAGAAACGTCAAGAGGTGGAACTCATGTTCGGAAGACTATACCAAAAAAAAAAAAAGTATTTTATCCTCCACGTAACATGCAGAAGACTAAATTACCGGAATATTCCACAACGTTGCTGTCCGGCAGAAACCTCGTGTCTCCATGTTTTTTTTTTTTTTTCTTTTTTTTTTTTTTTTTTTTATTTAATGCCCTACTTCAGTGGTTTTCAACCTTTTCTGGTCCAGGGCCCACTTGAAAAATGGTAAATGGTGCATTTATATAGCGCTTTTATCCAAAGCACTTTACAGAGATTGTGCATTACATTCACCCATTCACACACACATTCATACACCGGTGGCGGAGGAAACCATGCAAGGCACCAACCTACTCACCGGGAGCAATTAGGGGTTCAGAGTCTTGCCCAAGGACCCTTCCACATTAACTCAGGGGGAGCCCGGATTCGAACTGGGAACCCTTTGGGAACCCTTCGTGCTCTAATAACGGTTTCTCTACCCCTGAGCTATGCCGCCCCCCTTGAACATCTTGAAAGTGTTCGTTTTTATATTAATGTTATTTTATCACTAAAATCTTAAGTGTTTTGACGGGGGCCCACTTGCAATACACTCGCAGCCCACCAGTGGTCACCAGTGGCCCACAGGTTGAGAATCACTGCCCCACTAGCTTGATCAGATTACAGCATCACATAAAAGCATCAAAAGTAGCAGATCCACAAGCTTAGCGTCGTGTTTCGAGCTTGTAGATCTGCTACTTTTGCTACTCTTGCATTTGCATCCTGAAAAGTAACAGTTTTGGACATATGAGGTGACAGCAACGATATGTTTCACACGGAAATTGTTGCAGAAGACCCATCAATGTCATTAATCCACATACATAATAAACATATTCTACACCAGGGGTTTTCAAAGTGGTTGACGGGGCACCCTGGGGTGCCGCGACGGCAGTCCAGGGGTGCCGTGAGATAATTTGATAATATTTGGAATTTATTTGGACACTTGAAAAAATATTTAGTATCATTTTAAACTTGAAGTACAAAGTTATTTTCAGTCTGTTCTAACCAAAATGGCTATTATCTCAACGTTTTCCTCGCAACATAATCACTAAAATATCGTCACTGTCGGGCAGAAACCTCGTATCTCCAAGTTTCAAATGTGTACTTTTGGTAAAGCAAAGCCCTGCTTCAAAATACAAGACTGTCGCACAAAACTAGTGAAAACAGCCGATCTGCTGTTTTCACTAGTTTAGTACATTTTAAAGATGATAAATACAAAACGAACGGTTTTGGACATACAAGGTTTCCACCCGACAACGACGATATGCTATAAATATAAGGTGCTGGGAGTGAAAATTATAATGTAGGGGTGCCTCAGATTAAAATAATATTTATGGGGTGCCCTGAGACAAAAAAAAACGTTTGGGAACCCCTGTTCTACACGCACATAACCACCTGAACCATTATACACTTCATAGACCGGGGTCTACAAGCGCACGGCGCGCTGCTGCAACGCGGCTCGTTGAGATTGCAGGCTGGCTATTTTTCCGCCAAATGTTCGCATATTATGACATGCCCAGAAAAGGGAAGCCAGGGCTCACGTGTTATCAATTAACATGAAACGTATTTTACCATTCCCACATGTTAGCCAAGCCTGCATAAATACTGTATTCTACTGGACTCCAGCTGCTTGTTGCAATTCAGTGTCGCAAACACAATAAGTGATCGATCTATTGCAGGGCAACCCTATAAATGCCCTGAATGATGTCAGGTAGTAGGCATACACTGGGCCTGTGTCGTTTGCTGTTAAAATAAAATAAGTTAAAAAAAAAGGTAATGTTTAAGTATTGTAGAGCTACCCTACAGTGAATAAAATGCAGATAACCATTTAGGAAACATGGTGCGTGGTAGAATTTAAAGCAACATGACAGTTCGGTAGAGGTTTGGGTTGTGTAGTTATCTTTTTTAATTTTTTAATTTTTTTAATTTTAATTTTTTATTTATAATTTCTATCCCACGATTTTTTAACCCATTTTCACCCAGTGCCAATTGCCTATGTAATCCTGGGCTCTGCTCTCCCTCTGCTGCGCCTGGGGAGACAACGGACTGACCTCACGCTTCCTTCTATGCATGAGGAGTCCAAGTTGCTTCTTTTCACCTGACAGTGGGGATTTCCCCGGTTTGGTCATAGCGAGTGGAAGGAACACTTTATTCCAACCAGTTCCTTTCCCCTCCATCAGGCGCCCCGGCTGGCCAGGGGGAGGCAGTATAGAGACCAGGATTACAGCATATTTTTGTGAGGGTATCTACCCTAGGAGACACGGGGAGAACATGCAAACTACAAACAGTTGTGTAGTTCTCTTGACATGATGCAATGTTAATGCCGTAGAGTAGACTAATACGGTGATGAAACATTTTCTGTCGACTACCATTTAGACGGATACTAAATTAATACTTTATAAAAAATAATGATGAGTAAAACTATGAATATATTGACAATTTCCTCAACTTAATAAAAACAAGACTATAATGTTAAGGAGTGACTAGTGGAGATCCAGTAGAGCTAAGACAAGTCATTCTGCATTTTATTCAAAGGTATACACACACAACCTTATTTTATCAGGTAAGCTGGTATTTACAATAAACATGAAATACAATGCAAGCTAAAAAAAAAGCCACCAATGACCTATGTTGGACTTTTGATTGACACGTCGAATGAATGTAATTCAATTTGAAACAAATGTTTACCAAAAAGAAGCACATGTGAGAATCACAAACACATTATCAACTAAACTCATTACATCAGGGGTCTTCAACAGGGGGTCAGGGACCCCTAGGGGTCCTCAGAGTTACTACAGGGGGTCCTCCAAATCTTCCAATCCTTTTTATATTAACAACTTGAACCATATAGTGTCCATATTCTGAGAACTGTAGCCAAAAATAGCAGATCTACAAGCTCACAATGCCTCACGCTGCGAGGCGTTGTGAGCTTGTAGATCGGTTATTTTCAGCTAAGATGTTTGGTGTAGAGGTGAAAAAGAGCAGACTAAATACAGAGTGAAAGGTCAACTTTATTAAGTATTGACATTCAAGTGGTTAAATATCTGAAAACAGAAATTGACATGAATCCAAAATACACTGATGATCGTGCAAACAGTGAAACTATATGGAATCTATGAACAGGTTGTGGGGGTCCCTGCTTCATCTCTCTCTCAACTAAGGGGTCCTTGGCCTGAAAACATTGAAGACCCCTGCATTACATTTTAGTCAACTAAATCAGCTGTAGATTTAAGTCAAATAAAATCTTATGATCCGATCCAATGTGCTAATAGAATGACTTTCAAAAAATGGGCACAAATTTGGAATACTACATCAATTGAAGATACTGTAGGTATTTCCAATATTTGCATCATGGGGAAGTCACTACACAACACAAGCCTCTACCAAAGTGTGATTTTACCGAAGGCATAAATCAAATGAACTGAGAAAATTCTAAATGTTGAGTGTTGAATTCTGTGCTTTGGATGTATTTTCCCTCTTAAAGCTGACTCGGATTAATTCAAACATGTTTGAACCTGTTTATTTTCCTTGTCTGATCACTACTTTTCTCTGACGTCATGTGGTTGTACATATTATCTGAAAAAGAGAGGAAAAAACAGTATTTTATAAAGCTTTTATGTAAATATGAGCCTGGGGTATGTCTTTTTTTCGTGTTCTTTGAACATTGCTCAAAGGGAAAGTTCTTCTCATATCATCCTAAAACAGGGTTTATTTTACCTGCGCACGCGCTCGCACGCACGCACGCACGCACGCACACACACACACACACAGGGACGGCCATAGCTGAACTGGGCCTCAGCATTGTGTCGAGGTGTCCCTGAGTTAAAATGACCGCGCAGCAAGAGAATCTGTGAGAATGTGTTGCCCTGAACACTTGACCCCTAAATGCTCCCTGAGGCGCTATCCCCATATCGCCCACTGCATGCTTAGTTAAATGCAGATACCTCTTTTTACTGTGCATGCAAATATACAAATGACAAATGACAAAAACCAGACAGGAAAGTGGACATATTATTATTATTATTATTATTATTACCAGTAAGACACCTGGGGTGAGGTTGTACAATATGGGCTCGCTTAATATTGATGGCATAAAAGGAATTCTATCGTATGGGCAGCCGCATTCCCAAATATGGGCTTAATATTGATGGGCATAAAAGGGATTCGATAAGTGCAGTGTGGTTGCCCTAACAGGGCATCATCTGGGAATCAGATGTAGAGGTCATCTCCATATATGGAGATCTAGGTCAGGGGTGTCCAAACTTTTTTCAAAGGGGGCTACATTAGAAAATATTAAGACACCCAAGGGCCGACAATATCTCCTGACACAATGTGGTTTCAGTCGGACCATAACAAAGTCACATACATATGCATCGCAATTAAACAATTTTATTTGACTATCATAATCAGTATTTAATATCAATGGTCTTTTGTCAGGTGTGTGCTCTGAAAAAAAAAAAAAAAACACACACACAAATAACTCACATTACCAAATGTAACCAGGTAGAAAATTAAACAATATAGCCTGTCTTTGACCCCTTCAGCATGAGACAACAGGGAACAATCCTGACAAATTATACTTTGCTGTACTGTATGTCAGTGGTTCTCAAACTTTTTTCATGTCAAGGTCAAGGACCCCAACAATTACAGGTATTTGGCCATCGACCCCCATCTCAAAATATGTTGTTCCAGGGACACGCCAGAAGCAAAGATTTGAGTTACAAATGTTCGCTTTAAAAATAATATATACATTCAAAGATTTGCACACACACACAAAAAGGATGGCTCATGGACAATCACATTTATGAACTTTTTTAAATTGGCTAAAATATATTAAAAAAAAATCTTGTTTTCTGTACCCTATTAGTGTGGTTGGTTATAAGTGCTCTTTTGTAATGTTGCTTATTAAATTATCATTCTTGCTAAAAATCCAGCATCATCATTCATCATTACACATTAGAGTTCCCTGAAAGTTAAAGGACAACTTTGTTTTTTTTACAACAAGGGTTCATATTTTAGAATGTAATTAGAGAAAAGAAAAAGTGAGTGTTAAAATGTTTTCATTTATGTCATTCTATCGTTTTAGCACATTTGGCGTGGTAAAATGTGGGGCATGTGTACGCATGGGGGCATGCGGCTAAATATGTCTTTTTGGACACAATAAGCCAGCAGTTTCTTCATTGCTATTTACAGTAACCCCAAAAGTCACATCTGTCCACGAATGATTGCAGTGCATCTTGGGAATGTGCTTATTTTGTGTAAAAAGACACATTTAGCCACTTGTACGCATGCCCAAGGCCACTGAAATCTAAATCATTAAAATCTCTAAAACGATAGAAAGGAGTAAATGTAACCATTTTAACTCCCATCTTTTATATTCTTTTATTACAATCTAAAATATGAACCCTTGTTGTAAAAAAACAAAGTTGTCCTTTAAGGCCCGGCACTACTGGGCCCTAACTGGGAACTCTATCACAGAGTAAAAGTAATAGCCAAGAGGGCGATACCAAGAGGGCGGAAAAGACCCGTACTTGTACTCATGAGTGTTGTACCCCTGAACAGATGAAGTCCTGTATTATTTGTGCAGGAGAAAGGCTGACCTCACACAGCATTGGTTACATCAGCCAAAGAGGCTGATGAGGTCTTCAAAGAGTTTCACGACATTGGGGACCACTGTGGGATGGAAAAGCAGCCATCCTTTAGGCCCATTACTGGCAGGGCTATGCAGGCTGACAATAAAAAAAAGAAAAAGAAAAAAAGAAAGAAAATGGGTAGGGCACTAAAGTCAACTCATATTTCTTAGTCACTGCTGTTTGTAATTTAGACCAGGGGTCTTCAACGTTTTCAGGCCAAGGACCCCTTAGTCAAGAGAGAGATGAAGCAGGGACCCCTGTATTTTCGATTCATGTCAATTTGTGTTTTCAGATATTTAACCACTTGAACCGTCAATACTTAAGTCTAAACTTGACCTTTCACTCTGTACTTGGTCTGCTCTTTTCCCCCCTCTACACTAAACCTCTTTGCCGGAAATAGCCGATCTACAAGCTCACAACGCCTCACAGAGTGAAGCGTTGTGAGCTTGTAGATCTGCTATTTTTGTCTAAAGTTCTCAGATTATGGGTTCAATATAAAAAAGGAGATAAAAGTTTCTATCACACAAATATTTGGAGGACCCCCTGTAGTAACTCTGAGGACCCCCTAGGGGTACCGGACCCCCTGTTGAAGACCCTTGATTTAGACCTATTTCACTTTAGTGGACTATATTATTTTTCTTGTAGCCAGATATGTGTAGAAAAAGTCGCAGCTCCCATCCACTCCCATGTTAAAAGAAAGATGAAAGACCTCTTCCATGTTATTCTTTTAACATGGGAGTGGATGGGAGCTGTGACTTTTTCTACGCATATCTGGCTACACCCTTACAATGATTCTGTGCACGCTTCCTTCAGATCCTACAGTGCCCCCATGTGTCAGGCAAAGCGTCCAAATCTAAAGGAGAAATCACAGTACACCCCAATACAGGTGCTATAATTTGTGACACTAAGTGCTCATGTCAGCACCCAAAAAAGATATCCTCATATTCATAGAAACATGTCTTTCAGGTGGAACAGCAGCTAGTCAATCTGAGGTTTGACCCAAAAGAAATTGCAATAGTAATGGTTCAAGGTTTTTTATGATCCTTAGAGTCATTCAAAACACATGTTAAAAATCTTCCAAAATATTCTTAGTGGATCAAGGTGAATTCAGGGGGTTCACGTTTGGGTCCCTTCACTTACTATACAGGGAAAAAAGACCTCCAAAAAAATCTTATTTAAGTAGCATGTGAGGGGTCTAACTAGGGGTTCTTCATGATCCTGAATCCATTGCAAGCATTTGTTTTGCACGAAAAACATTCCCTGGGCTAAAAAGGGACATAGCAAAACTGAGCTGACCCCAGAAAAGTGATGACTCATCACTAAACCATAGTATTGGGGGTCAGTTTTTAGCCTGAGGAATGTTTTTGGTGCAAAACAAATGCTTGGAATGGAATTAGAATCACGAAGAACCCCTAGTTAGACACCTCACATGCTACTCAAAGAGGATTTTTTGAGGGGTCTTTTTTTCCTGTATAGTAAGTGAAGGGACCCAAACGTGAACCCCCTGAATTCACCTTGATCCACTAAGGATAAAATGGAAAACTTTTAACATGTTTTTTGTATGACTCTAAGTGGTTCTATGAAATAAAACGTACTTTTAAAAGCCTAGGATAGGAGAGATGATTCTTTATTTTTTTAACAGGTGGCTCAGCAACAAACGAGTCTCACGACATGAATAGAATTACATTTTAAGACATAGACCTATATGAATATTGTAGCCTATGCTTATAATAGGCCTACACATATTATTCACAATTACAATAAATATATTAGAATGACGAGTTAAAGACCTGTATGTCATCATAATCACAATTCACTGTTTGTCAGCCTTCTGATTGGTCCCTGAGACTCCCTGACTGGCCAACCAGAAAAATACATTCACTTTTTGCAAGCGGGGGTGGAGTTCTGCAGTCGGAGAAAGTGGCAGCCGTCTTTCACCGGCTGTCCGCACTGCGGAGCACGGCCAGGCCGCTCGCGACCATAGCGTTTGCGATCATTGTAATGAATAAGCTTCAACAAACTAGTTCACATGGACCTTATCAATGGTCTAAGAGTCACGATTGGGTACATATATTTTAAATGGGCAGAATTACGAAAAGCCAGCCTATTATGTGAGGAGAAACATTATAGTTCTGTCCTCTTCCTACCCAAGATGCAATGCGCTTCTCTTTCTATTTCTATTCTATCTCTGATCCAGAGGATTAAACTAATTAAAACATTTATTTTCGGGGGAAAACATATATTTTCGGGTAAACCCCCTGTTTTGCAATGTAACTACTGTACCTTTGTCTTCCCTTTTTATTATCACCTAGATGTTTTTCCTTTGGTACTTTATATAGCTGTAATGAGGCTATAAAAAAATCCCATTCACTGCCACTATAAAAACAATCTGCCCAGGGTCAAATGTCCCATCATAGTAACAGGGCAGAATGGGGCGGGATTTGCAAAAGGCAGCTCAAGACAGAAAGAAAGAGAAGGGAGCAGATATATAATTATACAAATACAGAGATTTCAAGAGTTTACAGTTGAAACTTAATAACCGTTAGTGGCCACCAGGTGGCAGTGTATACACTCATATGGACCACAGTCACACAGAAAGACAGACATGGTCCACTAAAAGCAGACTAAAAGACTAATTAAGACAGTGATAATTACTGGACAGTTCATGAAGATATGGGCTTCATACCGTAGCTTTTCTAATAATACAGTGGCGTCAATGCTTTCTAGTGTTTTCTGACTAATACATTGTGTTGAGCTTGTAGATCTTCTTTGATGCTTTTGTGTGACTGTTTTATGATCAAGCAGGGCGTTGGCCTTATTGCAACACTTTTCTTTTTTATGTTGAATCTAGGGTTGCAATACCCATTGGTAAAAGTAACTAAGTAGATTTACTTAAAGGGGCACTCCACCACTTTTCAACCTATGTTCATATAATTGGTCCTCACTCAAAAAATAGCTTTTCTTTTTTTTTTCTTTTTTTCTCAGAGGAGGGCTGTGGGCAGGTCAAAAACCCATCGTCTTGTGACATCATCGATTGCCAATACAGCTTATAGAAACTGCAGGCTTTCTATTCCTGAAAAGTTGCAATTTTAAAGTGGAAGCAATTGTTCTCGCGATAATAAAAATCTAAATATTTTTTTCAAAAATATTGATTTTTTTTTTTTTTTTTTGGAAAATGATGATGTCACAAGACGATGGATTCTGAACTTCCCACAGCTCTCCTAGGAGACTTGGACTGAGTAGAAAGAAATTGTGATATTTTATCATGAACATTAGTGAGGACCTATTATATGAAGACAGGTTGAAAAGTGGTGAACTACTCCTTTAAGTACAATTTTGAGTTATTTGTTGAGTAATTACAATTTCCACTACTTTTACTTCTACTCCGCTGCATCTTGGATCTAAACACAAGTGTTTCGTATGAAACACCTGTTTGTTAAGAATCGGAAGGAAGCACTCCACTCCTATGGGTGTCGCTAGCGGCAACCAAGAATAACAGAATCACTCACATAAACTCCCGTAGGACAATTCCCATTGGCCGAAGGGTATGTCCGTCAAATGACGTACCCGCCTGGAGGCGGACCCCTATAAAATCCCCATCCGCCGGATGTTCCCCCTCTTTTGAGAGAGCTCTGCGCAAACTCACGAACAGGGCCTCACCGGAGTGGAGTGCTTCCTTCCGATTCTTAACAAACAGGTGTTTCATACGAAACACTTGTGTTTGTTTACGAATCTCCAGTCAGCACTCCACTCCTATGGGAAACATAAACTCCCGGAAGCGGAAACGAACCAACAGGAATTAAGGAACCCTTACAGACTAGGCCCACCAGAACCCACCTCAATCCCAGTCTGCCCCAAGTTAAAACCGAAGGGAAAAACTCAGGAAAAGGGCCCCCCTCCACCAGAGCCACTACCCTCTGGTCTTGGTGGAGGAAGAAAAGTGTAAAAACACTTACAAAACTCCCTGAGAGAGAAACCCTACCAAGGGACTCAGCTCAGGAGGAAGGGGAGGAAGCGGCCACCCCAAGGACAGAATGCGCCAAGGAATGAGGCGTTAAGTCCAGGTGATAGTAAGCCGCAAAAGTGGAAGGCGACCTCCAATTAGCCGCCATACAGACCTCTTGGATGGAAGTCCCTTTAGCGAGACCCCAGGAAGAGGAAACTCCCCTAGTCGAATGGGCTTTAAGACCGAAGGGTCTAGCCACCTTCGCACTGTCGTACGCCAAATTAATGGCGTCCACAATCCACCCCGACAGAGTCGACTTAGCGATCTCAGTCTTACCAGTGGACTTTCCGTGAGAGACAAACAGACTACTAGACCGTCTGCGGTCCTTAGTCCTCTCACAGTAAACTCTCAGCGCCCTAACCGGGCAAAGACAGTTTAGCCTTCTATCCTCCTCCGAAGCGAAAGGAGGAGGGTGAAAAGCCAGAAGTTCCACCGGAACTTCCTGAATCCTCCCGTTCTTGGGTAAGAACTTGAGGTGAGGTTTGAGTAAGACCTTACGGTCATCACCCGAAAACCTCATACAGCCCTCATCTACAGAAAGAGCATGAAGGTCACTGACCCTCTTGGCTGTAGTCAGAGCCAGGAGAAGAGCCGTCTTAAAGCTAAGAAGCTTCAAGGAGATAGACTCCAAAGGCTCAAAGGGAGCCTGACTCAGACCCCTTAGGACCACCTCAAGATCCCATGAGGGGACCAACGGTCTAGCTGCAGCAGCGTCTCGTTTGACCCCAGCCAGAAACTGAGACACCCAAGGGTTCTTAGAAGGTTTAGAACCCTCCAGGCCATTGTGGCAGACATCAATGGCAGCCACATAGCCCCTAAGAGTAGAGGCTGCTAGCTTCTGGACCACACAGGACTGCAGAAAGTCCAAAAGGTCCTTCAAGGACGCAGAAGCCGGAACCACCGAAGGGCGGTTCGACCTGCACCAGGAGACGAAGGCCTCCCATTTACCCCTGTACACTTCCAGAGTACCAGGAGCTCTGGCCCTCTGCATCGTGTCTATGACCGCAGGGGCCAGGCCGGCAGCCCTCAGCCTCTCCCTTTCAGGTGCCAGACCCACAGGTCTAGGCGCTGGGGGTCCGGATGGAAAATCTCCTGGTTCGCCTGGCTCACCAGATCCCTGAGTAGGGGCAGGCGCCTAGGCCGACCGACCAGGAGAGGCGCTATCAGGGAACTCCAAGTCCCCTGACTCGGCGCCACCAAAAGCAACTCCAGGGAGTAACGTCTGACCCTCTCGAGGGTCGGACGAATCAGCTCTAGCGGTGGAAAGGCATACAGAAGGCCCCGCGGCCAGCTGCGAGACAGAGCGTCCAGGCCCAGTGGGGGAGTCCCCGTCAGGCCAAAGAACAGAGAACACTTCGCGTTCTCTGACGACGCGAACAAGTCTGCCACCGGGTGGCCAAACCTGAGCCAGATCTCCTCCGCCACTGAAGGTCGGAGAGACCAGTTCTCGTAACGTGGTTCCCCCCTGGACAGCAGATCTGCTCCGCTGTTCAGGAGGCCTGGAACATGAGAGGCCCTGATCGACTGTAGTCGACCATGGCACCACAGTGTCAGGTCCCGAGCTAACCTGTCTAGCTCCCGGGACCTCTATCCTCTCCTGCGAGGGACGGGCGATCATTGACTGCGAGTCCAGAATGGTCCCCAGAAAGGTGGTTCTCTGTGAGGGTGTGAGAGCACTTTTCTCTAGATTGATGCAAAACCCCAGAGACTGTAGGTGGTCCAAAACCAACCTGGTGTGACGCGCCACCTCCTGCTCGGAGCTCGCGCAAATCAACCAGTCGTCCAGGTAGTTTGCAATCCTGATGCCCTGGCGCCGTAGAGGTTCGAGCGCCGTCTTGGTCACTAGAACGAAGACACGGGGGCTCAGCGACAAGCCGAAGGGGAGAACTGTGTACTCGTACACTTTCCCCTGGAAGGCGAACCTGAGGGATTTTCGGTGAGGAGGATAGATGGAGACGTGTGTATACGCGTCTCTTAGATCCAGAGAGGTGAACCAGTCGTTCACCCTCACCGAACGCAGCAGGCTGGCAGAAGTCAGCATCTTGAATTTGAAGGTTTTCAGATACTGATTCAAAACACTTAGGTTTAGAATGGGCCGTAGCCCTCCCGTCTTCTTGGGCACGAGGAAGTAGGTGGAGTAAAACCCCAGCCGAGTCTCGTTTCGAGAGACCTCCCTTACTGCGCCTTTGAGAAGAAGGGCTTGTATTTCCTTTCGTAACGCGGCCGCCTTGCGGCCCTTCTCCCTGGTGAAGAGTACTTTGGAAGTTAGAGGGGGGGATTTGTAGAATTGAATCCTGTAGCCCCTTCTTATGGTGCGAGAGATCCAAGGGCTCGGATTGCACCGCTTCCATTGCGAAAAGCAGTCTGCCAGGGGAGTGTAGAGAGGAAGAACGGTCGGCACCGCCCTCGCGGGACGCCCGGTGTCGTTTACCGAGCGCCTCTTGAGGGGCCTTGCTTCCGTCGACACGTCCTGACGTGATGACGTCGGGAGGGCGTGAGACGTTCTCCTCGGCGGAGCCGGAGGGGAAAACGAGCGTTCCTCTGACCCCAGCGGAGCCGGGGGAGGAAGCGAACGTACCCCGGGAACCAGCGGGGCCGGGGGAGAAAACGAGCGCGCCTCGGGGATCGGCGGAGCCGGAAAGGAAAACAAGCGCTCCCGCTGCCGAGGGGCCGCCCGGGCGGGACGGCCGGAACGACGGACCGAGTGCACCTGAAGAGGAACGGTCACGTGGTTCGATGCTAGCGGTGCTGGAACAGAGGGTAAAGGAACTTTTCTGACCTTTGCCCGAGGAGGGCCTAAAGGAAACGTCTCCAAAACCCGCGGAGACGGACGTTTTAACTTTAGCTCGTTTGGCCTGTCTGAAAACGTCCCGAGAGGGCTCATAGATACCTTTAGCAGAGAGTCTTGCTCTGGAGAAAGGAGTGACCCTGGAACAGTTAGAGAGTGTGGAGGGGAAGCTATGCTGCTCTCTAGTGGAGAACCGTGAGAAGGAGGATTTACACTGGGAAAAAGCATCTGAATAGGCTGTAACCCTGTACCTTTTAGAGCAGCTGTGTGTGGACTGTGTGTCTGTGAAGTTAGCAGATTGTGAGGAAGAGCCCGAAGGGGCTGACAATCTAGAGCTACCTGTGTCGATCGTGCGAGAGGAAGAACCACACAAATTTCTGGCACACACATTTTTACTGTCAGTTTTTGTGGAGACAATATTTTGACAGAACCAGCAGGAGGCCGAGTTTTTGAATAAAACGAACTTTTTAATGACCCCTGCTTTCCCCTCCCCAGAGTGTCACTTGCGCTGAGACCTTCCGCGGCCCCTCGCGGAGCGGAAAGGCTGACGCTGGGGGTTTTCCTCCCTGGGCCTCTGAGTGGGCGGCTCCTGGCTTGGATGGCGGCGGGCCGTCTTGGAGGAAGACCTGGAGCTAGAGGAGGCCGAGGTCTTGGAGCCCCTACTCTTGTTCTGGGAGCGGGAGGCTCTTGGCTTGGAGGCTGCCTGGGAATAGGAGCCTCTAGTGGACTGTGGGAACAGGGGGCCCCGGCTGGAAGGGGGGGGCATCATGTCCTGTACAATCTCCAGGGTTTCCTTGCGGGCTGCGGCCTGTCTCTGGAAAACCTGGTAACCGTCCGCCAGGATCTCTTTGGGGGAGCTGGGGAGCTTGAGGAGCTCCTCTCTCTCCTCAAAGTCTTTAGCCGCGGCGACTGGGTAGAGCCAGCGGAGAGCCTGCTGTTGCATGATGAGGTCCATAGCATGACCTGCCCAGGAGATGGCATGGAAGTTGGCGTCTATTAGGTGGTCCACCGAGGCCAGGAGTTCTGTGGCAACAGCAGGAGGCAGGGAGCCGGATGCATTCTGAATCTGTTTCTGAATGTAGGCTCCCAGGAGACCAGTGACGTTCAGGTCCCTAGCAGAGTGGCCGATGGACCTGTAGGTGTCACGTGCGCCCTTGGACATCTGGTCTTCAAAGCTGTCGACCAGTTTGGGGGCGGGTCTCAGGGTGAAGGGCCCCTTAGAAGCCTTGGGGTTCTTTTTGTAGAACTTGGCCTGAAGAGTAGCGACCAGAGTCGGGCTGATCTTGGGGCAGGAAGGGACTCCGATCTCTGGACCTCCCACGAACTCCGAAGAATAAGGGAGTTTGTCTGGGTCCCAGTGCTTCTCCCAGGTTTCGTGCAGCGCCTCTTGGTAACCGGGGATCTGAGGAAGCATGCACATCACCTGCGGGGGGGGGGGGGGCTTGGCGAGCCTTCCCTAGGCGGTGCACCTTAGCCTTCTCTGCCTGTGGAGCGAAGGCAACAGGCAGATCCAGGTACCTGGTGGCTCTCTCTAGTACACTCCAGGTCTCCGGAAGAGGAGGGGGGCCCTGGGAGGAGGAGCTCGCGTTGTTGGGTCTTGGAATGGCGCCTGAGGAGGCAGGAGCGGGACCCAAGGAGCTCCGAGAGGAGGTCTGAGAGGCAGAGAGGACCGCATCAGACCCAAAAGCTCCCCCTGAGGGAGAGGGAGGGGGAGCCTGTCCCTCCGTGGACACCTGGGAGGCCGGCATCTGACCAGAGGTAACAGGGGAGGAAGCGGAGCCTTCCTGCATAGCCTGCTCTGGAGCCCCCGCCGATGGGGGTGCGGCTGTTGGGCCGGGGGCGGCAGCTCCAGCCGTGGCGGCAACCGAAGGGAAGACGGACAGAGGGGAATCGGTCTCGGGGATAGAGATGATGATCTCCGGTTCCACCGACTGTGTGTCCATCTGTTCCACTTGAGGAGCGTTGTCCTCCTCACCCTCGACGACCTCCGCCCCAGCCTCCTCGTCGTCGTCGAATTCTTCATCCGACCAGCGTCTGAAGAGGCTCTGGGTGAAGTCCGGGCCTGAGTCCCCGCTGCCCCCGCTGGTATAGGAGAGAGCAGGGGAGGGAGAACGGCGGCGCCGGGTGGGAGGGGTGGAGGATGAGGCCTGCATCCCCCGTCGTCCTGAAGAGGTACCGGGGGGAGAGGCAGGTGGTTCCACGGTCCCTGGAGAGGGGCCTGGCTGGAACGCCGCCATGATGTTGAAGAGACTAGCCGCTTGCGCGGCGTGTCGTTGCCTAATCAGCACCGGAGTGCGGAGGCATTCCCTGCAGTTCGGTTCGGGCAACAGGCTGTCGGCGGCGTGGGCCCAGTGCCTGCAGCGTACACAAAGTTGGTGCAAGTCCACCGACTCCAGGAGAAAGGGGCAACTCGGAGTGGTGCATGCACGGCCGGCGGGCGTGGAGCTAGCCGTATCACTGCTAACACAAGCTAACAAGCTAACAAGAAACGCTAACAACGTAAACAAGCTAACGAGGCTAGCGAGCTAACAGAGAACAATAACAGTAGAACGAAGAGAAGAATGGAATGAGTCTCGAAACCGGGTGGCTCGACCTTACTTGCCAAAGTCAGTTCAGACGAGACGAAATTCTTTCCCTTTGAGGAACGTAGAAAAACTTTAGGAACTTCTTAATGCTGAAGACTTCGTTGGAGCGAGTGAGTGAAACAAGCAATCCAGTTGAAGCAGAAGCGAAAAAGAGGGGGAACATCCGGCGGATGGGGATTTTATAGGGGTCCGCCTCCAGGCGGGTACGTCATTTGACGGACATACCCTTCGGCCAATGGGAATTGTCCTACGGGAGTTTATGTGAGTGATTCTGTTATTCTTGGTTGCCGCTAGCGACACCCATAGGAGTGGAGTGCTGACTGGAGATTCGTAAACAAACATTGTACTTTTTTTACTCCAGTACATTTTAAAAACGTTGCTTTGTAGATTTTGATTATTATTACAAAACTTACATGAACAACTTCACCTCTATATACATAGCGGCCATTTGAAAATAGCAGATCTACAAGCTCACAATGCGTGGCAATGTGACACATGAGCTTGTAGATCTGCTATTTTCGAAATATATTTATACATTTGAATACTTGAAATGGGACAATCTGCATAATGATTAGCCTACTTTCTACTTTTGGTACTTTAAGTACATTCTGATATCAATACTTTTTTACTTTTACTCAAATACATTTTGAATTTCAGACTTTTACTTGCAACATAGTATTTCTACATCTCAGTATTGATACTTTTACTTAAGTAAAATGTTTGAGTACTCTTTCCACCACTGGCAATACCTCCCATAGGCAGCCAATGCATCCAGACAGTCTTTGCTATCTTAATGTATTAAACAACGTCAAACTCACCAATATTGTGGTTGTATGGAAAGCTTGAATTATCCTCTTTCTATCTGCAGTGTTTGTTTCATGAAAATCCACAGTAGACATGTTGGCTGAGTTGGCCGTCAATGGTTGGTGTTGCAACTCTAGATTCAACATATATTTAAAAAAGAAAAAAAAAGAAAAAAAAAAGCCAACTGTAAACTAGGGCTATCACCATTCCAACATAAGTTACATAAGTTGACGATTAAAGGGATAGTTCACCTTTTCTTTCTTTTCATTTTGTTTTTAATGGATTACTCATCCCATGGAGACTTGAATTCATGGATATATAAACTACCCACAAACACTTCGGTCCATTATACCTCCCCTTTAATGATACCCATTGGTATTGTGTTTTATATCATTATATCTCCCCTTTAATGATGCCAATTGGTATTGTTTTATATCATTTTATCTCCCTTTATCGATACCCATTGGTATTGTTTTATATCATGTTATCTCCTCTTTAATGATACCCATTGGTATTGTTTTATATCATTATATCTCCCCTTTAATGATGCCAATTCGTATTGTTTTATATCACTAGAAGCTGGGCCGCCCTTCGGGCGGCCCAGCGTCTAGTCGGCGACCTGGTCAACTCGGAACAATGTAAATAGGGAATGAATGCCCCGCCCTTTAATGCAAACCCCATTATACCTGTTTTCATAGGACCCGTTTTGACCATCTGTCTGCCTGTGTCCATTTATGCCCATATATGGAGATATCTGTATCTGTCTGTCTGTCTGTCGGCGTCCATTTTATGTCCATATATGGAGATCACTGCAGTTATTGTTCTGGGTCCATTTTATGCCCATATATGGAGATATCTGTCTATCTGCGTCCATTTTATGCCCATATATGGAGTATCTGTCTGTGCCTCCAACTGTGTTGCAGACACAGTGCCGGTTCCCCCTTTAATGCAAACCTCATTATACCTGTTGTCATAGGACCCGTTTTGAACATCTGTTTGCCTGTGTCCATTTATGCCCATATATGGAGATATCTGTATCTGTCTGTCTGCGTCCATTTTATGCCCATATATGGAGATCTTTGACCATCTGTTTGCCTCTGTCCATTTATGTCCATATATGGAGATATCTGTATCTGTCTGTCTGCAATCCATTTTATGCCCATATATGGGGGCATTCATTTTATGCCCATATATGGAGAACGCGCGTGCCCGTGGGACGAACGGTTCTCGAGATACGCGGATTACATACATACATACACACTCACAGAGATTTTTTGTTGACTCATGTGGCGTACGTGATGTCAGAGCCTTTTATGAAGTGATGTCACAATGAGTCAGAGCTTTCGCCGATTTCCTCCGGAACAGCCTGATGTCAACAATCAACCCCGCATAAGGAGATTCCGAACGTTTCTCGCTGGTTCGGGAAAACCGCGCGTCGGGTCGGGTCGAGATCCGGCACTGCACTCCGTGCCGCGGCGGGGAACGCGCGTGCCGAATCTGAAGCCGGTGGGACGAACGGTTCTCGAGATACGCGGATTACAGACACACACACAGACAGACAGACAGACACACGCAGAGACTTCTCGCATTTATAGATAGATTATACCTCCCCTTTAATGATGCCAATTGGTATTTTATATCAATTGGCAACTTACAAGGCCTAAATGTTAAAAAAAAGTTAAAAAAAAAAGAAAGTTCCAATGTTCAATGCCAAACAAATACAATTAACCCATTAAAACTAGGCAATCATAGTGTATATTCTATTTTAACTTTTATTTTATACTTTGGCTATTAAAAAAAGACTAAATGTTGCCTTTTTTTTCTCCTGTCATTTCAGAACACAACTTTTGGCAGCCTGTGGGAGGTAGGAGATAAAGAACACCATGGAGGTATGCCGGCTGGGTGAGCTATCTGATTCCCGCTGCTGCTGCTTATTTAAGGAGGCTACATGCTACGTGCTACCATACCGTGGGTCGTCATTTCACGTCGCTTGCAGCGCGTCGTTTGCGAGTCATATATTTGCAGGGTTGTGCATTTGTCATGACTGCGGCGGGGTGGCGGCCATCATTAACGTCAGTCCACATCACATGCGAACTCAGTCTAGGCCCAGTCTGTGATGTGGAGGGATGTGATGCGTGTCGTCATTCACTATCGTGTCTCGTGTAGTTTCACCAGACACAGATCCGCGTCGAGTTGTGTTTGGATGGATGGATGGATGGATGGATGGATGGATTGGTAGCATGTAGCCCCCTTAACACCGTGATTACAGCCATCTATGCTGTTAGGGCAGTGGTTTTCAACCAGTGGTCCAGGGACCACCAGTGGTCCTTGAGGGGGTTCCAGGTGGTCCCCAGCTAAATAAAGAGTTTGTAACCAAATGGACCCTTGTAGATCTTTAAGTCTTTCCATTTGGTTTCATTGTACACTCAAGTGTTATATTATTCAACATCTATATTAAGGCTCTACAACCAGAGTATGATCAATGTTTGCTCTCCTATGGCACCAACATCAACACAGCAATTGTGTGCACAATCTTATCTAAATGATATTATCTGGGTCTGAGAGGATAAATCTAATTAAATGCTGGTCCGTGGCTCAAATGCTGAATAGATAATGGACCTTGATGTGAAAAGGGTTGAAAACCACTGTAGGGCAGTGCGAAACTAACAGGGAATGCAAATGATGATTCTGTCATTTGCTTCCTTTTGTGGATGGATGGATGGATGGATGGATTGGTAGCATGTAGCCCCCTTAACACCGTGATTACAGCCATCTATGCTGTTAGGGCAGTGGTTTTCAACCAGTGGTCCAGGGACCACCAGTGGTCCTTGAGGGGGTTCCAGGTGGTCCCCAGCTAAATAAAGAGTTTGTAACCAAATGGACCCTTGTAGATCTTTAAGTCTTTCCATTTGGTTTCATTGTACACTCAAGTGTTATATTATTCAACATCTATATTAAGGCTCTACAACCAGAGTATGATCAATGTTTGCTCTCCTATGGCACCAACATCAACACAGCAATTGTGTGCACAATCTTATCTAAATGATATTATCTGGGTCTGAGAGGATAAATCTAATTAAATGCTGGTCCGTGGCTCAAATGCTGAATAGATAATGGACCTTGATGTGAAAAGGGTTGAAAACCACTGTAGGGCAGTGCGAAACTAACAGGGAATGCAAATGATGATTCTGTCATTTGCTTCCTTTTGTTTAGTGTGTTGTGAGTAGTGACCATGTTTATCTGAGGCTGTCTAGAAGAAACCTTGTCTCCATTTTTCAACCTTCTTTTGTTAAATTAATGTCCTGACTTCCTTACTGCAGTGTCACACACTAAAGTAGAACACTTAGCCGATCTACAAGCTCACAGCGCATAGATCGACATCGATTTCGTAACTATTTGGTAAATTGTATACATGTGTGTTTAATACATATCGAACAGATTAACTGTTAACAAGGACTTGTGTTCCAATGGATTGAATATAATTTCCTGAAGTAAGTTTTGGACATACAAGGTTTCTAACCCACCTTCAGCCTTTAATTTCTGCCCTTTTCTCTTTTCTATCCTTTGCTTAATAATAAATTCCTTGTCTTGAAGTTCTAAAAGAAAAAAAAAGTATTTCTTTCTTCTTTCTCTCTTCCATCTTATCTTGCAACTTGTATTGCACTAGTTCTTCACCAGTAGACTTTGCGTACATATGGAACCAATTTGGTTCCATTTGTCACAGTATATACAGTATGCTAGCTTTTATAATCGTGACAGGGACAGTATACGTATACTAGGTTGTGTAATATAGTGACAGGGAGAGTATATGTATACTAGGTTGTTTATATTATACAACCTAGTATACGTATACTGATCCCTGTCATTATATTAGTGATACTATATTATACACATACTGTGACGGCGTACGGTATCTGTATACTAGGTTTTGTAATATAGTGACAGGGACAGCATACGTATACTACTGTAGTTTGTATAACAGTGATAGGGTACAGTATTAGGTCGTATAATGGCGCTATTAATGGTTTCATGGCGTCGCTTGCGTTGCGTTATTTGCGTTGCGTCATTTTAGCGGGTGGCGGGCCAGCGTTGCGCGTCGGTTCGCGTCGTTCGCGTTCGTTGCCCGTCACTCGTGAAGACTGGAGACTAAAGGTAGGTCCCATGTGATTGCGCGGGGTGGCGTCAGTCCACATCACATGCAAACTCAGTCTAGGCCCAGTCTGTGATGTGGAGGGATGTGATGCGTGTCGTCACTCACGTCGTGTCTTGTGTCTTTTCACAAGATGTATCGTGATTTGTGTAATTTCACACCATTTGCGGGTGACTCATTTCACACATGAATTACCCACAATTCACGCCGTGTCTTGTGTCGTTTCACAGGACTAGAATAATAGATTATAAAAGACAAATCACAATACGCCACAGGCGTATCGTGATCGACAAATCATGGTACGCCGCGGGCGTATCGTGATTTGTGTCTTTTATAATCATGATTTGATCATTTCTTCCCGATTGCGGCTCTTTCACGTCTTTCAGGCTAGGGTCAGAACAGGAAGTGATGTAAGGCCGCTCATGCTCAAAGGAAAACTAAGAGATCAAATGATCACTTAGTTTTTCTCTGCTGTTGTTGTATGTATTATCATTCATAGTATGTTGTGTATTAATATCATTCATAGTATGTTGTGTATTAATATCATTCATAGTATGTTGTGTATTAATGTCTCCATAGTATGTTGTGCATTGATGTCATTCAAGTTGCTTTATTGCGGTTAAAGCCTCATCACGTCAGTCCACATCAAATACAACCAGTATGCGATGTGCATTTATGTGAGAAGTTTGTATTTATATTTTTCGGACGATGCTCGTAATTTGGCAGAAGAGAAGAGCGAATACTGCTGCATTTGTCATTCTTGCTCGTCATTTTCAGAAGATTTTGAAGTCTAGAAGAGGAGAAGTTACTACTTAAAATCACCCATAAATGACGTAAATCATAACATTTCCTCTATATTTGATTTAACATTTATTTAAAGAAAAAGAAAAATGGAGGCCATAGTCTCAAAGGCTACAATATAATATATCATGTTATGTATGCTGTTGTCAGGTCATTGTTGACCTGACATCCTGTAGTGTGTATAGTTTCAATGTACGTATGATTGTTTGTTAATCTACTGTTAGGCCGATACTTGGTTTACATACAGTATGATCCTATATTACTGTATCTATGCATTTGATGCATTAAGATTTCTATTTCTATGCATTTGATGTATTTTAGATTTCTATTTCTATGCATTTGATGTCTTTTAGATTTCTATTTCTATGCATTTGATGTATTTTAGATTACTATTTCTAGGCATTTAATGTATTGCCTCTTTGATGTCCTTGCTTGTCGCTCTGGATTAAGAGCGTCTGCTAAATGCCTAAATTCTCTCTGCCTGAAGAAAAGCCTTACGACAAAGACTAAGAATAAGTGTTTATTACAATTTTGTTCTATGTTCATAAAGTGCTCCAAGTGCTCAAGGTGAAAAGTGCAGCAGCAAACGTTTAGGTCATAGGACCACGTTCAGTGCTATGACACCAAATATAATATGCGGGGAAAGCTTCATCACGCCAGTCCACATCACATGCAAACGTATTCTAGGCCCAGTATGTGATGTGGATTGATGTGTCGGCGTCGTTTCACATTTGCGAGTAAAGCTTCAGTCCACATCACATACAAACGTAGGGTTAGGGCTAGGGAGGTTAGGGGTATGTGATGTGGATTGATGTGATACACATATCTTGTATATTTCTGCGTCACTCATGATGCGTAATGTGATTTGCGTTGACTCTTATTTCACGTCACTTGCGTTGCGTTTCTGCGGGGAAAGCTCGCCACGTCAGTCCACATCACATATTGCCCATATGCGGCCAGTGTGTGATGTGCATTGATGTGATTTATGCATTATTTGTGGCTAAAGCTTCATAATCCACGGCGGTCAGTAGGCG
Source organism: Nannobrachium achirus (assembly GCF_963921795.1). Lineage (NCBI taxonomy): Eukaryota > Metazoa > Chordata > Actinopteri > Myctophiformes > Myctophidae > Nannobrachium > Nannobrachium achirus. The sequence goes on from NC_137821.1 coordinate 21,521,365, forward strand.
AGGCACTGACGATGGCCCTACGACCTTAACATTTGCTGCTGCACTTTTCACTTTTAGCACTTTATGAGCACCAACTAAATGTAATAAAAATATATTTCCTAGTTTGTCTAAGTAGGCTGTAAGATCTACATATTTGTGCCTGGTAGCTGGGCATAATAGATTTGTAAGCTCACAATGAGCTTGTATGTCCATTTTCACATTTCACAAATTGTTTCTAATTTATTGCTTATTGTTTGTTTTGTTTTATTTATTCATGAAATGGCACGTTCTATTTGTGCTTTCTTGCGATTTGAATTAATTTTAATTGTGAAGAAAGATTAAAATAGATTTGCAAGCTCACAAAGAGCTTGTACATCTATTTTCACTTAATTCTTTAGGCAATAAATTGGATTTCTTTCTTTATTTTTATTTTGTGTTACTTCATGAAATGGACCGTGTTCCATTTATGATGCATGTATGTAAGTTAATTCATTTGAATAATACCATTTGACCCCCGGCAGAATAGTCACTGATGGATCTGAAATGAACAATAAACAAACCATGGCAAAAAAACACTCTGACACCAGTCTGATAACATTTAAGTCACAAGACATGTGACTATTCCCTTGGACCTAGTGAAAAGAGCAGATCTACAAAACATGTGACCATTCCCTGAGACCTAGTGAAAACAGCAGATCTACAAGCTTAGCTGGTAGATCTGCTGTTTTCAATATTAACATTTTTGTTATTTTCAATGGAATATCTTGGATTATGTTCAAAATAAATGTAAAAAAAAAGAAGCGAAAAAATGTGAATACATTTTATTTGTCTTGAAATAATGGTAAAAAATTATGATTGGAGAAAAGAAGCCTTAAGAAAACTAAGATTTTTATTTCTTATTACATTTTGTTCTTGTTCATAAAGTTCTCCAAGTGCTCAAAGTGAAAAGTGCAGCAGCAAACGTTTAGGTCATAGGACCACGGTCAGTGCTATGACACCAAATATAATATGCGGGGAAAGCTTCATCACGCCAGTCCACTTCAAATGCGAACGTATTCTAGGCCCAGTATGTGATGTGGATTGATGTGTCGACGTCGTTTCACATTTGCGAGGAAAGCTTCATGCGGACGACATCAGCCTGCTCTCCGACAGCATGGAACAAGCACAAGAACTCCTGAACAGGGTGGAGATAGAGTGTGCCAAAGTTGGTCTCAGGCTAAATGCTAAGAAAACTGAGGTTATCACCTATAACCTACCTGATCACTCACCTCTGACAACAACAGAAGGAGCTGTGTTGAAGGAAGTCAAGGACTTCAAGTACCTGGGCGCATGGGTCGACTCAACTGAGAAAGACCTTAAAGTAAGGAAGGCACTCGCTTGGAGGGCCCTGAACGGCATGAACAGTGTATGGAACTCTAACCTCCCCCGCCAAATCAAACTTAGCTTCTTCTTTGCAACGGTGGAGTCTGTTCTCCTCTATGGCAGTGAATGCTGGACCCTGAAGCCAACCCTGCAGAAGTCTCTAGACGGGTGCTACACTAGAATGTTGCGTGCAGTACTCAACATCAACAGGAGTGCACATGTTACAAACAGGAGCCTGTATGAGGGAATACCAAAGGTAAGCGAGACAATTGCCACCAGAAGAATGAGACTAGCAGGACACTGCCAAAGACACCAGGAGCTTCCAGCCAGCAAATTGGTACTGTGGGAGCCAACACATGGGCACCGGTCGCGAGGACGTCCCACAAAAACATACGTGGACGTACTCAAGGAAGACGTAGGGACACAGAACACCAGACCTCAAACTATCGTCATATATAATATTGATAGTATAATCTATCTATAAATGCGACAAATCTCTGTGTGTATGTAATCCGCGTATCTCGAGAACCGTTCGTCCCACCGGCTTCAGATTCGGCACGCGCGTTCCCCGCCGCGGCGCGGAGTGCAGTGCCGGGCCTCGGCCCGACTCGGCATGCGGTTTTCCCGAAGCGGCGCGAAACGTTCGGAATCTCCTTACGCGGAGCTGATTGTTGACATCAGGCTGTTCCTGAGGAAATCGGCACAATCGCTGACTCATTGTGACATCACTTCATAAAAGGCTCTGACATCAGGTACGCCGCATGAGTCAACAAAAAATCTCTGTGAATGTGTATGTATGTATGTGAATCTCGAGAACCGTTCTTCCCACCGGCACGCGCGTTCTCCAGATATGGGCATAAAATGAATCCCCGAATGGGGAGCTGATGTCTGACATCAGAGTTTTCCGCAACCGGTACTGTGTGTGCAGAGATCTCCATACAGTATATGGGCATAAGGGGACAAAGGCAAACAGATGGTCAAAACGGGTCCTATGACAACAGGTATATTGGGGTTTGCATTAAAGGGTGGGGACAAAGGCTAACAGATGGTCAAAACGGGTCCTATGACAACAGGTATATTGGGGTTTGCATTAAAGGGTGGGGCATTCATGGGGTCCGCTCCAAAAAAGAAAATAAAAGAGACAAAGACAAACATAAGACAAGCGACAAAGCGTGGGACTGGGAGGATGACTTGAATGATGCAGATTTAAGCAGGCTGTGTATTCTGCTTAAAGAAGAAACAAACAAAAAGCGACAGAGATCTCATATATGGGCATAAAATGGACGCAGATAAACAGATATCTCCATATACGGGCATAAAGGGACACAGACAGACAGATACAGAGATCTCCATATATGGGCATAAATAAGCAGGCTGTGTATTCTGCTTAAAGAAGAAACAAACAAAAAGCGACAGAGATCTCATATATGGGCATAAAATGGACGCAGATAAACAGATATCTCCATATACGGGCATAAAGGGACACAGACAGACAGATACAGAGATCTCCATATATGGGCATAAAATGGACGCAAATAGACAGATATCTCCATATATGGGCATATGGGCATAAAATGGACCCAGAACTATATCTGCAGTGATCTCCATATATGGACATAAAATGGATGCCGACAGACAGACAGATACAGATATCTCCATATATGGGCATAAATGGACACAGGCAAACAGATGGTCAAAACGGGTCCTATGACAACAGGTATAATGGGGTTTGCATTAAAGGGCGGGCATTCATTCCCTATTTACATCGTTCCCGAGTTGGCCAGGTCGCCGACTAGACGCTGGGCCGCCCGAAGGGCGGCCCAGCTTCTAGTATTATAAAATGGCACAGTCAGTCTCAGAAAGTGGTGAAGTCGTCCTTAAGGTTGAGGGTTTAACAGACCAAACTGCAGCTACTGTTACTACTGTTGTTTCTGGTGTATTGTTGTTGAACTGTTCACCTCATTACACTGGGAGGGATTTTTTTAAGGCATTTTAGCTCAAGCCCCAAAAGGGAAATCTGCCCAGGACTCACTGGTAAAAATGACAGATGTGCAAACTAACAATGTGTCACTTTGCACCACATTGTGATCTCGTATCTGCTGTTTTCACTGCTACTTATTTTTATTAATTTTTGTATGCATGCATGTATGGATGGATTTCTTTGAGTTTTTATTATAACATATAATATTTAAATCTTTTGATTCTATATTATGTATTAAGTGTAAGGATATTTTCTTGCATCAGTGTCTTAAAAGTCTAATGGTTAAGTTTGTCTTCAACCTGTAAATACGTCAAGAAGCAAAAAGACGCTGGTCTGGCACTCCTGGTTTACTAGGATGGGGTTCAATTCCCTGCGGTGTCCTGCTGATTGCACTTACAGGAATGTCGTTTTTGATAGCTTGATTGTACCTCTTCATGTTTTAATGCATGTTTGGATATTTTGTTCCATTTAAAATCATCTTAATTTATAATTATATTCCATTATATTCCTTCTAGATCTATAAATTACATGTGCTATCTGTTTTCTTTTAATTCTATGTGTTCTACATCTATAAATGCACATATCTAGAACACACTAGAACAGATAGAAGACCACAAGAGATACCACCAGTAAGACTCCCTAATCGGGAGATAAGCGACCGTTGGTCGCTTATCTCCACAAATATCACAGCCTCCACCTCTCACGTCATACGGGCAGCCATAGTTACACCTGGAATGTTGAATCTCCATATATGGAGATAACCTACCCATCACACAAAGTCTGACCTCACCAGCCCATACCTGGGCATGGACGACTTATATCTCCATATACGGAGATGGCCATATATGGAGATACGATGACATCACAGAGTCCACAGCTGATGATGTGGCGTGATGTCATACAATACACAAACAAGCCCTATATAAAGGGGCAATTCTCACCAGGGAAGAGAGCATTCCCCACTAGCTGAGTATCTTAAGATGGTTGGATGTGATGATAAGCCACAAATAGGCCAAAAGTTTGTTTTACCAATTATCAAGACATACGGGCAGTTGACAGTTTGCCATTGTTACTCATTGAAGTTGAATCTCCATCTGAATCCCTTTTATGCCCATATATGGAGATCCCTGCTCTGAGTATCTGACATCACTAATCCCTTTTATGCCCATATATGGAGATCCCTGCTCTGAGTATCTGACATCACTAATCCCTTTTATGCCCATATACAGTATGGAGATCCCTAACAGAATCCATTTTATGCCCATATATGGAGATACCTGCTCTGAGTATCTGACATCACTGTGATGTCACCTGTTTATGCCTAAATATGGAGATCCCTGCTCTGAGTATCTGACATCACTGCGATCTCACCTGTGATGTCACAGTGACACATCACCTCAGTATCTGTGATGTCACAGTGACACATCACCTCAGTATCAGGCGTTACACGTATACATTGAGCAGGGCAAAGGTGTGACGTGTGTGACGGACGGACGGACGGACGGACGGACGGACGGACGGACGGACGGACGGTGGAGGTTTTCATACTAAACTGCGACCTTACGGTCGCAACTAAACACCAGTGTCTGTTGTCATTAAATAGGATTCCCAACAAAACAAAAGACGCTAGATTGTTCAAAGTGCGATAACTAGGAAACCAATAGGTTTCCTAGTTATCCGTGTGGATGTGACACATTGCAGTGCGACCCCTGGAACCCTACTTTTTTCGACAAATGCTAATGCTAATAAATGCTAATGCTAACAAATGCTAATGCTAACACCAACCACTACACAAGGTTGCATACACTTAACGAGCTGCAGGCACACTTAAAATGTCTTAGAAATGTTCTCCTTAATTCTAAATCTAATCCTAGTTTTTTCAAAGTGCGATAACTCGGAAACCAATAGGTTTTAAGCGCCCGTCTTTTAGTATGTTGTTGCGACCGTCAGGGAGCAGTTTACTATGAAAACCTCCACCGGCCGTCCGTCCGTCCGTCCGTCCGTCCGTCCGTCACACGTCACACGTCACACCTTTGTTTGTGTACGGTGTGATGTCATATATCTTCAGTATGACATCACACCACATGTGTACACAAACCTTTGTGTACGTTGCTGTGGCAACAGTCTGTTGTTGCTGGTCTGTTAGTGTACGTTAGCAACCACCTTAGCAACCATGGTTTTACCCTAGCAACCAACTGTTTACCATAGCAACCATGTTTTTTTACCCTAGCAACCAACTGGGCATAAAAGGGATTCTGTTAGGGATCTCCATATATGGGCATAAAAGGGATTCTGTTAGGGATCTCCATATATGGGCATAAAAGGGATTCTGTTAGGGATCTCCATATATGGGCATAAAAGGGATTCTGTTAGCTGTTAGTGATCTCCATATATGGGCATAAAAGGGATGCTGTTAGGGATCTCCATATATGGGCATAAAAGGGATTCTGTTAGGGATCTCCATATATGGGCATAAAAGGGATTCTGTTAGGGATCTCCATATATGGGCATAAAAGGGATTCTGTTAGGGATCTCCATATATGGGCATAAAAGGGATTCTGTTAGGGATCTCCATATATGGGCATAAAAGGGATTCTGTTAGCTGTTAGTGATCTCCATATATGGGCATAAAAGGGATGCTGTTAGGGATCTCCATATATGGGCATAAAAGGGATTCTGTTAGGGATCTCCATATATGGGCATGAAAGGGATTATGTTAGGGATCTCCATATATGGGCATAAAAGGGATTCTGTTAGCTGTTAGTGATCTCCATATATGGGCATAAAAGGGATGCTGTTAGGGATCTCCATATATGGGCATAAAAGGGATTCTGTTAGGGATCTCCATATATGGGCATGAAAGGGATTATGTTAGGGATCTCCATATATGGGCATAAAAGGGATTGTATCCCAGATGATGCCCTGTACTTGGGATTTGTTGATGTAAATGTTCACATAGAGTGTAATAATTGGTAAAACAAACTTTTGGCCTATTTGTGGAGATAAGCGACCAACGGTCGCTTATCTCCCGATTAGGGAGTCTTACTGGTATAGCTCTTGAGGAATATTCCATCCTATTATTTATTTAACTTATACCGTTGTGTGCATCGGTCAGACCCCTTGTATTGTCACTTACCCAAGGTATCAATGAGACAGGAGACGTTAGATCAGCTTCCTTTGTCAATGGTACAAAGTAGGGTTTATTTTAACAATATTTCAAAGTAATTCCATGCAATCAAGCGGGCTTTTTCGCTCCTACAGCTCTGATGTGTTCAGACTGGCATCATCGACGGAACAAGCCCCGTCCGGCTGTAAAAGAAGTGTATTTATCCTTTGCTTATCTCCAAGGCGTGCGTGCGGCTCTTGGTGTGTGCGTGTGCATAGACCACAATGGTCTGTGCGTCCCTCTACGTATGTCATGTGTCGTGCGTGTCTACCTAACTAGTTCAGTTAGGTAACTAGTTCAGTTAGGTAAAGAGCCACAGGTGTCAGCGTGCTTTTTTACTCCCAGGCACAACTCTCAAATGTTGCCGCCTGTGTGCGTGCGGGTGCTGTGTGCGCGTGCGTGTTTCTATTCATTCCTATAGGCTGACTTCCCCTTGAACCCCGACAGACGCACTGCTCTGACAATGCGGTGTAGTTAACTGTTTGTGTACTCAGTGGTTTAGTGTGTCTCAAACAAGGCCAGGTGCTTTCCGTCACATTCAGAGCTGTAGAGAACTATGTAACTCTTAATCTTAGCAACTATACATTTGTCCCATGCGTATATGTTGGTCCTTTGGTGTCGTTAGTAACCATTGGCAACCATCCAATATACGTCACTCTTCGAGACAAATGCGTGGATATGAAATTAATTCATTTTTTCAGATTGTCTTCAAAACCCCCAAAATTACATAAGACTAATAGTAAGGCGTCAAAACATAGATTTTAAGTCTTAAATTTCCGATAGTGCTTATCTTTTGGTATGTTGTAGAGCTCGTCGAGACGAACGTGTGGATTTGTGACACATTGCTGTGCGACCCCTGGAACCCTACTTTTTTTCGACAAATGCAATCCTAGATTTTTCAAAGTGCGATAACTCGGAAACCAATAGGTTTTAAGCGCCTGTCTCTTAGTATGTTGTATAGCTCTTCGAGATGAACGTGCGGATATGAAATTAATTCATTTTTTTCAGATTGTCTTCAAAACCCCCAAAATTACATAAGACTATAGTAAGGCGTCAAAACATAGATTTTAAGTCTTACATTTCCGATAGTGCTTATCTTTTGGTATGTTGTATAGCTCGTCGAGACACACGTGTGGATGTGTGACATTGCTGTGCGACCCCTGGAACCCTACTTTTTTTCGACAAATGCAATCCTAGATTTTTCAAAGTGCGATAACTCAGAAACCAATAGGTTTTAAGCGCCTGTCTCTTAGTATGTTGTATAGCTCTTCGAGATGAACGCGCGGATATGAAATTAATTAATTTATGTTGTATAGCTCGTCGAGGCGAACGTGTGGATCTGTGACACAATGCTGTGCGACCCCTGGAACCCTACTTTTTTTTCAATAAATGCAATCCTAGATTTTTCAAAGTGCGATAACTCGGAAACCAATAGGTTTTAAGCGCACCTCTTTTAATATGTTGTATAGCTCTTCGAGACGAATGCGTGGATATGAAATTAATTCATTTTTTTCAGATTGTCTTCAAAACCCCCAAAATTACATAAGACTATAGTAAGGCGTCAAAACATAGATTTTAAGTCTTAAATTTCCGATAGTGCTTATCTTTTGGTATGTTGTATAGCTCGTCGAGACACACGTGTGGATGTGTGAAACATTGCTGTGCGACCCCTGGAACCCTACTTTTTTTTTCGACAAATGCAATCCTAGATTTTTCAAAGTGCGATAACTCGGAAACCAATAGGTTTTAAGCGCCTGTCTCTTACTATGTTGTATAGCTCTTCGAGATGAACGCGCGGATATGAAATTAATTCATTTTTTTCAGATTGTCTTCAAAACCCCCAAAATTACATAAGACTATATAGTAAGGCGTAAAAACATAGATTTTAAGTCTTAAATTTCCGATAGTGCTTATCATTTGGTATGTTGTATAGTTTGTCGAGACAAACGTGTGGATGTGTGACACATTGCTGTGCGACCCCTGGAACCCTACTTTTTTCGATAAATGCAATCGTAGATTTTTCAAAGTGCGATAACTCGGAAACCAATGGGTTTTAAGCGCACCTCTTTTAGTATGTTGTATAGCTCTTCGAGACAAATGCGTGGATATGAAATTAATTCATTTTTTTCAGCTTGTCTTCAAAACCCCCAAAAATACATAAGACTATATAGTAAGGCGTCAAAACATAGATTTTAAGTCTTAAATTTCCAATAGTGCTTATCTTTTGGTATGTTGTATAGTTTGTCGAGACAAACAAGTGGATGTGTGACACATTAATGTGCGACCCCTGGTCCCCTACCTTTTTCAATAAATGCAATCGTAGATTTTTCAAAGTGCGATAACTCGGAAACCAATGGGTTTTAAGCGCACCTCTTTTAGTGTGTTGTATAGCTCTTCGAGACAAATGCGTGGATATTAAATTAATTCATTTTTTCAGATTGTCTCCAAAACCCCCAAAATTACATAAGACTATAGTAAGGCGTCAAAACATAGATTTTAAGTCTTAAATTTCCGATAGTGCTTATCATTTGGTATGTTGTATAGTTTGTCGAGACAAACGTGTGGATGTGTGACACATTGCTGTGCGACCCCTGGAACCCTACTTTTTTTCGATAAATGCAATCATAGATTTTTCAAAGTGCGATAACTCGGAAACCAATGGGTTTTAAGCGCACCTCTTTTAGTATGTTGTATGGGCCACTTGCAGAATAGGGGGCGCTAGCGCGTTTAGGTTTCGCAGAGGCGGTCCCAGTACTTCCGCTTCATCCAGTCGTGTTGACAACAGTCACTTCCAGAGCGAGTGCTCAGTGATTTTCTCCGTTAAATAAAAATACTTTCTTTTCACTTTTTTTTTACTTTTATCACTTGTTAAAAGACGTTGTATGTGTATGTTTCATCTTTTCACCATTCGTTTTTTTTGTTAGTGTCATAGAGTTTTTTAAACGTGTGTGGTGTTCTCTACAACAACATCTGGCATCTTCACAGCAGAGCAGACAGACAGACAGAGAGAGGTAAGGTAATGCTACTTATTAATATGCAGCAATCTATCTAATAAAACGTTTTAAGTGTGCTTATCAGTAGGGTTTTGAGTCTTTATTTGATGTAAAGAAAGTTTAATATTAAAGCTAGCCTCTTTAGCATCTTAGCACTACAGTACATTATCAAGTGGGACATTAAATGACACATCTAGGTCAATTAATATTCCAACGTGGCATCTGCTCGACTGTTGACTTTCTAAGTGGGTCGGGGGACCCCCAGGGGTTCCCCAGCTAAATGATAGTTAGGAACCAAATGGACCCTAATGGGTATGGGTTTATAAACTATATAAATTGGGGTCACAGAGATCGAAATGCTATAAATGGGGGTCCATAGCATATTGCATGTCAAACTAGGGGTCCTTGAAATTAAAATGGTGGGAATCACCAGTTGCTAGAGTTGTAAAAATCTTCTCTTATGGGGGTCCCAGTCCTGGCATATATTTTCAAATGAAGGTCCACGGGCTAATAAGTGTCAATTTGGGGGTCCTTGCCATGAACAGGTTTGAGAACCACTGTGTTAGAACCATTTTTGATATTTTATATATAGACACATGGACTTGTTTGTTATACTAAATATTAACAACCTCCTCTGTGTTTCTGTGTGTGTATATAGTATTGTATATTATTGTATGTCTACACAGGACCACATAGCAGTTGGAGTGAATTTCAGGAGAAATTCAGCTTATCGTTTTAGACCCAGTGTATGACTGTTCTCCTGTTGTTTGCATTTCTATATTCAATCAATCATCAGATGGAGCGGGTGCAGGTGCAATGGAAGTGCCTGACCATGACTACTCCACAATCCCTGAACCTGCTGCAGTTGACCTGGCCTTGAGTGACAAGGAGGAATTGCAAGATGAAAACCGTCAACTTAGGAAGCAACTGGAGGACCTGACAGTTAAATCTCGGTTTGGGCTGCGTAGATTTGAAGGCTCTGACTCACAGATTAAAGCCTTCACAAGGTATAAAATTGTCTTTCCACGATAAGGTATGACAATATGGGAGGGAAGGAAAATTCTCAGAATAGCTGAGTTCTAGGGTCAGAATATAATTATCATAAATGTACTTAGTTACTTTACACTACTGCTCTCATAAAATACTGACCTGGACTGGTCCATTTGGACCACCTTCAACGGACTCAGCCACAGCACTAGTAGGCTACCATACATTTAGGGCTAGCAGATCTGTCTCCGACTCTCTGGTAATATTTGTATGTCCATGACAAAAATGTAGCTGGCATGGCGATGAACCCTGTTGTTTTCTGTGTGTGACAGAGAGACTATACGTGTTTCAACAGTCTTTTCTTTTCTCACGTTAGGCAGCATCGCAGGAGTGTGTCCTTCAAGGGGTTGTCTTCTTATCCTGTTTCATCATTATACTGTATTATACATAACAAATTCATAGAGATGTGATTGAAAATCTGTGTGATGACTGTGATCCTTGTCATAATAGATAATAAAATAGATTCAAGACATTGGATTTTCCTTTTTTTTTTTTTTACTAAGAAATATAACACAGTTATAGAGTGGTGTGTGAACCTGCAATTTGTAACACAGTAAACCCAGTAAAAACAAATTGTTGATTGTAGTCTATATATGTGCAGTTTAACAAACACAGCAAGTACTTTTCTCAGTTATTGTCTGTTTCAGAGAAAGTGGTACTCAACCTTGGGGTCGGGACTCTCATGTGAGCTTGTAGATCGGCTAGTTTCACATTTTTATCTGAAACGGAGTCAAGCTAAATGTAATCAACTCCAACAGTCCAAATAAGTGCTTATCAGGGTGGGGGGGTCCCCAGTTCAAATATTTATGTTGCATAGGTCATGGCTTGAAAAGGTTGAGAACCACTGCTCTGCTCCAGCAAATAATGGGTGATTCAGGACAAAAAAAATATTTGCCAGTGTTATATATTGTTTTTATTCACAACACATTTTGTTCTAATACAATTTGTGCTGTCATATACAAACAAAGTACAGGTAGAATGGATGTTTGGATCTTTACAGAAGGAAGGTAGCTTCATAGATACCTGTATGAACATAAATGTACACAACATACACTTCAAATAATACAGGTACGGGTCATTCTAAATAGTATATATAAAACATCTTTACGACAGTTTCCCTGTGTTTTCCGCTGATCTAATTTAGCAGAAACTTCATCTGCAGAAGAGCTGCACGCTTCTTGCTAATGATTTTGCTCCCTACAAATTGGAGCAATTACACTATTCTGATCTTGTTTCCCAATTTGACTTATTTCAATAACAAGCTCACAATGCTCTCCTGTCATTGAATGACTTGACTGTTAACAGAGTGTTCAGAGCAGCCAAGAGAACACTATAGTTGCAAGAGGGGTTACTAGTAGTCTAATATTTTTAAACAAGATCACATTGATGTATGGATCAAGATTGTGTGTAGTCAAGGTTGGAGTAAATATATATGTAAGTTCCTGTAAGCCACTTCTTCCACATCTCTTCTGAGGGCGATTCTTCTACGGACATCTTTGACATCATGGTGGAGTATGGGCTGCCACCGGCATCTCGCTCCTGCATCAAGATGAGGAAAAAAGTTTGAGTGTTCTCAAAATGTTTCAATAGCTGTTCTAAGTATTTTATCCTATTTCCGGGCCTATAGTAACCATAAAGTGCAAATAATAACTCTTAAACCATTCAATGCACAGACTTGAGCGAAGGTGTCACATGACAAAAATAACTATATAAGCTAACAAGTAACAATGTATCACATACAGTAGCTCTGCATTTTACCTTGTTACAGCTTCAACATAATGGGCCCGATTCACCAACCTACTTACGAACGTTCTTACGAAGAAATTTGTTCTTAGACCCTTTTAAGACGTTTTTTACGAAGATTTGGCATACACCAATGTTTTCTTAGCTGTGATTTGTTCTTATATTAAGAAAAAATCTACGCACACTGTAGAGCACTCTTAGGGTGGCCTTTTAGTTCTTAAGTGTGACATGCTGTGCTAAAATAATGTATTCTTTAAGTTTCATCAATTCTACAGTTGTATAATAATATGATTTAAATCATCAAAATATTTGTGTCATATCTTTAGAGCAGTGGTTCTCAAAGTGTGGTTTGGGGACCCCCAGGGGTCCTTTAGGAAGTTCCAGGGTGTCCACAGGAAGAGTTTTACCATTTTAACCCAGTTTTAAAATTTGTTTGAAAATAGCCGATCTACAAGTTCACAACCGAACGCATTACCATTACAGCCCATTTTGAGCTTGTAGATCTGATATTTTTTTAAACATTTGATAAATCTGATATTTTTTAAATATTTGATAAATCTTGAAAAATCTTCCCAGGCAGAAAATATTTTCAGGTGGGGGTCCACAGAATGCATGTTAATTTGGGGGTCCTTGACATAAAAAGGTTTAGAACCACTGGTTTACTGACTAGTTTTCAACAGATCTGAAAATTGCATCCCAACCCAAAATGAGCCGGTTGAGTTGAAGCCCAAGCCTCATACTCACCCCCTGCGCCCCCCACCCTCCCCCCGGCACAACCCTTCACCCCCCCCCCCCATAACCCAACTCCCTACACCCTCACCCCCATATCTCAACAGCCGCCACACGCACATTTTCCTGTCCCCTTCCTGAAAGCCCCCCTTGCACCATGCACCATATTCACCACACCCCTACTTCCACCCCATTACATACCAAGCAGCTGCTAACTTAAAGCCCCTCTACACCCACCTACCAGCTTTCAGTAATAAAATGTTTTATATCCACAACAATGCTATTTCCAAACATGAAATATGGATAACATTCTAATTTCAGCAAATTTACATTGATGTCTATAGTGAAATAATAAAATACATTCATTCATTAAATACAAATAATTAGCTGTTCACTTCAGAAGTACCTCCACAGAAGTGTTTTTTTTTAAGGTTTAGAGTCTAGTGTTCCACCATCTTTACACTTTAGTTAGGCTATTCTTGACTTCATTCTCTCAACTTTATTTCTGTGAGTGATTTCTTATTAGGTCTGTGTACAGCAATCAAACACAGGTGTGACTGCAGAGAGAGTGTCATGAAATCGTGCCTTATATGGGGATTTGTGGGTGGCTCCCTATGGTAAAACGGATGCAAATTAGGATATGTGGGGCGTCTACCTATGATAATTAGGATTACCTGGCACACCTCTTCAAGTTACGAGGATTGGCATTCATCATGATAAGAACATAGTTAAGAACAATTTTGCCTTCCTAAGAACGTTTCATGAATGTGACTGGACTTCACTTAGGAATTCACTTAGGAAGAAATTTAAGAACAAGTTAAGAAGAAAGTTAAGAACTTATTGGTGAATGAGGCCCAATGTTGGACAAAATAAATGGGACCGTACCTATGTTCCCCAGGTTCTATGTTCCCCACTTACCCCCACAAAAAAAGGTTCTATGTTCCCCGCTCATCCAAAAATGCAGGAAACATGTATTTCTAATGATTAACAACTCTAAACACACACACAACTAAAATAATGGGGAGAAATTACGAATATTAGTGGGACAGGGAGGCACTAGGGACATCTGGGCACCATATTTTTGTTATGACTGGGCATCTGGACGAGTGGGCACCTGGACATCTGGGCACTAGAGACATGTATAGGCAAGAGTGGCACCTGGACAAGTAGGCACTTAGGGGTGGAGTCGTGGAGACATCTGGGATTCTGGGCACTATAGGGACATGTGGGCAGACTGGGCACCTGAACAACTTGAGTGGGCACCTAGATTACAATTGGCCACATGTTCCTAGTGCCCAGATGTCCCACCATTTGAGTGTTGACAAAAACAACACATGGTTTTTACACCAAGGCAAGGACCCCCAAATTGACAATATTTGCCTGTGGACCCCCATTTGAAAAGATATGCCAGGGACCCCCAAAAGAGAAGATATTTACAACTCTAGCAGTGATTCCCACCATTTTAATTTCAAGGACCCCTAGTTTGACATGCAATATGCTATGGACCCCCATTTATAGCATTTCTATCTCTGTGACCCCAATTTATATAGTTTATAAACCCATACCCATTAGGGTCCATTTGATTCCTAACTATCATTTAGCTGGGGACCCCCTGGAACCCCTGGGGGTCCCCAGACCCCACTTAGAGAACCAAAAGTCTAGCAGAAGCCACGTTGGTATTAATTGACCTAGATGTGTCATTTAATGTCCCACTTGATAATGTACTGTAGTCAGGGCCAGATTAACCCTGTGTGGTGCCCCAGGGCGACCAAGTTCAAGTGCCCCCCACGCCGGGTCGGCCACGGTCTCGCGGGCCAAGGCCGCCTCATTCACGGCTGCAGCGCCGGTGGCTACGCCGCTGGTGGAATCGCATCTTGCTTTATGCCGCGCTTTTTTCTGCTGTTTTTTGTCTTTTTGCACAACCGCTTAAAGCTATACTGTGTAAGTTCAACTAGTGGTCAGTAGCGGTATTGCTTGTATTGTCGTCGCGGACCACCGGAGCGGACCACCGGAGCGGCGCCGCAAACCACCGCGACCGATAGTAATCCGTGGAGGGGTAGAACGCATGGTAGAACGTAATTTTCTGGCCAGGATTTGTGGATTAAGAGGTTAAAATCCTTCACCATGGTAAACACTGTAGCCAAGCGGAGGCGCTTCCTGGAGACCAGAGCAGATAAGCTGTGATTGGCCGGTAGTGTACCATGTGTGCATGATCGGCGATGTGATTGGGCAACGTATACACAACGTATACAGATGATGCAGATTACGTCATTTTGGCGCGAAATCCGGTCCACGGCCAGGATCATAGAAAACATATAAAGAGAAGGCTTCAGAAGCTGAAAATAACGGAGTGGGTGTTCTAAAACTTTAGCGATTTAACAGTTAGGACAATTTTAAGATTTGTTTTATAAAAAAAGTTACATGGTACAACTTTAACTGTTTTCTCCTTCCCATGTTGAATTGTTGTTTTCACTGAAATGCCGCCAAAATAGCTGGGCATTGTGGGCACAGGTCAGGATACAGGAAGCGTGGGAGCACCCATTTGGGAGGGGAGGGGCACATGCAGGTGACAGGTCATGTCAGTGAATGAATGGCTGAATCATGTGAATGCACAGACTCAGTGTGGGAATGATTGAGGCTACTTTTCTTTACATTATGGAGGCCTACACACATATATAAAAATACTATAAATATATACATTGTAGGCCTACCACAACCTGTAGAGTATTTTGTTTTCACCACATGATGAATAATTACTTTTTCCACCCTTAAAATGGACACAACATGTTTGAACAATATGCTTTAAATATGCCACAAGACCCTGGACCCAAACCAAGCCATTTTCATCTTCTAAGTGTTCCCCCAGCAGCCAAAACAACCCCATTCTGCCACATTTTAAATAGACGTTTTTTTTAGCCCACAAGCTAATCCAGGCTAACTGAGAAATTATATCACAGATTCATCAAAAATGGAGCAAATGCTCTAATTCCAAGGTCGAGTTGCTGTCTAACCCTTGCCAACATGACCATGACAACTTTGGCGTTTTTAATGCACTGATTGATTTTATATGATTTTTATATGGGGCCTCAGTGAGGTCAAAGAGCTAAGCAGCAGACCATATCACCATAATAAATATATGAACCATTTCTCAAATGATCTCATCACAACCTCAAGTTCTTATCTAAGCCTTTCCAACTGGTAAATGTAAACTTTGGTGTGTTTGATTAAGATTTATTTCTGTGAAGCCTCCTCCTCCTGCTAATGTAGGCTATGGGGCTCCACATACAGCTAAGCCAGTGGCAGATACATTATGCAAGCTTAATAAATAAAACAAGTACCTGATGCTCCCCTGATCCATTTCGAGTTGTTATTTAACCCTCAGCTTTTTTCAAAAAAAAAAAAAAAAAAAAAATCTTCAAAAAATTTTTTTTTTTTTTTGTGCCCCATTGGCATGTGTGCCCCAGGGCACATGCCCTACGAGGCCTATGGTTAATCCGGCCCTGACTGTAGTGCTAAGATGCTAACTTTAATATTAAACTTTATTTACATCAAATAAAGACTCAAAACCCTACTGATAAGCACACTTGAACGTTTTATTAGATAGATTGCTGCATATTCTGTCTGCTCTGCTGTGAAGATGCCCGATGTTGTTGTAGAGAACACCACACACGTTTAAAAAACTCTATGACACTAACAAAAAAAACGAATGGTGAAAAGATGAAACATACACATTAAACGTCTTTTAACAAGTGATAAAAGTAAAAAAAAGTGAAAAGAAAGTATTTTTATTTAACGGAGAAAATCACTGAGCACTCGCTCTGGAAGTGACTGTTGTCAACACGACTGGATGAACCGGAAGTACTGGGACCGCCTCCGCGCGCCCGCCCATCCCCCCCCTCCCCCCTTCTGCAAGTGGGGAATAGCTCTTCGAGACAAATGCGTGGATATGAAATTAATTCATTTTTTTCAGATTGTCTTCAAAACCCCCAAAAATACATAAGACTATATAGTAAGGTGTCAAAACATAGATTTTAAGTCTTAAATTTCCAATAGTGCTTATCTTTTGGTATGTTGTATACTATAGTTTGTCGAGACAAACAACTGGATGTGTGACACATTAATGTGCGACCCCTGGTCCCCTACTTTTTTTCGATAAATGCAATCCTAGATTTTTCAAAGTGCGATAACTCGGAAACCAATGGGTTTTAAGCGCACCTCTTTTAGTATGTTGTATAGCTCTTCGAGACAAATGCGTGGATATGAAATTAATTATTATTATTTTTTTCAGATTGTCTTCAAAACCCCCAAAATTACATAAGACTATAGTAAGGCGTCAAAACATAGATTTTAAGTCTTAAATTTCCGATAGTGCTTATCTTTTGGTTTGTTGTATAGCTCGTCGAGACAAACGTGTGGATGTGTGACACATTTCTGTGCGACCCCTGGAACCCTACTTTTTTTCGACAAATGCAATCCTAGATTTTTCAAAGTGCGATAACTCGGAAAGGTTTTAAGCGCCTGTCTCTTAGTATGTTGTATAGCTCTTCGAGATGAACGTGCGGATATGAAATTAATTCATTTTTTTCAGATTGTGTTCAAAACCCCCAAAAATACATAAGACTATAGTAAGGCGTCAAAACATAGATTTTAAGTCTTACATTTCCGATAGTGCTTATCATTTGGTATGTTGTATAGCTCGTCGAGACGAACGTGTGGATCTGTGACACAATGCTGTGCGACCCCTGGAACCCTACTTTTTTTTTCAATAAATGCAATCCTAGATTTTTCAAAGTGCGATAACTCGGAAACCAATGGGTTTTAAGCGCACCTCTTTTAATATGTTGTATAGCTCTTCGAGACGAATGCGTGGATATGAAATTAATTCATTTTTTTCAGATTGTCTTCAAAACCCCCAAAATTACATAAGACTATAGTAAGGCGTCAAAACATAGATTTTAAGTCTTAAATTTCCGATAGTGCTTATCTTTTGGTTTGTTGTATAGCTTGTCGAGACAAACGTGTGGATGTGTGACACATTTCTGTGCGACCCCTGGAACCCTACTTTTTTTCGACAAATGCAATCCTAGATTTTTCAAAGTGCGATAACTCGGAAAGGTTTTAAGCGCCTGTCTCTTAGTATGTTGTATAGCTCTTCGAGATGAACGTGCGGATATGAAATTAATTCATTTTTTTCAGATTGTGTTCAAAACCCCCAAAAATACATAAGACTATAGTAAGGCGTCAAAACATAGATTTTAAGTCTTACATTTCCGATAGTGCTTATCATTTGGTATGTTGTATAGCTCGTCGAGACGAACGTGTGGATCTGTGACACAATGCTGTGCGACCCCTGGAACCCTACTTTTTTTTTCAATAAATGCAATCCTAGATTTTTCAAAGTGCGATAACTCGGAAACCAATGGGTTTTAAGCGCACCTCTTTTAATATGTTGTATAGCTCTTCGAGACGAATGCGTGGATATGAAATTAATTCATTTTTTTCAGATTGTCTTCAAAACCCCCAAAATTACATAAGACTATAGTAAGGCGTCAAAACATAGATTTTAAGTCTTAAATTTCCGATAGTGCTTATCTTTTGGTATGTTGTATAGTTTGTCGAGACAAACGTGTGGATGTGTGACACATTGCTGTGCGTCCCCTGGAACCCTACTTTTTTTCGACAAATGCAATCCTAGATTTTTCAAAGTGCGATAACTCGGAAACCAATGGGTTTTAAGCGCACCTCTTTTAGTATGTTGTATAGCTCTTCGAGACAAATGCGTGGATATGAAATTAATTCATTTTTTTTTTCAGATTGTCTTCAAAACCCCCAAAATTACATAAGACTATAGTAAGGCGTCAAAACATAGATTTTAAGTCTTAAATTTCCGATAGTGCTTATCTTTTGGTTTGTTGTATAGCTCGTAGAGACAAACGTGTGGATGTGTGACACATTGTTGTGCGACCCCTGGAACCCTACTTTTTTTCGACAAATGCAATCCTAGATTTTTCAAAGTGCGTTAACTCGGAAACCAATAGGTTTTAAGCGCCTGTCTCTTAGTATGTTGTATAGCTCTTCGAGATGAACGCGCGGATATGAAATTAATTCATTTATGTTGTATAGCTCGTCGAGGCGAACGTGTGGATCTGTGACACAATGCTGTGCGACCCCTGGAACCCTACTTTTTTTTCAATAAATGCAATCCTAGATTTTTCAAAGTGCGATAACTCGGAAACCAATGGGTTTTAAGCGCACCTCTTTTAATATGTTGTATAGCTCTTCGAGACGAATGCGTGGATATGACATTAATTCATTTTTTTCAGATCGTCTTCAAAACCCCCAAAATTAGATAAGACTATAATAAGGCGTCAAAACATAGATTTTAAGTCTTAAATTTCCGATAGTGCTTATCTTTTGGTATGTTGTATAGCTCGTCGAGACACACGTGTGGATGTGTGAAACATTGCTGTGCGACCCCTGGAACCCTACTTTTTTTCGACAAATGCAATCCTAGATTTTTCAAAGTGCGATAACTCGGAAACCAATAGGTTTTAAGCGCCTGTCTCTTAGTATGTTGTATAGCTCTTGGAGATGAACGCGCGGATATGAAATTAATTCATTTTTTTTCAGATTGTCTTCAAAACCCCCAAAATTACATAAGACTATAGTAAGGCGTCAAAACATAGATTTTAAGTCTTAAATTTCCGATAGTGCTTATCTTTTGGTATGTTGTATAGTTTGTCGAGACAAATGTGTGGATGTGTGACACATTGCTGTGCGACCCCTGGAACCCTACTTTTTTTCGATAAATGCAATCCTAGATTTTTCAAAGTGCGATAACTCGGAAACCAATGGGTTTTAAGCGCACCTCTTTTAGTATGTTGTATAGCTCTTCGAGACAAATGCGTGGATATGAAATTAATTCATTTTTTTTCAGATTGTCTTCAAAACCCCCAAAAATACATAAGACTATATACCGTAAATGCTCTAATAATATCCTATATTTAATAAAGAACCGGACCTGCTTTAATTTCCGGGTGCGCAATTGAATTAAGTAATTAAGAGCCGACGCTCCAATAAGAGCCTCCTTTTTCCTCTTTTTTTTACGTTACGTATCATTCAGGAGTACCTTTCTCCACTCTGTCTGACTGTCACTCACATCCCAAGCCAGCTGTTACGGTGATTTACCGTACACTGTCTACAAACTGCGCAGCGATATTTGGACGCCGCTCATTTCACGTTCCGTTTGGCAAAGACGGATGACTTTGGCAACTTACCGGGGCGCGTGGATGCGTGGATGACGGCCGCACATGAGATCTTTAGCGTGGAAGTTTAATCCAAACAGTAAATGAAGCTCAATGAAGCTAATGCGGCTATACTAGTATCCATGCTAGTATCCTGTGGTTCCTGTTTACCAGGGAGAGTCGCATCTGAATGACGAAACGAGCCGCTGAGCTTGATGGGAAATGTAGTGTTTTTTATTCCCCAGCAGTATGCTGTGTGGACTGTATTCTATTCTGATACACATTATGAGGAGCTGATTTTCAGTATGAATTGGTTAATGCAATACAATACAGCAGAATGTTATCTCTGTATGAGCCTTTCTATGATGATTTTCCAATAAAAACGCTTTTCTTTATAAATAACCTAATATATAATATATAATATTTATATTTTTTTCCAAAAATACGGTATCTAATAAAAAAATCTGATCTGAATCATTCTGATATTTTTGAGAAATAGGAATAAAAGCCTTGTCTCTTATACTGTCCTGCTTCCAACAAGAGCCTGGTGCCCGCTACTCTTGAGACAAATAATAGCCCGGGTTCCTATAAGAGAATTTACGGTAGTAAGGTGTCAAAACATAGATTTTAAGTCTTAAATTTCCAATAGTGCTTATCTTTTGGTATGTTGTATAGTTTGTCGAGACAAACAAGTGGATGTGTGACACATTAATGTGCGACCCCTGGTCCCCTACTTTTTTTCGATAAATGCAATCCTAGATTTTTCAAAGTGCGATAACTCGGAAACCAATGGGTTTTAAGCGCACCTCTTTTAATATGTTGTATAGCTCTTCGAGACAAATGCGTGGATATGAAATTAATTTTTTTTTTTTCAGATTGTCTTCAAAACCCCCAAAATTACATAAGACTATAGTAAGGCGTCAAAACATAGATTTTAAGTCTTAAATTTCCGATAGTGCTTATCTTTTGGTTTGTTGTATAGCTCGTCGAGACGAACGTGTGGATCTGTGACACAATGCTGTGCGACCCCTGGAACCCTACTTTTTTTTTCAATAAATGCAATCCTAGATTTTTCAAAGTGCGATAACTCGGAAACCAATGGGTTTTAAGCGCACCTCTTTTAATATGTTGTATAGCTCTTCGAGACGAATGCGTGGATATGAAATTAATTCATTTTTTTCAGATTGTCTTCAAAACCCCCAAAATTACATAAGACTATAGTAAGGCGTCAAAACATAGATTTTAAGTCTTAAATTTCCGATAGTGCTTATCTTTTGGTATGTTGTATAGTTTGTCGAGACAAACGTGTGGATGTGTGACACATTGCTGTGCGTCCCCTGGAACCCTACTTTTTTTCGACAAATGCAATCCTAGATTTTTCAAAGTGCGATAACTCGGAAACCAATGGGTTTTAAGCGCACCTCTTTTAGTATGTTGTATAGCTCTTCGAGACAAATGCGTGGATATGAAATTAATTCATTTTTTTTTTCAGATTGTCTTCAAAACCCCCAAAATTACATAAGACTATAGTAAGGCGTCAAAACATAGATTTTAAGTCTTAAATTTCCGATAGTGCTTATCTTTTGGTTTGTTGTATAGCTCGTAGAGACAAACGTGTGGATGTGTGACACATTGTTGTGCGACCCCTG
Organism: Nannobrachium achirus; assembly: GCF_963921795.1. Classification (NCBI taxonomy): domain Eukaryota; kingdom Metazoa; phylum Chordata; class Actinopteri; order Myctophiformes; family Myctophidae; genus Nannobrachium; species Nannobrachium achirus. The sequence continues at coordinate 21,543,258 of NC_137821.1, forward strand.
GAACCCTACTTTTTTTCGACAAATGCAATCCTAGATTTTTCAAAGTGCGTTAACTCGGAAACCAATAGGTTTTAAGCGCCTGTCTCTTAGTATGTTGTATAGCTCTTCGAGATGAACGCGCGGATATGAAATTAATTCATTTATGTTGTATAGCTCGTCGAGGCGAACGTGTGGATCTGTGACACAATGCTGTGCGACCCCTGGAACCCTACTTTTTTTTCAATAAATGCAATCCTAGATTTTTCAAAGTGCGATAACTCGGAAACCAATGGGTTTTAAGCGCACCTCTTTTAATATGTTGTATAGCTCTTCGAGACGAATGCGTGGATATGACATTAATTCATTTTTTTCAGATCGTCTTCAAAACCCCCAAAATTAGATAAGACTATAATAAGGCGTCAAAACATAGATTTTAAGTCTTAAATTTCCGATAGTGCTTATCTTTTGGTATGTTGTATAGCTCGTCGAGACACACGTGTGGATGTGTGAAACATTGCTGTGCGACCCCTGGAACCCTACTTTTTTTCGACAAATGCAATCCTAGATTTTTCAAAGTGCGATAACTCGGAAACCAATAGGTTTTAAGCGCCTGTCTCTTAGTATGTTGTATAGCTCTTGGAGATGAACGCGCGGATATGAAATTAATTCATTTTTTTTCAGATTGTCTTCAAAACCCCCAAAATTACATAAGACTATAGTAAGGCGTCAAAACATAGATTTTAAGTCTTAAATTTCCGATAGTGCTTATCTTTTGGTATGTTGTATAGTTTGTCGAGACAAATGTGTGGATGTGTGACACATTGCTGTGCGACCCCTGGAACCCTACTTTTTTTCGATAAATGCAATCCTAGATTTTTCAAAGTGCGATAACTCGGAAACCAATGGGTTTTAAGCGCACCTCTTTTAGTATGTTGTATAGCTCTTCGAGACAAATGCGTGGATATGAAATTAATTCATTTTTTTTCAGATTGTCTTCAAAACCCCCAAAAATACATAAGACTATATACCGTAAATGCTCTAATAATATCCTATATTTAATAAAGAACCGGACCTGCTTTAATTTCCGGGTGCGCAATTGAATTAAGTAATTAAGAGCCGACGCTCCAATAAGAGCCTCCTTTTTCCTCTTTTTTTTACGTTACGTATCATTCAGGAGTACCTTTCTCCACTCTGTCTGACTGTCACTCACATCCCAAGCCAGCTGTTACGGTGATTTACCGTACACTGTCTACAAACTGCGCAGCGATATTTGGACGCCGCTCATTTCACGTTCCGTTTGGCAAAGACGGATGACTTTGGCAACTTACCGGGGCGCGTGGATGCGTGGATGACGGCCGCACATGAGATCTTTAGCGTGGAAGTTTAATCCAAACAGTAAATGAAGCTCAATGAAGCTAATGCGGCTATACTAGTATCCATGCTAGTATCCTGTGGTTCCTGTTTACCAGGGAGAGTCGCATCTGAATGACGAAACGAGCCGCTGAGCTTGATGGGAAATGTAGTGTTTTTTATTCCCCAGCAGTATGCTGTGTGGACTGTATTCTATTCTGATACACATTATGAGGAGCTGATTTTCAGTATGAATTGGTTAATGCAATACAATACAGCAGAATGTTATCTCTGTATGAGCCTTTCTATGATGATTTTCCAATAAAAACGCTTTTCTTTATAAATAACCTAATATATAATATATAATATTTATATTTTTTTCCAAAAATACGGTATCTAATAAAAAAATCTGATCTGAATCATTCTGATATTTTTGAGAAATAGGAATAAAAGCCTTGTCTCTTATACTGTCCTGCTTCCAACAAGAGCCTGGTGCCCGCTACTCTTGAGACAAATAATAGCCCGGGTTCCTATAAGAGAATTTACGGTAGTAAGGTGTCAAAACATAGATTTTAAGTCTTAAATTTCCAATAGTGCTTATCTTTTGGTATGTTGTATAGTTTGTCGAGACAAACAAGTGGATGTGTGACACATTAATGTGCGACCCCTGGTCCCCTACTTTTTTTCGATAAATGCAATCCTAGATTTTTCAAAGTGCGATAACTCGGAAACCAATGGGTTTTAAGCGCACCTCTTTTAATATGTTGTATAGCTCTTCGAGACAAATGTGTGGATATGAAATTAATTTTTTTTTTTTCAGATTGTCTTCAAAACCCCCAAAATTACATAAGACTATAGTAAGGCGTCAAAACATAGATTTTAAGTCTTAAATTTCCGATAGTGCTTATCTTTTGGTTTGTTGTATAGCTCGTCGAGACAAACGTGTGGATGTGTGACACATTGTTGTGCCACCCCTGGAACCCTACTTTTTTTCGACAAATGCAATCCTAGATTTTTCAAAGTGCGATAACTCGGAAACCAATAGGTTTTAAGCGCCTGTCTCTTAGTATGTTGTATAGCTCTTCGAGATGAACGCGCGGATATGAAATTAATTCATTTATGTTGTATAGCTCGTCGAGGCGAACGTGTGGATCTGTGACACAATGCTGTGCGACCCCTGGAACCCTACTTTTTTTTCAATAAATGCAATCCTAGATTTTTCAAAGTGCGATAACTCGGAAACCAATGGGTTTTAAGCGCCTGTCTCTTAGTATGTTGTATAGCTCTTCGAGATGAACGCGCGGATATGAAATTAATTCATTTTTTTCAGATTGTCTTCAAAACCCCCAAAAATACATAAGACTATATAGTAAGGTGTCAAAACATAGATTTTAAGTCTTAAATTTCCAATAGTGCTTCCATAAGGCGTCAAAACATAGATTTTAAGTCTTACATTTCCGATAGTGCTTATCTTTTGGTATGTCGTATAGCTCGTCGAGACACACGTGTGAATGTGTGAAACATTGCTGTGCGACCCCTGGAACCCTACTTTTTTTCAACAAATGCAATCCTAGATTTTTCAAAGTAAGATAACTCGGAAACCAAAAGGTTTTAAGGGCCTGTCTTTTAGTGTGTTGTGTAGCTCTTTGAGACGAACACGTGGATATGATTTATTTTCTTTTTTTCCGATTTTCTTCAAAACCCCAAAATCTGAACGAAATGAAAAGAAAATAAACAAAAATAAAAATAAAACAATTCACAGGAGGCAGGCAGTGATCACCCCATGTGCACAGTGCAGTGCTCATGCCATCAGAAAAGTGTTTGATTAATCTCTTGCTAATAAAAATAGTCCACTGCTCTTGAAAAGCAGCTTGTGCTTTGCCTCGAGTTGAACTCCCATCTCATTATATTGAACTTCAAATCACTCAATTATTCTGTGCAGATACTGTAGTATTGGACCACCTCGTATAATAAATATAATTTAGAGACAAAATGCTGACCTGCCTATGTAGAAAACCATGTGTGCCTCATTCTACATGTACTCTATGTAGAAAATGTATGTACTGTATGAAGAAAATTTAGATTACTGTTAGAATTACTGTTACTGTTTTTAGTTAACATAAGTCAAGTGTATGAAAGTCAACTCAGAATTCTATTTATTTGTGTGGCTGGTTTACAGGCAGAGATCTCCATATATATATATCCACGGCTTTCCAACGCCCCATAGTGCATAGCGCTGTACCAAGCTTCCGGCACCGCAGCCGAGTGTGATTTACACATATATATATATATATATAAATAAAAGGGATTAAATGTATGATGTCAGATGTCATAGACGTCATAGGACTTTCACATAACGAATAACTGAGTAATCATGTTTGGGGTCTCACAGCATATCTCCATACAGTACATCGATCTCCATATATGGGTACCAGGGGTCTCCACTCTCCATATATGGGTAACTGGTCCGTTAAACATCACTGGCCAGAAGGCCAAGACATGCCGCAACCTCACTCAGTCGCCCCTAGGCGTCTTACTAGTACTTTATAACTAAATAGTGAGGGGACATTCAGGCCCTTCTGGCACCTATGCTGAGACTGCTGACACACATCTCTCAGTCCTCAGACTGTTTTAACATCTATCTTCATATCCTGTATAAAACACCATTTAAACATGGAATCACAGAGACAGACATAAATCAGACTAAAAAACTCCACCAGGGGTTGCAGCCACAGTGCTCACATTTATTAAAAAGAAGGGGGAAAAAGTCAAAATTGATTACCTGATGGTCACTTTTCTGCGACCGCCCAGACATAATCATATTTGAACATTACATTTAGTTTGACTTCATAAATATTTTGAAGACAGCCAATCTACATGCTCACAACTGCAATATGTGTGACCATTCACCACCACCACTACCACCACCACGTCCACCACCAAAAAAACTAAACAGACCAACAGTTTTAGAAAACACTGCGTTGTGTGTGTGTGTGCGTGCGTGCGTGCGTGCGTGCGTGCGTGTGTGTGTGTGTGTCACAGAATGACAGAGGGCCCTGTAGCACAATGATCCTGTTTATAATGTCAAACAATAGTTTCCCTTCTTCAGACAGCAATTACCCTATAAGACCAGTAAGACTCCCTAATCGGGAGATAAGCGACCGTAGGTGGCTTATCTCCACAAATAGGGCAAAAATTTGTTTTTCCCAAATCTTCCTGATCCATGTTGATGACATGAGTGAGATAACAGGGTATACTGTATAATGATTGTCACTTGTCAGCAGCACGCTTATTAAAGAAATGCAATAATCAGTATACAATCAATCGATTGATCATGATGGTGTAGTATACACATCATTCTTACACATGCTTTATCTAGAAGGGAAAATCTATAATCAAATGAACAAAACTATATATCATAATCAGTATTCTTAACATGTCTACCATGTCTTACACAGCTCTGCTGTATCTCCATAGGCCCAAGGCGTTATCCCTGGATAGAGAGGTTGTGTGAACGTGGTTTGAACTGTGTGGAGGAGGGTCATTGTGTGAGAAACACCATAGAAGGACAGAGTACCTGCCTTGTGGTCCAGGTACACCCCCACTCTGGAGGAACGAGGCCCTGACACTTTAGTGTCAACACCGTTGTGTTTGAAACAGTATTTGTTATCAAGGTACTGTAAACACCAGGATTTATCATTGGATCCAAAGTTGGCTTGTCTGTTGACTTCTTTATAACAGACTGCTATATGAACCCCTCTACCACTCCACTCTACTTCCCAGTAAAAACGTTCAGACAGACCCTCTGTACACAACACCTGACAGTAACTAGTAAATCTCTCTACATGATCAGGGTAAGGTTGTGGTTGTAGTGTTGGAGTCACCTTCCTCTTCTCCTCTGACAGGGAGAGACTTGTGCATATTGTGTTCATGTCCAGGGACAGAGGATATGAATCTGTGAGAACACACAAGAAAAGAGAATTCAAACCTCATGGACCTTATTATGTTTAGAGTTAGTATCTCAGATAAACTCATGAGAGCATTAAATAATAACAACCAAACTTCAATGTTCAGAAACAGCATCAACATGGACTCACATTGTATAAAATCCTTTCTGGTCTGAGGCTCCTCAGGATGTAAAACATCAACTGCACACACTGGAGACACAAGAAAACACGTCATCATACTGAAGAATGGATTAAACTATCTCCAGTTGACTTCTGACATCATCAATCCATGTTTACTATGATGGCATTTAAATCTCACCTCTCTTTGATATCTCTGGCCAAGTTGTCTTCAGGTTGTTGTCTAGTTGGTCTCTCAGACCAGACACCACATCAATCACATCTGTGAAGGATTTCGGAGGACAGATGACCACACTGGGTGAGACTGGAGATCCACTGGAACTGGAGAGAGACTGGAAACTCTGGAGAGAGACAAGCAGAGAGACAAGTAAACCAGTTTAGACAGGGATGGAAGAACATGATACCGTAGCAAGAGATCAATAGATTAGTACATTGATCAAAATCAAAAATCGATCTAATGTTAATAATATTGAATTGATTTGAATGAATTGGATTGCTCTTTAATTCTCATTAAAAAAATATTGTGATTTGAAATTTATTTCTGTTCCAATCTACAAAAGAAAATTGCACAGGGCCGATAATGAATAATTGTATACTTTCAAAATATTTTACAAATTGTGGAATTAGCCCACAATTAATATGTTTGGGGGAAAATGTGACAATTATGAATATGGCAATTATGAAAAATAGTTGTGATTATCTCAAATAATTGTGATAATTTTGACAGGCCTAATCTTTATATTGTTATTCTGGCCTGTACATAATGTATACTAGAACTATATTAGTATTAGTAACTAACAGCATTAATAATGTCATGTTATGCCATGTCATAATGTAATGTAATCTAATGAAATAAGACATGATGGAATGGAATGAAATAAGAAGCTGATTTCTCCTACTGTAAATGAGTCAAAACCAAACAGGGAAAAGCCATGAGTGGAACCTGAATGAAAGTGATGCTGTCATCAGTGTTGGACAGCTCCTCCAGGTCAGCATGTCTCCTCTCCAGCTGCTCCATGTGCTCCTCCAGCTGCCTCAGGAGAGCCTCAGTCTGAGCCACTGCAGTCTGCTGCTGATCTCTGATCACTTCTTTAAGCTCACTGCGTCTTCTCTCAATGGAGACCATCATCTCACTGAAGATCCTGTCACTGGCCTCCACTGCTGCTTCTGCAGAGCTCTGCTTCACACAACACACACACACACACACACACACACACACACACACACACACACACACACACACACACACACACACACACACACACACACACACACACACACACACACACACACACACACACACACACACACACACACACACACACACACACACACTCTTAGTTTTCATAGGTTGTGGGGACATTACATAGACTTCCATTCATTTCCTGTGGCCTTACCCTAACCTCTATCCCTAAACCTAACCCCTAACCCTAACCCTAAACCTAATTGGGGGTCTGCAGCTAAGTAATATGGGGTCCTTGGCAAAACTGTTTGTGGAACACTGCTTTAGTGCTTCTGATGTCACAAGGCACTGTCTCATCCATATAGCATCACCATTTCCTCCGTTTTCCACAGTAAACAAGAACCATTATCATAATATCAGCTCACTTTCAGGTCCTCCATGACCTGTCTCAGGTCTTTCAGCTCCTTCTTTGTCTCCTGGATCTGCTGCTGGACTTTCTCCTGAATTGTCCCCAGCTGTTTCTGCAGGACACGGGAAGAGAGACAGTCGGGATACCAATTCTATCCAATCAGGAGAGAGCGAACTCATACTGGATACAGGGTAAAAACAATTAGTTTGGATCCACACATCACCCATTTAGACCTGGAACATCTTTATGTCATATATTTCAAGTTGGGAACACCTCTGTGTTTAGTTGTTGCTACAGTATATACAATATATAGCAACATTATTATGTTTTTTTTTAATAACATTTTTACGTTTTTCAGGATTTAGAATGCGTTTGGAGAACAGCCCTCAGGTCTAAATCAACTGTGTAACTTCATGAAACGTTATCAAACGTTATCAATCGCCTCTGTTTTTTATTGGGTCCAAAAGGAGTGCACTGACATCTATTGTTTTGTGCTTTTAATGTCTCTGGCATAGTTTTCTATTTCTGCTTCTAACTTTAAAAAAGATCTCTCTCATAATATGTCTTCAAGTGATCGTTGTCCTACCTGTTTCTCTGCCTTCTCTGCAGTAGCTGACACCGTGTCATGGCCCTTGTGTTCATCCATGATGCACAGAAGGCAGATACACTGGCGGTCTGTGCGACAGAACACCTCCAGCAGCTTGTCATGACTGGAGCACATCTTCTCCTGCAGTTTGTTGGTGGCTGGGACCAGCTTGTGCTTCTGCAACGCAGGAGCATTGTAGTGAGGCTGGAGGTGAGTCTCACAGTAAGAGGCCAGACACACCAGACAAGACATGAGAGCTTTGCGACGTCTGGCTCCAGTGCATAAATCACAGGCCACGTCTTCTGGTCCGGCGTAGAGCTGAGCAGTGGAGGCAGGAGACTGCTGACCTCCTGTAATGCTCAGCTTCATCACAAGCTGGAAGTAAAGAGAAGAGGAGGGGAGGTCACTCACTGATGACAAATACAACACAGTCATTGTGAGGTTCATGGTGATAAACACAGTGAGAAATTACAGTAATTACATTAAGATCATCTAGTAAGATCATTGTCTAAACTCTAAAGTCTAAAGTAAAACACTGTGGTTCTGAACGTTTGCACTGAATAGTTGATTGCTTTGTGTTGTTAAAACATTTACAATGTATAAGCATTTACACTCTGAACCACTAGAATCTGCTATTATGTATGCCAACAATAATGACATGCCAAGAATAGGGATGCCAGAGTTTAATGATTAACCACAAAGTCAAAGATCAGAGTAATTATCATAGTCACCAAAATGACTGTAGACAGTAAGATACCATCACAAGTGGTTCTCATGTCAAGGATCCCCAAATTCATATTGTATACTGTATATATTCCACTATATATTCCGCTATCCGAAATATTTTGTGCCATACTAGATTTATGTAGTTAAAATGTTTCAATATTGTGTTGCGGCACATTGCTTAAAATAAGCCTGGATTTCCGAGGCTATGAGCTCTTAGATCGGCAATTTTCAAATAGTTAATAGAGTATACGGTTACAGTGGTTAAAGAGACTGTGATGCTCTATTTACACATTTTGTTGGGGACCCCCTGGAACCTCCTATTGGAGCACTGAGGGTCCCCTGACCCTACTTTGAGAACCGCTGGTGTAACATGTCTAACATTATCTAAGTAACATTCTTAGTATTTGTATTTGTACAGTATTAACAACATACATAACATAATGTGAACAAGTAACAACATATTATATTGTATATTTATCAAAATAGGCAACAAATAGTTTTCTGTAGCAGAACATGTAGTTTAATGTGTGGTTGTAACTTGTAAGGTGATCTCACCTCAGCCAGCAAGTTGTTCTTCCTCAGAACAGGTCTGGGACTGAAGCTCTCTCTGCACTGGGGACAGCTGTAGACTCCAGTCTCCTCATTCTGGTCCCAGTAACCCTCAATACAGCTTCCACAGTAACTGTGTCCACAGTGTAGAGTCACTGGTTCCTTTAGAAGCTCCAGACAGACAGGACAGCACAACTGATCCTGGTCCAGATCACATCCCTGCTGTTGTTGTTTTTGTGACATTTTACTGACAACAACACTCACACCGAGAGAAAACACATAACACTTTGGTTTACTCTGAAGAGAGACTGAGAGAAAACACAAAAGCTCTGAGTTTCGTTTCTTCAGAAGCAAACTGGGAGAGGCAGAGTGTGGGACTTCCTGATTGTTTGCAGAAGGCAGTGGATTTAAAGAGACAGTGAATGTGCAGCACAAACATGTTCAGCTTTTGGTTGAACGTTGGACAGCTGGACTCCCTGTCTCACACACAGGAGTGGAAAAGGTACTCACATTTCTTGCTTAAGTAAAAGTATCAATACCGCAATATAGAATTACTCTGTTACAAGTAAAAGTCCGGAATGTACTTGAGTAAAAGTAGGCCTAGTATCGGCATCAAAAGTAGTAAAGGACTCATTATGCAGAATCAAATGTCCCCATTTCAAGTTTTCAAATTTATACAAATATTGTTTAAGAACCTACTATGTTCATCATAGTTATCGGTATCAGTTAAAACTAATATATCTATAGGGTTTGAAGTTATATTTTACTGTCTATGGTTTGAAGAAGAAAATACCATGACATTTTCTTTCTTTTTTTTTTTTTCTTTTTTTTTTGAAAAATAATATTAAAATCCCCCCTACTGATGGCTCAACAGTGGATCCTGTTTGTGACTTTGTAATGGCCAGACTGAAAACTGCTGTCTGGATGCCATCTAGTGTCCATCAGCAGACACTACATCTGTCTCTTAGGATATCATCACCTTATTAAACTAATGGCCTAAGTCATTTTTTCAAGGTTTTCAGGAAACACAAAAAACTGTGCCAAATGTAGAATATATTATATTTCTTAATTATTTCAATTCCAAAAAACATGAAAAAATATGACTATTGACATACAAATAAAGGTGTATGTCAATCATGTAACATGTAAGGATAAAATGACTTAGGCCAATAAGGGCAACTAGTAGTCTGTGAGGGCCCCTAGTAGTCTGTGAGGGCAACTAGTAGTCTGTGAAGGGCCCACTAGAAGTCGGTGAGTGCCCCTAGTAGTCTGTGAGGGCCTACTAGAAGTCTGTGAGGGCCCACTAGAAGTCTGTGAGGGCCCCTAGTAGTCTTTGAGGGCAACTAGTAGTCTGTGAGGGGCCCTAGTAGTCTTTGAGGGCAACTAGCAGTCTGTGAGGGCCAACTAGAAGTCTGTGAGGGCCCCTAGTAGTCTGTGAGAGCCCACTAGAAGTCTGTGAGGGAACCTAGTAGTCTTTGAGGGCAACTAGTAGTCTGTGAGGGCCCACTAGAAGTCTGTGAGGGCCCCTAGTAGTCTTTGAGGGCAACTAGTAGTCTGTGAGGGCCCACTAGAAGTCTGTGAGGGCCCACTAGAAGTCTGTGAGGGCCCACTAGAAGTCTGTGAGGGCCAACTAGAAGTCTGTGAGGGCCCCTAGTAGTCTGTGAGGGCAACTAGTAGTCTGTGAGGGCCCACTAGAAGTCTGTGAGGGCCTCTAGTAGTCTGTGAGGGCCCCTAGTAGTCCGTGAGGGCCTACTAGAAGTCTGTAAGGGCCCCTATTAGTCTGTGAGGGCCAACTAGAAGTCTGTGAGGGCCCCTAGAAGTCTGTAAGGGCCCCTAGTAGTCTGTGAGGGCCAACTAGAAGTATGTGAGGGCCCCTAGTAGTCTGTGAGAGCCCACTAGAAGTCTGTGAGGGCCCCTAGTAGTCTGTGAGAGCCCACTAGAAGTCTGTGAGGGCCCACTAGAAGTCTGTGAGGGCCCCTAGTAGTCTGTGAGGGCCCACTAGAAGTCGTTGAGGGCCCCTAATAGTCTGTGAGGGCCCACTAGAAGTCTGTGAGGGCCCCTAGTAGTCTGTGAGGGCCCACTAGAAGTCTGTGACGGCCCCTAGTAGTCTGTGAGGGCCTCTAGTAGTCTGTGAGGGCAACTATAGTAGTCTGTGAGGGCCTACTAGAATCTGTGAGGGCCCCTAGTAGTCTGTGAGGGCAACTATAGTAGTCTGTGAGGGCCTACTAGAAGTCTCTGAGGTTCTCTTGTAGACTGTGAGGGCCCACTAGAAGTCTGTAAGGGCCCCTAGTAGTCTGTGAGGGCAACTAGAATTCTGTGAGGGCCCCTAGTAGTCTGTTAGGGCAACTAGAAAAGGAACATTTCTAAGAAATGTTAAGTGTGCCTCCAGCTCGCTAAGTGTGTGCAACCTTGTATACATACAACGCTAACCTTTATTACAGTAAAAGTTATAACCAATAGGGGGCAAGGCCTGAACCATGGAAATAACATCTTGAAATGATATGTTCTTGTTTCTTCTCCTGGAAGACACCATTTTGAAAGGTGTGTTAAAATGGCCTAAGTCACATTTTATTACGACTTAGGCAAAATAAATGGCCTAAGTCTCAGTCTTGACATAGGCAATTTTTTTAATAGGGTGTAACAGGAAGGCCTTTTAAGTTGGGACTTAGGTGATTTAGGTCAAAAACTCATTTTCAGAAAAAATTACTTAGGCCATTAGTTAATAAGGTGACGATATGTAAAATGTGTTCTAGATCAGGGGTCTTCAACATTTTCAGAACAAGGACCCCTTAGTTGAGAGAGATGAAGCAGGGACCCCCACAACCTCTTCATAGATTCCATATAGTGTCATGGTCTGACACCACAATCATCAATATATTCTGGATTCATGTCAATTTGTGTTTTCAGATATTTAACCACTTACCGGTAACCGTCAATACTTAATAAACTTGACCTTTTCACTCTTTTTCCCCTTAACACCAAACCTCTTTGCCAATAATAGGCGATCTACAAGCTCACAACTCCTCGCAGCGTGAGGCGTTGTGAGATTGTAGATCTGCTATTTTTGAGAAAGTGGTTAATATAAAAAGGGAGAAAAAAAGTTTCTATCACACAAAAGATTTGGAGGACCACCTGTAATAACTCTGAGGGGTCCCGGATCCCCTGTTGAAGACCCTTGTTCTAGATATTAAATGTTTTCACACTGAAGATTTTAATTAATGGATACAATGACTGTCTTTTGATTTTTCTTTTCCTCTCATATTTATTGGGATTTATGTTCACAAAAGTGTAATTCTGTTAATGTGTGTGCGTTGATACAAAGCAATGTAAGTTTGTCTGAAAGAAGCCTCATCAGTAAAAGTTCCACCTGAAAGAGTGGCTGTGTGTTCTCACTGGGTTTTAAATTACTATTATTCAAATGTGAAAATTATCTCAATGAATATACAAGATAGAAAGATGTATGCAGTATGACAAGTATGACAATTCTATCCAATCAGGAGAGAGAGAACTCATCATAGGGTAAAAACAAATGAAATTGGAGACAGGATTCTATGTCAAGAAAATCATCTCATAGGATGAACTGAGAAATGTTTGGAAGAAGACATATTAGAGTAATGGCCATTAGCGTTTGATCTGCCTTCAGGCCAACCTTCCAATAGTTCATGATTTGAGGTATTTTGTTCAAAACGGAGCACTACTGCAGACTTTGAAAGCCAATCTTAGCCAATTCAGGATGGATTGGAATATGAAAAGTCTGAAAGACCCGCTTCGTTTGACAATAGAATTTTTTATCAAGCCAAAGGTGCCAAAGATTAGCTGTTTACAGAAAGGACACACGGAAGGACGCAAAACAGTCTCAGCCAAGCCTTCAGGCTGGCGGAGACATTTCCCACCAATCATTTCACTTTTCTGAAACTAATTATTCAGGAATCGCCAGACCACAGAAAATCCATACACACTTAACATTTAATTATTATGGTTCATGATATTATTGTCCATGGAACAATGTAGCATAGACAAAACTTTGTCACACATGATAGCTAAATAGTGGGGGACATTCAGGCCCTCCTGGTACCTAGGCTGAGATTCTAATAAACCCCTCTCAGACTGTTTTAACATCTATCTTCACATCATGTATAAACTAGACCAGGTCACCTGGTTCTGCCAGACCCGCAATGAAAATCAGAATGCAAGGAAAGGGGGGGGGGGGGTGGATCAATCTTTAAGGGGAACTCTGACAGAGTTGGGGCGGAACATTTTCAACAAGAGCTTGTAGATCGGCTGTTTTCACTAGTATGGCACTGAACTAACACATGAACACACAGGATTGTATAGGCTGAGCAGCTGGAAATGTTTCTGAGCTTGTAGATGGGCTGAGGAATTTATAGTGTCAGCAGCTCGTCAGCCAACTCAACTCAGCTGGTCCTGTACAGGTGACGGCACTCAAGGCAATCAGCCGAGCAAGGGAAGGGAGGGGCAGATGAGCAGTCAGAGGCAAACACAGGCACACTGAGGAAAAGAGGGACCGACCGACCGACCGACCGACCGACAGACAGACCGACAAAGCCTTTTGTAGGCCGACCCCCTGGGTCTGGCAAACACCATCTAAACATGGAGATAACTTTCACAGAAAGAGTAACATTCTTCAAAATCAGACTCCACCAGAGGTTGCAGCCACAGTGCTCAGGTTATTTATTATTATTATTATTATTTTTCACAAGTCAGTGTAAATTACGTAAAGTTAATGAAAAAAAAGTATTACCTGATTGAACTGGGGAGGCATTACATTTACAGTTTGACTTCATAGATATTGTGAAATTAGCTGATACATGCTCACAACCCCTCACAACTCTTTCTCGGGCAATATTTGACAATATGTTTGACCATTTTGTCTGTTTACTTTTGACACAGTAAGTGTCTTATTGTTTCTTTGATGCATTCAAAATGTCTTAAAAGTCCTTAAATTGCAACTTTAGAAATGTGTAGATACTCTATTGTTGTTTAATGTTGAGTGAGAAAACAATGTTGCACATTAAGATTACATATCGCCCCCCTGCCCCCACCCCCAAGAAAACAAAACAAAACAAAACAGACGTGTGTGTGTGTGTGTGTGTGTGTGTGTGTGTGTGTGTGTGTGTGTGTGTGTGTGTGTGTGTGTGTGTGTGTGTGTGTGTGTGTGTGTGTGTGTGTGTGTGAGACAATGATAAATGGCTCTGTAGTAATATAAGACAACATGGTATACTGTATAATGATTGTCAGCAGCAGGCTTATTAAAGAAATGCAATAAGCAGAATACAATCAATCGATTCATTGATCATGATGGTGGTATACACATCATTCTTACACATGCTTTATCTCTAATCAAATGAAAAAAAATGAGGATCATCAGTATTCTTAACATGTCTACCATGTCTTACACAGCTCTGCTGTATCTCCAAAGCCCCAAGGCCTTAACCCTGGATAGAGAGGTTGTGTGAACGTGGTTTGAACTGTGTGGAGGAGGGTCATTGTGTCAGAAACACCATAGAAGGACAGAGTACCTGCCTTGTGGTCCAGGTACACCCCCACTCTGGAGGAACGAGGCCCTGACACTTTAGTCACAACATTGTTGTGTCTGAAACAGTAGTTGTTACCATCGTATCGTAAACCCCAGGATTTATTATTGAATCCAAAGTAGGATGTTCTGCTGATGTCTTTATAACAAACTGCTATATCAAACCCCTGACCACTCCACTCTACTTCCCAGTAAAAACGTTCAGACAGACCCTCTGTACACAACACCTGAGGGGACGTAGTAAATCTCTCTGCATGATCAGGGTAAGGTTGTTGTTGTTGTGTTAAAGTCACCTTCCTCTTCTCCTCTGACAGGGAGAGACGTTTCTCTATTGTGTTCATGTCCAGAGACAGAGGATAGGAATCTGTGAGAACACACAACAAAAGAAAATTCAAACCTCATGAACCTTATTGTGTTTAGAGTTACTGTCTCAGATGAAATTCATTAGAGCTTTAAATAACAATCAATAACAACAATCAGATTGAAACTTCAATGTTCAGAACCTGCATCAACATGGACTCACATCGTAAAAAGTCCTTCCTGGTCTGAGGCTCCGCTGGATGTAAAACATCAACTGCACACGCTGGAGACACAAGAAAACAGTAAAGGACTGGGTTACATCCTGGGTTTCATCCAATCAGAGAAGAGAACTACTCCAGATCAATTATAAAAACAAAAGAATAAGTATAATAATAATAATAATAATAAATGATAAATGGTGCACTTATATACTGTATCGGTTGACATGAAACACAGATCACACAGGTCATACTAATCTACTGTCGCCCATACTACATACTACAGAGTATAGGCTTTAGTAGCCTTCCCAGACATACACCTATACAAATTCCATTCAACTCTTAGAAATGTAGACTACTGTAAATACATTTAAATCTCACCTCTCTTTGATATCTCTGGCCAAGTTGTCTTCAGGTTGTTGTCTAGTTGGTCTCTCAGACCAGACACCACATCAATCACATCTGTGAAGGACATCTGAGGACAGATGACCACACTGGGTGAGACTGGAGATCCACTGGAACTGGAGAGAGACTGGAAACTCTGGAGAGAGACAAGCAGAGAGACAAGTAAACTAGTTTAGACAGGAAGAACATTATACTGTAGCAAGAGATCATTAGATTAGTACATTGATCACAATCGCACGCACGCACACACACACACACACACACACACACACACACACGCGCGCGCGCGCGCGGGCACGCACGCATTTATACTTTGTTTTACGACGGTGTTGCACAGCGAACATAACAGATCTACATGCCCATCACCTCCGCTATGCATTGTGGACTTGTAGATCTAATGTTAATAATATTGAATTGATTTGAATTTAATTGAATTGAATTGGATTGCTCTTTAATTCTCATTAAAAATATTGTGATTTGAATATCATATCAATACAAAATGTATTTCTGTTCCAAAAATTGCACGAAAATTGCACGGGCCGATAATGAATAATTTTAAACTTTCAAAATATTTTACAAATTGTGCAATTAGCCCACAATTAATATTTTTTGGGGGGGAAGTGGGACAATTATGAATATGACAATTGAGTACCTGAGACGAATAACAGTCTAAGTCTGTATTTAAATTTTTTGGATAAAGACGTTTTCTTTTTATTTACCAGACTGTAAACCACAAACTAGAAGTTTTTAATTTCTTAAAGTCTTAATGTACTCCCCCCTCATTTTGTTGAGTTAGACTTTTTTACTTAACTTATATATTAGGAATTATAAGACATAATACTTATAGAAAGTGGAAAAACAGTATATCTCCAGCAGTTTGTGGAACAACAGTCTAAATCCGTGCAAGCAATATTCAGCAAACAAAGGGAGCAGATAACATTAAAACCGACAATTAAACAAAATGAGGGGGGATTGCATTAACAATTTAACAGATTAAAAATGACTAGTTTGTGGTTTACAGTCTGGTAAATCCAAAAATATATATATTCAAAACAATTCAAATATGGACTTATACTGTTATTCGTCTCAGGTACTATGAAAAATAGTTGTGATTATCTCAAATAATTGTGATAATTTTGACAGGCCTAATATTTCCATTGTTATTCTGGTCCTTACATAATGTATACTAGAACTATATTAGTATTAGTAACTACCAGCATTAATAATGTTATGTCATATGATATAATGCCATATAATGTAATAGAATAATATGAAGCCGACTTCTAAATGAGTCAAAACCAAACAGTAAAATGCCATGAGTGGAACCTGAATGAAAGTGATGCTGTCATCAGTGTTGGACAGCTCCTCCAGGTCAGCATGTCTCCTCTCCAGCTGCTCCATGTGCTCCTCCAGCTGCCTCAGGAGAGCCTCAGTCTGAGCCACTGCAGTCTGCTGCTGATCTCTGATCACTTCTTTAAGCTCACTGCGTCTTCTCTCAATGGAGACCATCATCTCACTGAAGATCCTGTCACTGGCCTCCACTGCTGCTTCTGCAGAGCTCTGCTTCACACACACACACACACACACACACACACACACACACACACACACACACACACACACACACACACACACACACACACACACACACACACACACACACACACACACACACACACACACACACACACACACACACAGGTTGTTGGCACAAAATATTGTCAAATTGGGGTCTGCAGCTAAGTAATATGGGGTCCTTGGCAAAACTGTTTGTGGAACACTGCTTTAGTGCTTCTGATGTCACAAGGCACTGTCTCATCCATATAGCATCACCATTTCCTCCGTTTTCCACAGTAAACAAAGGAACAAGAACCATTATCATAATATCAGCTCACGTTCAGGGTCTCCATGACCTGTCTCAGGTCTTTCAGCTCCTTCTTTGTCTCCTGGATCTGCTGCTGGACTTTCTCCTGAATTGTCCCCAGCTGTTTCTGCAGGACACGGGAAGAGAGACAGTCGGGATACCAATTCTATCCAATCAGGAGAGAGCGAACTCATACTGGATACAGGGTAAAAACAATTAGTTTGGATCCACACATCACCCATTTAGACCTGGAACATCTTTATGTCATATATTTCAAGTCAGGAACACCTCTGTGTTTAGTTGTTGCTACAGTATATACAATATATAGCAACATTATTATGTTTTTTGAATAACATTTTTACGTTTTTCAGGATTTAGAATGCGTTTGGAGAACAGCCCTCAGGTCTAAATCAACTGTGTAACTTCATGAAACGTTATCAATCGCCTCTGTTTTTTATTGGGTCCAAAAGGAGTGCACTGACATCTATTGTTTTGTGCTTTTAATGTCTCTGGCATAGTTTTCTATTTCTGCTTCTAACTTTAAAAAAGATCTCTCTCATATGTCTTCAAGTGATCGTTGTCCTACCTGTTTCTCTGCCTTCTCTGCAGTAGCTGACACCGTGTCATGGCCCTTGTGTTCATCCATGATGCACAGAAGGCAGATACACTGGCGGTCTGTGCGACAGAACACCTCCAGCAGCTTGTCATGACTGGAGCACATCTTCTCCTGCAGTTTGTTGGTGGCTGGGACCAGCTTGTGCTTCTGCAACGCAGGAGCATTGTAGTGGGGCTGGAGGTGAGTCTCACAGTAAGAGGCCAGACACACCAGACAAGACATGAGAGCTTTGCGACGTCTGGCTCCAGTGCATAAATCACAGGCCACGTCTTCTGGTCCGGCGTAGAGCTGAGCAGCGGAGGCAGGAGACTGCTGACCTCCTGTAATGCTCAGCTTCATCACAACCTGGAAGTAAAAAGAAGAAGAGGAGGGGAGGTCACTCACTGAGGACAAATACAACACGGTCATTGTGAGGTTCATGGTGATAAACACAGTGAGAAATTACAGTAATTACATTAAGATCATCTAGTTCATCTAGTAAGATCATTGTCTAAAGTCTAAACACTGGTTCTGAACGTTTGCACTGAATAGTTGATTTGTGTTACATTTACAATGTAGAAGCATTTACACTCTGAACCACTAGCATCTGCTATTATGTATGCCAACAATAATGACATGCCAAGAATAGGGATGCCAGAGTTTAATGATTAACCACAAAGTCAAAGATCAGAGTAATTATCATAGTCACCAAAATGACTGTAGACAGTAAGATACCATCACAAGTGGTTCTCATGTCAAGGATCCCCAAATTCATACTGTATACTGTATATATTCCACTATATATTCCGCTATCCAAAATATTTTGTGCCATACTAGATTTATGTAGTTAAAATGTTTCAATATTGTGTTGCGGCACATTGCTTAAAATAAGCCTGGATTTCCGAGGCTATGAGCTCTTAGATCGGCAATTTTCAAATAGTTAATAGAGTATACGGTTACAGTGGTTAAAGAGACTGTGATGCTCTATTTACACATTTTGTTGGGGACCCCCTGGAACCCCCTATTGGAGCCCTGAGGGTCCCCTGACCCTACTTTGAGAACCGCTGGTGTAACATGTCTAACATTATCTAAGTAACATTCTTAGTATTTGTATTTGTACAGTATTAACAACATACATAACATAACGTGAACAAGTAACCAACATATTATATTGTATTATTTATCAAAATAGGCAACAAATCGTTTTCTGTAGCAGAACATGTTAATGTGTAGTTGTAACTTGTAAAGTGGTCTCACCTCAGCCAGCAAGTTGTTCTTCTTCAGAACAGGTCTGGGACTGAAGCTCTCTCTGCACTGGGGACAGCTGTAGACTCCAGTCTCCTCATTCTGGTCCCAGTAACCCTCAATACAGCTTCCACAGTAACTGTGTCCACAGTGTAGAGTCACTGGTTCCTTTAGAAGCTCCAGGCAGACAGGACAGCAGAACTGATCCTGGTCCAGATCACATCCCTGCTGTTGTTGTTTTTGTGACATTTTACTGACAATCACACTCACACTGAGAGAAAACACATAACACTTTGGTTTACTCTGAAGAGAGATTGAGAGAAAACACAAAAGCTCTTGAGTTTCGTTTCTTCAGAAGCAAACTGGGAGAGGCAGAGTGTGGGACTTCCTGATTGTTTGCAGAGGCAGTGGATTTAAAGAGACAGTGAATGTGCAGCACAAACATGTTCAGCTTTTGGGTTGAACGTTGGACTCCCTGCCTCACACATGCAGAATGTCCCCGTTTCAAGTTTTCAAATTTATACAAATATTGTTTAAGAACCTACTATGTTCATCATAGTTATCGGTATCAGTTAAAACTAATATTTTTATAGGGTTTGAAGTTATATTTTACAGTCTATGGTTTGAAGAAGAAAATACCATGACATTTTATTTTTTTATTTTTACATTTTTTTGAAAAATAATATTATAATCCCCCCAATATATACAATATAGGCTACTGATGGCTCACCAGTGGATCCTGTTTGTGACTTTGTAATGGCCAGACTGAAAACTGCTGTCTGGATGCCATCCAGTGTCCATCAGCAGACACTACATCTGTCTCTTAGGATATGTCAAATGTTCTAGATCAGGGGTCTTCAACATTTTCAGGCCAAGGACCCCTTAGTTGAGAGAGATGAAGCAGGGACCCCCACAACCTCTTCATAGATTCCATATAGTGTCATTTGACGATGATTGTGGTGTCGTTTGACACCACAAATCATCAATATATTCTGGATTCATGTCAATTTGTGTTTTCAGATATTTAACCACTTAACCGTCAATACTTAATAAACTTGACCTTTTCACTCTTTTCCCCCTTAACACCAAACCTCTTTGCCAATAATAGGCGATCTACAAGCTCACAACTCCTCGCAGCGTGAACACCAAACCTCTTTGCCAATAATAGGCGATCTACAAGCTCACAACTCCTCGCAGCGTGAGGCGTTGTGAGCTTGTAGATCTATTTTTGAGAAAGTGGTTAATATAAAAAGAGAGAAAAAAAGTTTCTATCACACAAAAGATTTGGAGGACCCCCTGTAATAACTCTGAGGGGTCCCGGATCCCCTGTTGAAGACCCTTGTTCTAGATATTAAATGTTTTCACACTGAAGATTTTAATTAATGGATACACTAACTGTCTTTTGATTTTTCTTTTCTTCTCATATTTATTGGGATTTATGTTCACAAACGTGTAATTCTGTTAATGTGTGTGCGTCGATACAAAGCAATGTAAGTTTGTCTGAAAGAAGCCTCATCAGTAAAAGTTCCACCTGAAAGAGTGGTTGTGTGTTCTCACTGGTTTTTAAATTACTATTATTCAAATGTGAAAATTGTCTCAATGAATATACAAGATAGAAAGATGTATGCAGTATGACACAGAAATGGATTCTATGTCAAGAAAATCATCTCATAGGATGAACTGAGAAATGTTTGGAAGAAGACATATTAGAGTAATAGCCATTAGCGTTTGATCTGCCTTCAGGCCAACCTTCCAATATGGATTGGAAGGATGGATTGGAATATGAAAAGTCTGAAAGACCCGCTTCGTTTGACAATAGAATTTTTCATCAAGCCAAAGGTGCCAAAGATTAGCTGTTTACAGAAAGGACACACGGAAGGAAGCACAGGGTGCAAAACATAGTCTCAGCCAAGCCTTCAGGCTGGCGGAGACATTGCCCGCCAATCATTTCACTTTTCTGAAACTAATTATTCAGGAATCGGCCAGACCACAGAAAATCCATACACACATAACATTTAATTATTATGGTTCATGATATTATTGTCCATGGAACAATGTATTATAGACAAAACATTGTCACACATGATAGCTAAATAGTGGGGGGACATTCAGGCCCTCCTGGTACCTATGCTGAGATTATAATAAACCCCTCCCAGACTGTTTTAACATCTATCTTCACATCCTGTATAAAACACCATCTAAACATGGAGATAACTTTCACAGAAAGAGTAACATTCTTCAAAATCAGAATCCACCAGAGGTTGCAGCCACAGTGCTCAGGTTATTTATTATTATTTTTTATTTTTTTGTTTCACAAGTCAGTGTAAATGACGTAAAGTTAATGAAGAAAAAATATTACCTGATTGAACTGGGGAGGCATTACATTTACAGTTTGACTTCATAAATATTGTGAAATTAGCTGATACATGCTCCGCAACCCCTCACAACTCTTTCTCTGGCAATATTTGACAATAATATGTTTGACCATTTTATATAATGTCTGTTTACTTTTGACACAGTAAGTGTCTTATTGTTTCTTTGATGCATTCAAAAGGTATTAAAAGTCATTAAATTGCAACTTTAGAAATGTGCAGATACTCTATTGTTGTTTAATGTTGAGTGAGAAAACAATGTTGCAAACTTGCACATTAAGCATAACATATCGCCCCCCTGCCCCCACCCCCAAGAAAACAAAACAAAACAGACGTGTGTGTGTGTGTGTGTGTGTGTGTGTGTGTGTGTGTGTGTGTGTGTGTGTGTGTGTGTGTGTGTGTGTGTGTGTGTGTGTGTGTGTGTGTGTGTGTGTGTGTGTCACAATGACAAATGGCTCTGTAGTAATATAAGACAACATGGTATACTGTATAATGATTGTCAGCAGCAGGCTTATTAAAGAAATGCAATAAGCAGAATACAATCAATCGATTCATTGATCATGATGGTGGTATACACATCATTCTTACACATGCTTTATCTCTAATCAAATGAAGAAAACTGAGGATCATCAGTATTCTTAACATGTCTACCATGTCTTACACAGCTCTGCTGTATCTCCAAAATGACCAAACCTTATCCCTGGATAGAGAGGTTGTGTGAACGTGGTTTGAACTGTGTGGAGGAGGGTCATTGTGTCAGAAACACCATAGAAAGACACAGTACCTGCCTTGTGGTCCAGGTACACCCCCACTCTGGAGGAACGAGGTCCTGACACTTTAGTCTCAACATTGTTGTGTCTGTAATAGTAGTTGATAACATCGTATCGTAAACACCAGGATTTATCATCGTCTCCAAAGGCTTTTTTTCTGCTGATGTCTTTATAACAGACTGCTATATAAACCCCTCTACCACTCCACTCTACTTCCCAGTAAAAACGTTCAGACAGACCCTCTGTACATAACACCTGAGGGTAAGTAGTAAATCTCCCTGCATGATGAGGGTAAGGTTGTTGTTGTTGTGTTAAAGTCACTTTCCTCTTCTCCTCTGACAGGGAGAGACGATTCTCTATTGTGTTCATGTCCAGAGACAGAGGATAGGAATCTGTAAGACCACACAACAAAAGAAAATTCAAACCTCATGACCTCTTATTGTGTTTATATTTACTGTGTCAGATGAAATTCATTAGAGCTTTAAATAACAACCAATAACAACAATCAGATTGAAACTTCAACATTCAGAACGTGCTTCAACATGTACTCACATTGTAAAAAGTCCTTTCTGGTCTGAGGCTCCGCTGGATGTAAAACATCAACTGCACACACTGGAGACACAAGAACACAGTAAAGGACTGGGTTACAAATTTCATCCAATCAGAGAAGAGAACTACTCCAGATCAATTATAAAAACAAAATAATAAGTATAATAATAATAATAATAAATGATAAATGGTGCACTTATATACTGTATCGGTTGACATGAAACACAGATCACACAGGTCATACTAATTTACTGTCGCCCATACTACATACTACAGAGTATAGGCTTTAGTAGCCTTCCCAGACATACACCTATACAAATTCCATTCAACTCTTAGAAATGTAGACTACTGTAAATACATTTAAATCTCACCTCTCTTTGATATCTCTGGCCAAGTTGTCTTCAGGTTGTTGTCTAGTTGGTCTCTCAGACCAGACACCACATCAATCACATCTGTGAAGGACCTCTGAGGACAGATGACCACACTGGGTGAGACTGGAGTTCCACTGGAACTGGAGAGAGACTGGAAACTCTGGAGAGAGACAAGCAGAGAGACAAGTAAACTAGTTTAGACAGGAAGAACATTATACTGTAGCAAGAGATCATTAGATTAGTACATTGATCACAATCGCACACACACACACACACACACACACACACACACACACACACACACACACACACACACACACACACACACACACACACACACACACACACACACACACACACACACACACACACACACACACACACGCATTTATACTTTGTTTTACGACGGTGTTGCACAGCGAACATAACAGATCTACATGCCCATCACCTCCGCTATGCATTGTGGACTTGTAGATCTAATGTTAATAATATTGAATTGATTTGAATTGAATTGGATTGCTCTTTAATTCTCATTAAAAATATTGTGATTTGAATATCATATCAATACAAAATGTATTTCTGTTCCAAAAATTGCCCGAAAATTGCACAGGGTCGATAATTAATAATTTTATACTTTCAAAATATCTATACTATAATTTTCCGAATGTCTGTCTGAGTGAGTGAGTGAGTGTCTGTCACAGCGTTTCTCCTCAGTGGCTGGAGCAATTGATCTGAAATCGCATCACCATTAACATATGAACACACCTGACATAACTGTGAAGCCCGTTTGTCACTTTCACAAATCATATGCTGTATATTAGCATTTTTATGGTGTATCTACTATCTATTCTGCATCTAGCATGAGGCCTATCTATTCTGCATCTAGCATGGGGCAACATGTTTTACCAGCTCTGTGTGTGTGTGTGTGTGTGTGTGTGTGTGTGTGTGTGTGTGTGTGTGTGTGTGTGTGTGTGTGTGTGTGTGTGTGTGTGTGTGTGTGTGTGTGTGTGTGTGTGTAGGCAGGGGTGGGGGGGGTGTTGTCTGGCCCTGTTACAGATGTTGTCCAAAAATCATGCAGATCGGTACACAGTATCTCTGTAGCCATTAAATGAAACGGGTATTTCTTACATTGATGCTCCTACATATTATCATGCAAGCACCAGAAAGTTACTTTCCATCCCTCATATACTGTGTGCACACTAGTGCACACCCCATAACCCACTTACTGCACATCATTTCGGAGCTCATATCTTTGAACGGGTAAGGACTAGTTTTACAAATTGTGCAATTAGCCCACAATTCATATTTTTTGGGGGGAAGTGGGACAATTATGAATATGACAATTGAGTACCTGAGACGAATAACAGTCTAAGTCTGTATTTACATGTTTTGGATAAAGACGTTTTCTTTTTATTTACCAGACTGTAAACCACAAACTAGAAGTTTTTAATTTCTTAAAGTCTTAATGTACTCCCCCCTCATTTTGTTGAGTTAGACTTTTTTACTTAACTTATATATTAGGAATTATAAGACATAATACTTATAGAAAGTGGAAAAACAGTATAGCAGCAGTTTGTGGAACAACAGTCTAAATCCGTGCAAGCAATATTCAGCAAACAAAGGGAGCAGATAACATTAAAACCGACAATTAAACAAAATGAGGGGGGATTGCATTAACAATTTAACAGATTAAAAATGACTAGTTTGTGGTTTACAGTCTGGTAAATCCAAAAATATATATATTCAAAACAATTCAAATATGGACTTATACTGTTATTCGTCTCAGGTACTATGAAAAATAGTTGTGATTATCTCAAATAATTGTGATAATTTTGACAGGCCTAATATTTCCATTGTTATTCTGGTCCTTACATAATGTATACTAGAACTATATTAGTATTAGTAACTACCAGCATTAATAATGTTATGTCATATGATATAATGCCATATAATGTAATAGAATAATATGAAGCCGACTTCTAAATTAGTCAAAACCAAACAGTAAAATGCCATGAGTGGAACCTGAATGAAAGTGATGCTGTCATCAGTGTTGGACAGCTCCTCCAGGTCAGCATGTCTCCTCTCCAGCTGCTCCATGTGCTCCTCCAGCTGCCTCAGGAGAGCCTCAGTCTGAGCCACTGCAGTCTGCTGCTGATCTCTGATCACTTCTTTAAGCTCACTGCGTCTTCTCTCAATGGAGACCATCATCTCACTGAAGATCCTGTCACTGGCCTCCACTGCTGCTTCTGCAGAGCTCTGCTTCACACACACACACACACACACACACACACACACACACACACACACACACACACACACACACACACACACACACACACACACACACACACACACACACACACACACACACACACACACACACACACACACACACACACACACGTTGTTGGCACAAAATATTGTCAAATTGGGGTCTGCAGCTAAGTAATATGGGGTCCTTGGCAAAACTGTTTGTGGAACACTGCTTTAGTGCTTCTGATGTCACAAGGCACTGTCTCATCCATATAGCATAACCATTTCCTCCGTTTTCCACAGTAAACGAAGGAACAAGAACCATTATCATAATATCAGCTCACGTTCAGGGTCTCCATGATCTGTCTCAGGTCTTTCAGCTCCTTCTTTGTCTCCTGGATCTGCTGCTGGACTTTATCCTGAATTGTCCCCAGCTGTTTCTGCAAGACACGGGAAGAGAGACAGTCGGGATACCAATTCTATCCAATCAGGAGAGAGCGAACTCATACTGGATACAGGGTAAAAACAATTAGTTTGGATCCACACATCACCCATTTAGACCTGGAACATCTTTATGTCATACATTTCAAGTCGGGAACACCTCTGTGTTTAGTTGTTGCTACAGTATATACAATATATAGCAACATTATTATGTTATTTGAATAACATTTTTAAGTTTTTCAGGATTTAGAATGCGTTCGGAGAACAGCCCTCAGGTCTAAATCAACTGTGTAACTTCATGAAACGTTATCAAACGTTATCAATCGCCTCTGTTTTTTATTGGGTCCAAAAGGAGTGCACTGACATCTATTGTTTTGTGCTTTTAATGTCTCTGGCATAGTTTTCTATTTCTGCTTCTAACTTTAAAAAAGATCTCTCTCATATGTCTTCAAGTGATCGTTGTCCTACCTGTTTCTCTGCCTTCTCTGCAGTAGCTGACACCGTGTCATGGCCCTTGTGTTCATCCATGATGCACAGAAGGCAGATACACTGGCGGTCTGTGCGACAGAACACCTCCAGCAGCTTGTCATGACTGGAGCACATCTTCTCCTGCAGTTTGTTGGTGGCTGGGACCAGCTTGTGCTTCTGCAACGCAGGAGCATTGTAGTGGGGCTGGAGGTGAGTCTCACAGTAAGAGGCCAGACACGCCAGACAAGACATGAGAGCTTTGCGACGTCTGGCTCCAGTGCATAAATCACAGGCCACGTCTTCTGGTCCGGCGTAGAGCTGAGCAGCGGAGGCAGGAGACTGCTGACCTCCTGTAATGCTCAGCTTCATCACAACCTGGAAGTAAAAAGAAGAAGAGGAGGGGAGGTCACTCACTGAGGACAAATACAACACGGTCATTGTGAGGTTCATGGTGATAAACACAGTGAGAAATTACAGTAATTACATTAAGATCATCTAGTTCATCTAGTAAGATCATTGTCTAAAGTCTAAACACTGGTTCTGAACGTTTGCACTGAATAGTTGATTTGTGTTACATTTACAATGTAGAAGCATTTACACTCTGAACCACTAGCATCTGCTATTATGTATGCCAGGGGTCTTCAACAGGGGGTCCGCGACCCCTAGGGGGTCCGCGGAGGTACTGCAGGGGGTCCACGAAATTATTGCTTGAAAAAAAAAAAAAAAAAGATTTTCAAAAAATGTAATTTTTTTTTTTTTCACATTTATGTTAAAAAATAAATCATGATTCTATCCATTTTGAATAGTTTGAATACATGATTACTATGCAATTGACAGATTGTTGATATTATTGACATTGGTTCTCAGTTAATAAGTAGTATGTTTAGAAATGGTAGTGGTACGGCCCACCCTGCTCGCTGTAACTTTACATGTTTAAAATAAAAAATATGTCGTAGCCCCGACCCCCCCACCCTACGAGGTGGTAGGGGGTCCCTGCTCCATCTCCCCATCAGTTTGGGGGTCCCCGGCCTGAAAACGTTGAAGACCCCTGATGTATGCCAACAATAATGACATGCCAAGAATAGGGATGCCAGAGTTTAATGATTAACCACAAAGTCAAAGATCAGAGTAATTATCATAGTCACCAAAATGACTGTAGACAGTAAGATACCATCACAAGTGGTTCTCATGTCAAGGATCCCCAAATTCATACTGTATACTGTATATATTCCACTATATATTCCGCTATCCAAAATATTTTGTGCCATACTAGATTTATGTAGTTAAAATGTTTCAATATTGTGTTGCGGCACATTGCTTAAAATAAGCCTGGATTTCCGAGGCTATGAGCTCTTAGATCGGCAATTTTCAAATAGTTAATAGAGTATACGGTTACAGTGGTTAAAGAGACTGTGATGCTCTATTTACACATTTTGTTGGGGACCCCCTGGAACCCCCTATTGGAGCCCTGAGGGTCCCCTGACCCTACTTTGAGAACCGCTGGTGTAACATGTCTAACATTATCTAAGTAACATTGTATTTGTATTTGTACAGTATTAACAACATACATAACATAACGTGAACAAGTAACCAACATATTATATTGTATTATTTATCAAAATAGGCAACAAATCGTTTTCTGTAGCAGAACATGTTAATGTGTAGTTGTAACTTGTAAAGTGGTCTCACCTCAGCCAGCAAGTTGTTCTTCCTCAGAACAGGTCTGGGACTGAAGCTCTCTCTGCACTGGGGACAGCTGTAGACTCCAGTCTCCTCATTCTGGTCCCAGTAACCCTCAATACAGCTTCCACAGTAACTGTGTCCACAGTGTAGAGTCACTGGTTCCTTTAGAAGCTCCAGGCAGACAGGACAGCAGAACTGATCCTGGTCCAGATCACATCCCTGCTGTTGTTGTTTTTGTGCCATTTTACTGACAATCACACTCACACTGAGAGAAAACACATAACACTTTGGTTTACTCTGAAGAGAGATTGAGAGAAAACACAAAAGCTCTGAGTTTCGTTTCTTCAGAAGCAAAATGGGAGAGGCAGAGTGTGGGACTTCCTGATTGTTTGCAGAAGGCAGTGGATTTAAAGAGACAGTAAATGTGCAGCACAAACATGTTCAGCTTTTGGTTGAACGTTGGACTCCCTGTCTCACACATGCAGAATGTCCCCGTTTCAAGTTTTCAAATTTATACAAATATTGTTTAAGAACCTACTATGTTCATCATAGTTATCGGTATCAGTTAAAACTAATATTTTTATAGGGTTTGAAGTTATATTTTACAGTCTATGGTTTGAAGAAGAAAATACCATGACATTTTAATTTTTTATTTTTACATTTTTTAGAAAAATAATATTATAATCCCCCAATATATACAATATAGGCTACTGATGGCTCACCAGTGGATCCTGTTTGTGACTTTGTAATGGCCAGACTGAAAACTGCTGTCTGGATGCCATCTAGTGTCCATCAGCAGACACTACATCTGTCTCTTAGGATATGTAAAATGTGTTCTAGATCAGGGGTCTTCAACATTTTCAGAACAAGGACCCCTTAGTTGAGAGAGATGAAGCAGGGACCCCCACAACCTCTTCATAGATTCCATATAGTGTCATCGTCTGACACCACAATCATCAATATATTCTGGATTCATGTCAATTTGTGTTTTCAGATATTTAACCACTTAACCGTCAATACTTAATAAACTTGACCTTTTCACTCTTTTTCCCCTTAACACCAAACCTCTTTGCCAATAATAGGCGATCTACAAGCTCACAACTCCTCGCAGCGTGAGGCGTTGTGAGCTTGTAGATCTGCTATTTTTGAGAAAGTGGTTAATATAAAAAGGGAGAAAAAAAGTTTCTATCACACAAAAGATTTAGAGGACCCCCTGTAATAACTCTGAGGGGTCCCGGATCCCCTGTTGAAGACCCTTGTTCTAGATATTAAATGTTTTCACACTGAATATTTTAATTAATGGATACACTGACTGTCTTTTGATTTTTCTTTTCTTCTCATATTTATTGGGATTTATGTTCACAAACGTGTAATTCTGTTAATGTGTGTGCGTTGATACAAAGCAATGTAAGTTTGTCTGAAAGAAGCCTCATCAGTAAAAGTTCCACCTGAAAGAGTGGTTGTGTGTTCTCACTGGTTTTTAAATTACTATTATTCAAATGTGAAAATTGTCTCAATGAATATACAAGATAGAAAGATGTATGCAGTATGACACAGAAATGGATTCTATGTCAAGAAAATCATCTCATAGGATGAACTGAGAAATGTTTGGAAGAAGACACATATTAGAGTAATAGCCATTAGCGTTTGATCTGCCTTCAGGCCAACCTTCCAATAGTTCATGATTTGAGGTATTTTGTTCAAAACGGAGCACTACTGCAGACTTTGAAAGCCAATCTTAGCCAATTCAGGATGGATTGGAATATGAAAAGTCTGAAAGACCCGGTTCGTTTGACAATAGTATTTTTTATCAAGCCAAAGGTGCCAAAGATTAGCTGTTTACAGAAAGGACACACGGAAGGACGCACAGGGTGCAAAACAGTCTCAGCCAAGCCTTCAGGCTGGCGGAGAAATTTCCCGCCAATCATTTCACTTTTCTGAAACTAATTATTCAGGAATCGCCAGACCACAGAAAATCCATAGACACTTAACATTTAATTATTATGGTTCATGATATTATTGTCCATGGAACAATGTAGCATAGACAAAACATTGTCACACATGATAGCTAAATAGTGGGGGGACATTCAGGCCCTCCTGGTACCTATGCTGAGATTCTAATAAACCCCTCTCAGACTGTTTTAACATCTATCTTCACATCCTGTATAAAACATCATCTAAACATGGAGATAACTTTCACAGAAAGAGTAACATTCTTCAAAATCAGACTCCACCAGAGGTTGCAGCCACAGTGCTCAGGTTATTTATTATTATTATTATTATTTTTCACAAGTCAGTGTAAATGACGTAAAGTTAATGAAAAAAAAAATATTACCTGATTGAACTGGGGAGGCATTACATTTACAGTTTGACTTCATAAATATTGTGAAATTAGCTGATACATGCTCACAACCCCTCACAACTCTTTCTCTGGCAATATTTGACAATATGTTTGACCATTTTATATAATGTCTGTTTACTTTTGACACAGTAAGTGTCTTATTGTTTCTTTGATGCATTCAAAAGGTCTTAAAAGTCCTTAAATTGCAACTTTAGAAATGTGTAGATACTCTATTGTTGTTTAATGTTGAGTGAGAAAACAATGTTGCACACATTAAGATTACATATCGCCCCCCTGCCCCCACCCCCAAGAAAACAAAACAAAACAGACGTGTGTGTGTGTGTGTGTGTGTGTGTGTGTGTGTGTGTGTGTGTGTGTGTGTGTGTGTGTGTGTGTGTGTGTGTGTGTGTGTGTGTGTGTGTGAGACAATGATAAATGGCTCTGTAGTAATATAAGACAAGCAGCAGGCTTATTAAAGAAATGCAATAAGCAGAATACAATCAATCGATTCATTGATCATGATGGTGGTATACACATCATTCTTACACATGCTTTATCTCTAATCAAATGAAAAAAACTGAGGATCATCAGTATTCTTAACATGTCTACCATGTCTTACAAAGCTCTGCTGTATCTCCAAAATAACGAAGCCATATCCCTGGATAGAGAGGTTGTGTGAACGTGATTTGAACTGTGTGGAGGAGGGTCATTGTGTCAGAAACACCATAGAAGGACAGAGTACCTGCCTTGTGGTCCAGGTACACCCCCACTCTGGAGGAACGAGGTCCTGACACTTTAGTCTCAACATTGTTGTGTCTGAAACAGTAGTTTGTACCATCGTATAGTAAACACCAGGATTTATCATCGTCTCCAAAGCGTTTTTTTCTGCTGATGTCTTTATAACAAACTGCAATATTAACCCCTTGACCACTCCACTCTACTTCCCAGTAAAAACGTTCAGACAGACCCTCTGTACACAACACCTTAGGGGATGTAGTAAATCTCTCTGCATGATCAGGGTAAGGTTGTTTTTGTTGCGTTAAAGTCACCTTCCTCTTCTCCTCTGACAGGGAGAGACGTTTCTCTATTGTATTCATGTCCAGAGACAGAGGATAGGAATCTGTGAGACCACACGACAAAAGAAAATTCAAACCTCATGTACCTTATTGTGTTTATATTTACTGTCTCAGATGAAATTCATTAGAGCTTTAAATAACAATCAATAACAACAATCAGATTGAAACTTCAATGTACAGAACCTGCATCAACATGGACTCACATCGTAAAAAGTCCTTTCTGGTCTGAGGCTCTGCTGGATGTAAAACATCAACTGCACACACTGGAGACACAAGAACACAGTAAAGGACTGGGTTACAAATTTCATCCAATCAGAGAAGAGAACTCCTCCAGATCAATTATAAAAACAACATACACCTATACAAATTCCATTCAACTTTTAGAAATGTAGACTACTGTAAATACATTTAAATCTCACCTCTCCTTGATATCTCTGGCCAAGTTGTCTTCAGGATGTTGTCTAGTTGGTCTCTCAGACCAGACACCACATCAATCACAACTGTGAAGGACCTCAGAGGACAGCTGACCACACTGGGTGAGACTGGAGATCCACTGGAACTGGAGAGAGACTGGAAACTCTGGAGAGAGACAAGCAGAGAGACAAGTTAACCACTTTAGACAGGAAGAACATTATACTGTAGCAAGAGATCATAAGATTAGTACATTGATCACACACACACACACACACACACACACACACACACACACACACACACACACACACACACACACACACACACACACACACACACGCGCGCGCATTTATACTTTGTTTTACGACGGTGTTGCACAGCGAACAAACAGATCTACATGCCCATCACCTCCGCTATGCATTGTGGACTTGTAGATCTAATGTTAATAATATTGAATTGATTTGAATTGAATGAATTGGATTGCTCTTTAATTCTCATTAAAAATATTATGATTTGAATATCATATCAATACAAAATGTATTTATGTTCCAAAAATTGCACAAAAATTGCACAGGGCCGATAATGAATAATTTTATACTTTCAAAATATTTTACAAATTGTGCAATTAGCCCACAATATTTTTCGCGGGGAAGTGGGACAATTATGAATATGACAATTATGAAAAATAGTTGTGATTATTGTAATCGTTTTGACAGGCCTAATATTTCCATTGTTATTCTGGTCTGTACATAATGTATACTAGAACTATATTAGTATTAGTAACTACCATGACATGACATAACATGTCATATTATATGACATGTTATGTCACATAATATAATGCCATATAATGGAATGGAATGAAATATGAAGCCGACTTCTAAATGAGTCAAAACCAAACAGTAAAATGCTATGAGTGGAACCTGAATGAAAGTGATGCTGTCATCAGTGTTGGACAGCTCCTCCAGGTCAGCATGTCTCCTCTCCAGCTGCTCCATGTGCTCCTCCAGCTGCCTCAGGAGAGCCTCAGTCTGAGCCACTGCAGTCTGCTGCTGATCTCTGATCACTTCTTTAAGCTCACTGCGTCTTCTCTCAATGGAGACCATCATCTCACTGAAGATCCTGTCACTGGCCTCCACTGCTGCTTCTGCAGAGCTCTGCTTCACACACACACACGCACGCACGCACGCACGCACGCACGCACACACACACACAAAAAGTTCAACTGGTTGAGCTTGTTGTTCAACCAGTTTATAGATATCACACACACTAGCCACTATGTACATAAAACAATGGTTTAAAAAAATCCCAAATACTATATGAACAAACATGGATA
Source organism: Nannobrachium achirus (assembly GCF_963921795.1). Lineage (NCBI taxonomy): Eukaryota > Metazoa > Chordata > Actinopteri > Myctophiformes > Myctophidae > Nannobrachium > Nannobrachium achirus. The sequence goes on from NC_137821.1 coordinate 21,576,380, forward strand.
CATCTTAATTCAATCTAATTCAATTTAAGTCTTACATATTTTGCTGTTTTACATATTTGACTTGTTAGCAAGTAGTTTATTTATTTATATATCTTTGGGTTTGTTTTTCTGTATTTTGTTATGTTTGTGTGGTGGTGTTTTTTTATGTGTGGGGGACATGATTAATTTCACTTTCATGAAATATGAAAAGACATACATTGTCCATTGGGTCCTCCTCGGGGTTCCAGGGGGTCCCCAGCAAAATTTGTTAATATAGCATAAAAAACAACCATAATCCTAGAGTATATACAGTACATCAGCTATTTGGAAGAAAGTTCACAACACATCGCGAACACAAATGTTATATGTGGGTTGCTGGAACAAAAATATTCACCCCATTCTTTCCTCTATCCACAGTAAACATAAGAACAAGAACCATGATCATAATATCAGCTCACGTTCAGGGTCTCCATGACCTGTCTCAGGTCTTTCAGCTCCTTCTTTGTCTCCTGGATCTGCTGCTGGACTTTCTCCTGAATTGTCCCCAGCTGTTTCTGCAAGAAACAGGAAGATAGACTGTTTGGCTTGTAAACAAAGCACATTTTCAAGTCGGGACTCAGGATACCAATTATATCCAATCAGGAGAGAGAGAACTCATAGAGGATACAAGATAAAGTGAAATTGGATACAGTTCAGTTTGGATCCACACATCATCTTAAAACAACGTAACTTCCTCAAAATACACTTTTGCAGAGGCAAGATTAAGGGACATGAAATATTTTTCACTGGGTCCAAAATGAGTGTACTGCATCCTTTAATTAATACCTTTTATTTAGGATGGACAGCCACTTCTTCAGGCTGGAGGGATCATGATCCTACCTGTTTCTCTGCCTTCTCTGCAGCAGCTGACACCGTGTCATGGCCCTTGTGTTCATCCATGGTGCACAGAAGGCAGATACACTGATGGTCTGTGCGACAGAACACCTCCAGCAGCTTGTCATGACTGGAGCACATCTTCTCCTGCAGTTTGTTGGTGGCTGGGACCAGCTTGTGCTTCTGAAATGCAGGAGCATTGTAGTGGGGCTGGAGGTGAGTCTCACAGTAAGAGACCAGACACACCAGACAAGACATGAGAGCTTTGCGACTTCTTGCTCCAGTGCAGGAATCACAGGCCACGTCTTCTGGACCGGCGTAGAGCTGAGCAGCGGAGGCAGGAGACCTCTGACCTCCTGTAATGCTCAGCTTAATCACAAGCTGTTAATAAAGAGAAGAGGAGGGGAGGTCACTCACTGATGACAAATACAACAGTCATTGTGAAGTTCATGGAGTTAAATGACAGGTAAGTTCATCTAAGATCATAAAAATGGTAAATGGTAAATGGTGCATTTATATAGCACTTTTATCCAAAGCACTTTACAATGTGCATTACATTCACCCATTCACACACACATTCATACACCGGTGGAGGTGGAAACCATGCAAGGCACCAACCAGCTCACCGGGAGCAACTTGGGGTTCAGTGTCTTGCCCAAGGACACTTCGACATGTAGACAGGTGAAGCTGGGATTTGAATCGCTGACCCATGGATCATTGGCCAACCCACTCTACCTCCTGAGCTACAGCCGATCATTTTAACATTATCTGAAAACTGTGGTTCTGAACAATTGCACTGAATAAAGTTTGCAGTGCACTAGTATCTGCTATTATGTATGCCAACAATAAATGACATGCCAACTTAAGACAGTCCCTGCCGGTCAACTGCCTGATCAACAATTTAACTAGGGGGTTCCCTGCCGATCAACTTTGGTCAACTTTTATATAAAAAGTAATTTTTTAGATATTTCTTTGCGGAAAAAACTCCCATGGACTATAAGGAAAACGCAGATTTTGCTGGCAGGAGCTGGATTATTTATGCATTTACTCTGGCAGTGAATGAGTTTTAAGAATAGAAAGAAGAAGAAAGAAGAAATGCTAGGGTTTAATGGTTAACCAGTGACTAATAGAGTCAAAGATCAGAGTAAATGACCCTAACAACAAAAGGACGCATAAGGTAAGTACTGTAGTAGACTGCAAAGAAGTTAAGATACCATCACACTAGCCCCAAATTGCAGTCTTGAACTTTGGAAGCGCTTGTCTTCAATAACGCAACATCCCGCTGCCTCCTGTAATATGTGCAATTTAAATTAGAACCAGGTGGTATACTGGACCACTGAGTGATTTCCCACGGGCGCTTCCAAAGTCCAACACTTAGAAAAAATGATCACCTGAACTGAATTCATACCATAACATGTCTACAGTGGATTTCTATGAAACAAACACTTTGCTGATAGAAAGAAGATAATTCAAGCTTTCCATAGAGCCGCAATGTTGGTGAGTTTGATGTCATTTAATACAATCTGATAGCAAAAAAAAACTGTTTTGATGCATTGGCTGCCTATTGCTACCCTAGATTCAACTGATTTAAAACAAATCTAGTGTTGTAATTTGCAGCTACCATCACACAAGTGGTTCTTAAAGTTTTCATGTCAAGGATCCCCCAAATGAAATGTGTTTGTCCACAGACCCCATCTGAAAATATTTTGTGCCATTGTTGTTAAAGAAAATATTGCATATTGTGTTGCGAAGCATTGTGAAGATTGTGAGCAACAATTTAACAATATAGCTGAGAACTGAGCACTTTGAGAACCACTCTTCTAACATGCTATCTAAATAACATTCTTAATTACACCGTTTGTCCACAATTACTATTATCAACATACATATATCATAATGTGAGTAACAAACATAGTATAACTACCATCTATCAAAATAGGCAACAAGGAGTTTTCTGTAGTTTAATGTGTGGTTGTAACTTGTAAGGTGATCTCACCTCAGCCAGCAAGTTGTTCTTCCTCAGAACAGGTCTGGGACTGAAGCTCTCTCTGCACTGGGGACAGCTGTAGACTCCAGTCTCCTCATTCTGGTCCCAGTAACCCTCAATACAGCTTCCACAGTAACTGTGTCCACAGTGTAGAGTCACTGGTTCCTTTAGAAGGTCCAGACAGACAGGACAGCACAACTGATCCTGGTCCAGATCACATACCTGCTGCTGCTGTTGTTTTTGTGCCATTTTACTGACAACCACACTCACACTGAGAGAAAACACAACAGCTCTGAGTTTCGTTTCTTCAGAAGAAAATTGGGAGAGGCAGAGTGTGGGACTTCCTGATTGTTTGCAGAAGGCAGCTGGTTTTAAAGAGACAGTACTGTAACGTGCAGCACAAACAAGTTCAGCTTTTGGTTGAACGTTGGACAGCTGGACTCCCTGTCTCACACACACAGTAGTGGAAAAAGTAGGCATTTCTTCAAGTAAAAGTATCAATACTGCAATAATGTAGAATTACTCTGTTACAAGTAAAGGTCCAGAATTCAAAATGTACTTGAGTGAAAGTACAAAAGTATCTGCATCAAAATGTATTTAGGCTATAGTACCAAAAGTAGAAAGTAGCCTACTCGTCTCATTAATGCAGAATGTCCCCATTTCAAGTTTTCAAATATCAAAATATATTTTTAGTCTACTTTAAGTTCATCGTAGTTATCGGTAACACAGTGAAAACTAATTTTTCAATGGTTTGAAGAAGAAAATGTGGGCCCACAATCACAGACTAAATTGTTGTGGTAGGAGACACCTCCACATATTTTGAATGAGTTGGTGTTTAAAACCTCTTAGTGTCAGTGACTTTGTAATGGCCAGACTGAAAACTGCTGTTTGGACGCCATCTAGTGTCCATCAGCAGAAGTCTGATGGATATTATATGGATGTAAAATGTTTTCTAGATTTTAAATGTTTTTACACTGTAGATTTTAATTAATGGATACACTGACTGTGTCTATTGATTAGTTTTTGTTTCATATTTATTGGGATTTATGTTCACAAATGTGTACATTTGTCAACGCGTGTGTTGATACAAAGCACTATCTAAGTCTGTCTGAAAGAAGCCTCATCAGTAAAAGTTCCACCTGAAACAGTGGTTATGTGTTCTCACTGTTTTTTAAATTGCTAATGTATTAAAATATGCAAATTGTCCCATTAAATATGCAAGATAGAAAGATGTATGCCGTATGAAGCAGAAATGGATTCTATGAAGAACATCAACTCATAATGAACTGAGAAATGTTTGGAAGAAGACATATTACCGTAGAGTAATAGACATTAGCTTTTGAATTGCCTTAAGGCCAACCTTCCAATAAGACCATTTTCAGTTCATGATTTGAGGCATTTTGTTCAAAATGGAGCAATACTGCAGACTTTGGAAGCCAATAGCCAATTCAGGATGGAATATGAAAAGTCTGAAAGACCCGCTTCGTGTGACTAGAAATACGGTGTACATTTTTGGGTGATGTTTCTACAAAATGGCAGTAGGAGTAAGCCTACTGTCTTTTTTTTTATCAAGTCAACAGCACCGAAGATTAGACAAAACATAGTCTCAGCTAAGCCTTCGGGCTGGCGGAGACATTGCCCGCCAATCATTTTAATTTTCTGAGACTAATTATTCCGGAATCCCCAGACCAGAAAATCCATACACACAACATTTATTTATTATGGTTCATGATATTATGGTCCATGGAACAATGTAGCATAGACAAAAAAAAGTCACACATGATAGCTTTGGATAGTGGGGGGACAATCAGGCCCTTCTGGCACCTATGCTGAGACACACCTCTCAGTCCTCAGACAGTTTTAACATTTATCTTCACATCCTGTATAAAACACCATCTAAACATGGAGACAACTTTCACAGAGAGACAGAAAGAGAAACATTCTTCAAAATCAGACTAAAACACTCCGCCAGAGGTTGCAGCCATAGTGCTCACATTTATTTAGAAAAAGACAAGTCAGCGTAAGAAGTTAACAGGAAAAATAAATGTGATTACCTGATGGTCACAGTCTTTTGTATGAATTGAAACATTTGTTCATTTTGCCAGATAAGTTGTGAGCTTGTAGATTGACTATGAAACAAATCACAGAAGCTTTTTTTTAACAATCCATGTTTTAACCCAATGAGTGCCCCGGGCCACAAGGTGCCGCTAGAGTGCCAGAAATATCTCTATAGGCCTTCGCTCTAGGTTCCGTCGACACTGCCCGTAGTGCCTTGGGATTTCACTCCAGCCACTGTTATGTATGGCGAGAGGAGGAAGTTAGCTAACACTTAGCCATTAGCGTCTTTATTTTTTAGAAGCCCGATCTAAAGCTATTTCAGTCGCAAAAAAAACGTTGTCTTTGGTCTGGGAACACAATTCAGAGAAAATCCTCTCTAAAGATGTGACTTTGTATTGGATTCGGCGGCGCGATGCGGCGGCGTTGCCCGATTACGGCCCATGGATGGCCGAGTCTCGGCCCCGGGCATGGATGGAAATTTAGACCGGGGCTTCGTTGAGGCCTCCGATTAATTAATTCATTTTATTAAATATCCCGGACTAGATCGGGATAGGCACTCCGGAATACGTCGCGCCTCCGACAGTATAGATTGAGTTTTTTGGGGGGGGCTCTAAACTTTATTTTAAACCATTTTCAATGGAATAAATCGTCGGACCATCTAGCATCACTCGTTGGAAAGCGTAGGACCACCCAGGACCACCCAGATCTCTACAAGCAGCTCAGGGTATGTAAAATAGCAAAAAAAATATTGCATTGGATTGAAAATATCCCACACTTGTTCGGGATAGGCACAAGAAGGGTTAAGTGAGCGTGCGTGCATGCGCCTGTGTGTGTGTGTGTGTGTGTGTGTGTGTGTGTGTGTGTGTGTGTGTGTGTGTGTGTGTGTGTGTGTGTGTTGGGGGGGGGGGGGACTTTTTTTATATAAGCCATTAAATCGAATTAGTTTGATTAATTGGTGCACCCCTTAAGAGTAAGACAGTAGTGTTTCTCAAACTTTTCAGGCTGCGACCCCCTAAACATTTATATATTTGAACATATATCAAAATTTGAACAAATATCAAATAGTGAAAATAGCCAATCTACATGCTCACAACTCCTTGCAAATATGTTTGAATTTTTTTTATAGTATAGTTTTTCTATGCATAGATTACTTTTGACACAGTAATGTGCAGATACTCTCCGTTTACGTGAGAGACGCGAGAAAACAGATCAACAGTTTGAGAACCACTGCGTTAAGTGTGTGTGTGTGTGTGTGTGTGTGTGTGTGTGTGTGTGTGTGTGTGTGTGTGTGTGTGTGTGTGTGTGTGTGTGTGTGTGTGTGTGTGTGTGTGTGTCAGAATGACAGAGGGCCCTGTAGCACAATGATCCTGTTTATAATGTCAAACAATAGTATCCATTCTTCAGACAGAGATTACCCTATAAGATAACAGGGTATACTGTATAATGATTGTCAGCAGCAGGCTTATGCAATGCAATAATCAGAACATAATCAATCGATTGATTGATATCTAGGAGGGAGAATCTATAATCAAATGGTGAAAACTGAGTATCGTCATCAGCATTCTTTAACATGTCTACCATGTCTTACACAGCTCTGCTGTATCTCCACAGTTATAAGACATTATCCCTGGATAGAGAGGTTGTGTGAACGTGGTTTGAACTGTGTGGAGGAGGGTCATTGTGTCAGAAACACCATAGAAGGACAGAGTACCTGCCTTGTGGTCCAGGTACACCCCCAATCTGGAGGAACGAGGCCCTGGCACTTCAGTGTTAGCACCGTTATGTCTGAAGTAGTAGGTGCCAATAGAGTACTGTAAACTCCAGCATTTAGCATCGAATCCAAAGTAGGCTTTTCTGTTGACATCTTTATAACAGACTGCCATGTTAACCAGTCCACCACTCCATTCTACTTCCCAGTAACAACGTTCAGACAGAGCCTCTGTACACAACACCTGAGGGTGCAGGGTAAATCTCTCTGCATGATCAGGGTAAGGTTGTACTTGTTGTGTTGAAGTCACCTTCCTCTTCTCCTCTGACAGGGAGAGACGTTTGCTTATTGTGTT
>NC_137821.1:21588339-21740839 GCF_963921795.1 Nannobrachium achirus
TTGTTTTTCCTCAGAACAGGTCTGGGACTGAAGCTCTCTCTGCACTGGGGACAGCTGTAGACTCCAGTCTCCTCATTCTGGTCCCAGTAACCCTCAATACAGCTTCCACAGTAACTGTGTCCACAGTGTAGAGTCACTGGTTCCTTTAGAAGGTCCAGACAGACAGGACAGCACAACTGATCCTGATCCAGATCACATCCCTGCTGCTGCTGCTGCTGCTGCTGCTGCTGCTGCTGCTGTTGTTTTTGTGACATTTTACTGACAACCACACTCACTCTGAGAGAAAACACATAACACTTTGGTTCACTGACTCTGAAGAGAGACTGAGAGAAAACAAAACAGCTCTGAGTTTCATTTCTTCTGAAGAAAGCTGGGAGGGAGAGTGTGGGACTTCCTGGTTGTTTGCAGAAGGCAGTGGATTTAAAGGTAGAAGCCGCTGGAATGTGCAGCACAAACAAGTTCAGCTTTAGTTTGAATGGTGGACAGCTGGACTCCCTGTCTCACACACAGTAGTGGAAAAAGTACTCACATTTCTTTCTAAAAATGTAAGTAAAAGTATCAATACTGCAATAATATAGAATTACTCTGTTACAAGTAAAGGTCCGGAATTCAAAATGTACTTGAGTGAAAGTACAACAGTATCGGCAGCAAAATGTACTTAAAAGACCAAAAGTAGAAAGTACCCTTTAATGCAGAATGTCTCCATTTCAAGTTTTCAAATATCAAAATATATTTTTAAAGTCTACTTTAAGTTCATCGTAGTTATTGGTAACTAATTTTTCAATGGTTTGAAGAAGAAAATGTGGGCCCACAATACAGACTAAATGGTTGTGGTAGGAGGAGACACCTCCACATATTTTGAATGACTTGTTTTAAACCTCTTAGTGACTTTGTAATGGCCAGACTGAAAACTGCTGTTTGGACACCATCTGTCTCTAAGTCTGAGGATATTATGGATGTAAAATGTTTTCTAGATTTTAAATGTGTTTTTACACTGTAGATTTTAATTAATGGATACACTGACTGTCTATTGATTAGTTTGTGTCTCTATAGCATAACTAACTAGTATATATTTATTGGGATTTATGTTCACAAATGTGTAAATTTGTCAATGCGTGCGTCGATACAAAGCACAATGTAAGTCTGTCTGAAAGAAGCCTCATCAGTAAAACAGTGGTCATGTGTTCTCACTGGTTTTACAAATTGCTAATTTATTCAAATGTGCAAATTGATACAAAGATGAAGCAGAAATGGATTCTATGTCAAGAAAATCAACTCATAGGATGAACTGAGAAAGAAGACGTATTAGAGTAATAGCCATTAGCGTTTGCCTTCAGGCCAACCTTCCAATAGACTACAATACCAGTTCATGATTTGAGGTATTTTGTTCAGAAGGGAGCACTACTGCAGACTTTGGAAGACAAAATCTTAGCCAATTCAGGATGGATTGGAATATGTAAAGTCTGAAAGACCCGCTTCATTTGACTATAGAAATACGGTGATCACTTTTGGGTGATGTTTCAATCTGTAGGAGTACTGTAAAAAATGTTTTATCAAGCCTTTAGCGGTGCCGAAGATTAGCTGTTCACAGACAAACACGGAAGGACGGACAGGGTGCAAAACATAGTCTCAAAGTATAAAACATACAAAGTCAAGTGTATGAAAGCCAAAAATAATTATATTTATACTATGTATAAAATGTAATGATTATCGTTCATGATATTATTGTCCATGGAACAATGTAGCATAGACAAAACATTGTCACACATGATAGCTAAATAGTGGGGAGACATTCAGGCCCTTCTGGCACCGTATGCTGAGATTACTGATACACACCTCTCAGTCCTCAGACAGTTTTAACATCCATTTTCACATCCTGTATAAAACACCATCTAAACATGGAGACAACTTTCACAGAGAGACAGAAAGAAACATTCTTCAAAATCAGACTAAAACACTCACTCATCACAGAGGTTGCAGCTACAGTGCTCACATTTATTTTGAGTCAGTGTAATGAAGTAAAGTTAACAGGAAAAAACCTGAGCCCTTCCTTGTTCGCGATTTTCATAGAACCGCTGGCTCAGATGATAAGACAAAATGAAGCAATTAAAGGTATAGAAATCAACAATCGGGAACATGTAATAAGCTTATTTGCAGACGACGTATTGGTCTATTTAAAAAATCCATTGGAATCATATGAGTCACTTATGAAAACCTTGGATCGATTTGGTCAGTACTCTGGCTATAAATTGAATAAGTCTAAAACCCAAGTTCTTATGCTCAACTGTGTAAAGGCTCAAGGAGACGGGATTGAACTGGGAAGCAAAGTCCATTAGATACTTGGGTATAAACATAACTAAAAACTTATCAAAACTCTATAAAAGTAACTATGGTCTGATTGATAATAACATAAGAGCAGACATAGAAAGATGGTCAACGTATCCGATGGGACTTTGTGATAGGATAAATGCCGTTAAGATGAATGTCTTACCACGCCTCTTATACCTTTTTCAATCTTTACCGGTGACTGTCCCACCAGAACAATTTGCTAAATGGGATAAACTAATATCAAGATTTATATGGGAAGGAAAACGGCCACGAATAAGATACTGTACATTGCAGCTAACTAAAGAAAAAGGAGGTTTGGCGCTCCCTAATTTAAAAGAATATTATCATGCAGCTCAATTGCGCCCACTTCTGTACTGGTGTAGTGATGACTATGTTGCTCGATGGAAGGATATAGAAGCACCTGGGTTTGCATTCCCGATACAGACACTTATAGGAGGAAAAGAAGTCCCAGTAAACCTTAGAAATGAAATCGACCCAATAACAACCTACACTCTGAATATCTGGTACTCCATTGTTAAAAAGTTGAAATTGGGTAAAGAGCTTGGTTTGTTGAAATGGATTGCATTTGATCAAGAGTTTAAACCAGGGAAGATGGATCCAACGTTTAGGCAGTGGAATCGAATGGGTGTGACTGCCATGTGTTTATTAATAGAAAAAGGAGAGATGAAGAGTTTCGAAGAAATTAAAAACAAATATAATTTGGTTAATAAGGATTTATTTAGATACCTTCAACTGAGAGATTATTATGATAAATACATTAAAAAGAAGGAAATGGAAATTCATCCTATAATAAAAATGATAACAAGAGCATATGGTGAAGTCATACCCAGGACAATTTCATTAATATATTCTTGCTTAACCCTTAAGTGCTGTTCGGGTCATTTTGACCCGTTTTACATTTTCATTTGGAAAACAAAGGTAGAAGTTTGAATTGTTTCCACCTGAAACTCACTGGCCTTAAAGATTCTTCTGAGATGAACATGTAAAAAAAATATTTTTGCACTACACCCATGCTACACCCCCCTCATATTTTTTGAACCTTAAGTGCTGTTCGGGTCATTTTGACCCGGAAGCACAGATGCACAGAAATACACAGTATATGCCAAAACAGAGACACACAGTCACCCCCACTTGTCACCCCCACTTCTAACACCCCCTTCCGAAGCCCCATTCCGAACCCTCCCCCCCCCCCCTTTCCGCACCGCCCCCCCCCTCCCCACACTTAACCCCTGATGCACAGAAATGCATGGAATCATGTACAAACACAGATACACAATCACCCCCTAACCCCTTCCACCCCTCCAACCCTCCTCACCTCGCCTTACCCCCTCCCCTCCAAACCCCCCAACCCAACCCCCCCCCCCCCACCTCCCCCCCCCCCGCCACCCCAGATGCACAGAAATAAAATAAAGCATGTATACTAACACAGACACACAGTCACCTCCTTCCCCCCCTCCCCCCTCCTATCGCCCTCACCCCCCCACACCCTTCACCCCCTCTCCTCCTCACCCCTCCCCTCCTCACCCCCTCTCCTCCTCACCCCTCCCCTCCTCACCCCTCACCCCTCCCCTCCTCACCCCTCACTTATCTGAAGTTTTCCTTGTGACTGTACTGTATCTTAGGGGAAATTTTACATTATTTTACATAAACATAAGGTGCTGTAAAGTAACACTGTATTTCAGGGGTGCTGTGGATGAAAATGTTGTTTACAGGGGTGCCCTGAGACCAAAGTGTTTGAAAACCTCTGTCCTAGTGTATACGTTCAAGTGTATATTCATTATGTGACATTCATGTGTGTTCACATGTGTGTTCAGCTCTATGTGAGAATGATGTCCTGTTAAACCACAAGTATTCAATTAATGGGCATGTTGTTCATAAAAATATTGTCTGATTTTCATTTTGTCCTATAAGCATGAGCAATATTGCCCAGTATTAAATAAAGTAGTTGTTTTACATGAATTTCAGCTAAATCATTAAAAACGCCTAGCTCTTTCAGTGTTTAATGTGATATAGCAAAGCAAGAATGCAAACATTTACCATATATATCATATGAATTGTTTGGTATTGAGTCAAAGTCAATGTATCATGATGATTTGTTAAGTAAAAATGTATATTAGTGTTGTTTTTTTTAAACCAAATACCCCCCGGGTCAAAATGACCCGAACAGAACGAAGGTGTAGTGAATCTGAACAGAACTTAAGGGTTAATGGGTTCCAGAGGAGATTCAACAATGTATGTTAAAAATAAATGGGAAAAAGAGTTGGGTGAGGACATCTCAGAGGAGGTTTGGAATGATATGTGGCGAACACAACAAACAACAACTCAATCATTAGGATGGAGAGAATTCGCTTGGAAATTTTTAATTCGGTATTTTATCACACCCCAAATTAAAAGTAAACAAATGAAAGCTCAGCAGATCTGTTGGAGGAAATGTGATCAAAACGATTCGAATCACTCCCATATATTTTGGTCCTGTAAAAATATTCAGCCCTTCTGGGAAGTCGTACACTCAACTGTATGTGAGGTTTTGGGTTATAACATACCTAATTGTGGGCTCGCCTATAAGGCGAGCACACTTTAGATATTGTCATTATTTCTATACTAGGCAGGCAGTCAGTGCAAGTATCAAAAAACTTCGGTTCCTTTCTACTCCTACATACTTAGTGAGAAAATGAAAATAAAAACATCAATGTGTTCAGCTTACAGTGGCGAAGTGTGCTATTATTTTTTACAGCAATCGGCCTAATGGTGGCGCTGTAGGAAGCCTTCGAAAGTGCGAACTTTGAACAGATAGAGCTCATGCTCTGTTTGAGGTACAGCCATGAAACCTGTATACACGTATGCGTCTCCTCATGCCGAACAACTTTTACGCTCTAACTTTTGACCTTTGACCTTTAGATCTCCCACAATTTGGAATTATATGAGAAACAGTAAAAATCTATCTCCTCCTGGGATCTTCGCGTTACGTGCACAAAACTTTTTTCACATGAACTTTGGACCAATACGGTCAAACTGTCTGGTCGGATTTCTTTTAAAGTGAAATATAATGTTTTAATAATTCAATCGATATTGCGGTTTTATGCAAATTATTCTTTTGCCTCTAAATCATACATGCAAAGTTACACGTTCATGGCATTTGGCAAAGATGTAGAGGGTTAGTCAAAGTATCACTGAAACCAATTTTATTCCAATCGGCCAAAGGGGGGCGCTGTAGGAAGCCTTCAAAAGTGCGAACTTTGAACAGGTAGAGCTCATGCTCTGTTATAAGTACAGCCATGAAACCTGTATACACGTATGTGTCTCCTCATGCCGAACAACTTTTACGCTCTGACTTTTGACCTCTGACCTTTAGATCCCCCAAAATTTGGAATTATATGAAAAACAGTAAAAATCTATCTCCTCCTGGGATTTTTGCGTGACGCGCACGAAACTTTTTTCACAGGAACTTTGGACCAATACGGTCAAACTGTCTGGTCGGATTTCTTTTAAAGTGAAATATAATTTTGTAATAATTCAATCGATATTGCGGTTTTATGCAAATTATTCTTCGGCCTCTAAATCATACATGCAAAGTAACATGTTCATGGCATTTGGCAAAGATGTAGAGGGTTAGTCAAAGTATCACTGAAACCAATTTTATTCCAATCGGCCAAAGGGGGGCGCTATACGAAGCGTTTGAAAATTCAAACTTTAAACGGGCATAAGTCATGCCTCGTTTCGTTTGAAGACATGCAACTTGCTTACACGCGTGCTTTGACTCAAGCGGAAGACATCTGTGTCTTTGTTAAGTAAGCCCCGCCCTTAGATTTTCCGCCATTTGAGCAGTTTGTAAAACGCTTAAACCCGCTTTTATTCTGGAATTTTCGCGTCACGTCCATAAAACTTTTTTTACATGAACTTTGGACCAATATCTAAAGATCTGTCAGATCAGATTTTTTTTTTTAAATTTAAACATGCTTTTTTAATAATTCAATGAATATTGCAGTTTTATGCAAATTATTCTTCTGCCTCTAAATCATACATGCAAAGTAACATGTTCATGGCATTTGGCAAAGATGTAGAGTGTTAGTCCAAATATCACTAAAACCAATCTTACTCCAATTGGTCAAAGGGGGGCGCTATATCATTTTGAGCAGTTTGTGAAACGCTTAAACCCGTTAGGATTTTTTTTTGCAATTTGCATGAAACATCCTACACACAATCTAAGGACCTCTATCTAATATGCCTATGAAGTGCACACACACAAAAAAATTAAAAATAATAATAAATATAGCTGCAAGCAGCGATAAAGTGGCCAAAGCCAAAAACACCTCAAATCATGAACACAGCCTGCAATGTGCGTGAAATCTTGCAAGCACATTCCCAATAGGTCAAGGAACAGATACCACCCTTCTTACATTGGCCTGTTATAGCGCCACCAGCGGGTCAACTTTTGCACAACACATTTTTGGAACAAAATGGACCAATCTTTGACGTCAGTAACGTCAAAGAGAGCACTGCCTGCGATCTTGACATTTTGTACTTTTATAGCCATTGTTTTCTGTCTTGAAGCGAGCCCACAATTGTTTCGAAGGAACAATATTTTTCTAGTTGTGGGCTCGCCTATAAGGCGAGCACACTTTAGATATTGTCATTATTTATCTATCAGTCAGTCAGACAGTAGACGGGAACTTCGGTTCCTTTCTACTCCTACATACTTAGTGAGAAAATGAAAATAAAAACATCAATGTGTTCAGTTTACAGTGGCGAAGTGCGCTATTATTTTTTATAGCAATCAGCCAAATGGTGGCGCTGTAGGAAGCCTTCGAAAGTGCGAACTTTGAACAGGTATAGCTCATGCTGTGTTTTAGTTACAGCCATGAAACCTGTATACACGTATGCGTCTCCTCATGCCGAACAACTTTTACCCTCTAACTTTTGACCTCTGACCTTTAGGTCTCCCACAATTCGGAATTATATGAAAAACAGTAAAAATCTATCTCCTCCTGGGATTTTCGCATCAAGTGCACAAAACTTTTTTCACATGAACTTTGGACCAATACGGTCAGATTGATCAACCAGATTTTTTTTAAAGTGAAATATAATTTTTTAATAATTCAATCAATATTGCGGTTTTATGCAAATTATTCTTCGGCCTCTAAATCATACATGCAAAGTTACACGTTCATGGCATTTGGCAAAGATGTGGAGGGTTAGTCAAAGTATCACTGAAACCAATTTTATTCCAATCGGCCAAAGGGGGGCGCTATACGAAGCGTTTGAAAATTCAAACTTCAAACGGGCATAAGTCATGACTCGTTTTGTTTGAAGACATGCAACTTGTTACACGCGTGCTTTGACTCGAGCGGAAGACATCTGTGTCGTTGTTAAGTAAGCTCCGCCCTTCGATTTTCCGCCATATTGAGCAGTTTGTAAAACGCGTAAACCCGCTTTTATTCTGGAATTTTCGCTCCACGTGCACAAAACTTTTTTTACGTGAACTTTGGACCGATATCTAAAGATCTGTCAGATCGGATTTCTTTAAAATTGAAACATGCTTTTTTAAATAAATTCAATGAATATTGCAGTTTTATGCAAATTATTCTTCTGCCTCTAAATCATACATGCAAAGTAACATGTTCATGGCATTTGGCAAAGATGTAGAGTGTTAGTCCAAATATCACTAAAACCAATCTTACCCCAATTGAACAAAGGGGGGCGCTATATCATTTTGAGCAGTTTGTGAAACGCTTAAACCCGTTAGGATTTTTTTTTTGCAATTTGCATGAAACATTCTACACACAATCTAAGGACCTTTATCTAATATGCCTATGAAGTGCACACACACAAAAAAATTATAATAATGAATATAGCTGCAAGCAGCGATAAAGTGGCCAAAGCCAAAAACACCTCAAATCATGAACACAGCCTGCAATGTGCGTGAAATCTTGCAAGCACATTCCCAATAGGTCAAGGAACAGATACCACCCTTCTTACATTGGCCTGTTATAGCGCCACCAGCGGGTCAACTTTTGCACAACACATTTTTGGAACAAAATGGACCAATCGTTGACGTCAGTAACGTCAAAGAGAGCACTGCCTGCGATCTTGACATTTTGTACTTTTATAGCCATTGTTTTCTGGCTTGAAGCGAGCCCACAATTGTTTCGAAGGAACAATATTTTTCTAGTGACAATATCTAACCGTCATATCAAGTTCTCCTCAAAACTTCGGTTCCTTTCTACTCCTACATACTTCGTGAGAAAATGAAAATAAAAACATCAATGTGTTCAGCTTACTGTGGCGACGTGTGCTATTACTTTTTACAGCAATCGGCCAAATGGTGGCGCTGTAGGAAGCCTTCGAAAGTGCGAACTTTGAACAGGTATAGCTCATGCTCTGTTATACGTACAGCCATGAAACCTGTATACACGTATGCGTCTCCTCATGCCGAACAATTTTTACGCTCTGACTTTTGACCTCTGATCTTTAGATCCCTCAGAATTTGGAATTATATGAAAAACAGTAAAAATCTATCTCCTCCTGGGATCTTTGCGATAGGCGCATGAAACTTTTTTCACATGAACTTTGGACCAATACGGTCAAACTAGTCTCGGCGGATTTCTTTTAAAGTGAAATATATTTTATTAATAATTCAATCAATGTTGAGGTTTTATGCAAATTATTCTTCGGCCTCTAAATCATACATGCAAAGTTACACGTTCATGGCATTTGGCAAAGATGTGGAGGGTTAGTCAAAGTATCACTGAAACCAATTTTATTCCAATCGGCCAAAGGGGGGCGCTATACGAAGCGTTTGAAAATTCAAACTTCAAACGGGCATAAGTCATGACTCGTTTCGTTTGAAGACATGCAACTTGTTACACGCGTGCTTTGACTCGAGCGGAAGACATCTGTGTCGTTGTTAAGTAAGCTCCGCCCCCCGATTTTCTGCCATATTGAGCAGTTTGTAAAACGCGTAAACCCGCTTTTATTCTGGAATTTTCACTCCACGTGCACAAAACTTTTTTTACGTGAACTTTGGACCGATATCTAAAGATCTGTCAGATCGGATTTCTTTAAAATTGAAACATGCTTTTTAAAATAAATTCAATGAATATTGCAGTTTTATGCAAATTATTCTTCTGCCTCTAAATCATACATGCAAAGTAACATGTTCATGGCATTTGGCAAAGATGTAGAGTGTTAGTCCAAATATCACTAAAACCAATCTTACCCCAATTGGCCAAAGGGGGGTGCTATATCATTTTGAGCAGTTTGTGAAACGCTTAAACCCGTTAGGATTTATTTTTGCAATTTGCATGAAACATTCTACACACAATCTAAGGACCTTTATCTAATATGCCTATGAAGTGCACACACACAAAAAAAATAATAATAATGAATATAGCTGCAAGCAGCGATAAAGTGGCCAAAGCCAAAAACACCTCAAATCATGAACACAGCCTGCAATGTGCGTGAAATCTTGCAAGCACATTCCCAATAGGTCAAGGAGCAGATACCACCCTTCTTACATTGGCCTGTTATAGCGCCACCAGCGGGTCAACTTTTGCACAACACATTTTTGGAACAAAATGGACCAATCTTTGACGTCAGTAACGTCAAAGAGAGCACTGCCTGCGATCTTGACATTTTGTACTTTTATAGCCATTGTTTTCTGGCTTGAAGCGAGCCCACAATTGTTTCGAAGGAACAATATTTTTCTAGTTCATGTTTGGTACTCTATATGGGTCACATGGAGGAATCTGTACTCACAGAGGATCATTACCTAACCAAGATCCTTCTAGTTGCTGCGAAAAAGGCAATTACCAGGAACTGGCTTAACACTGAAGCCCCGGACTATGAACAATGGAGGACGATAATGGACAATATTCAGGACATGGAACAGTTAACACACAAACTGAGGATAAAAGAAGATCTGTTTAACAAAAGATGGGATAAATGGTTGATGTATAAATTCAAGAGGAGAACTGCAACTTTGACAATGTAAATGTGAACCCCAGTAACCCCTTGTTTGCTTTTGTATTTGTTTTTATTTTATTTTATATTATTTTGCATGATTGATCTATAATTATTGTTGATGTGCAGTCTTAAATAAAAACAAAGTAAAAAAAAAAAAAAAAAGTTAACAGGAAAAAAGAAATGTGATTACCTGATGGTCACAGTCTTTTGTAAAAATTGAAACATTTGTTCATTTGCCAGACAAGTTGTGAGCTTGTAGATTGACTATTCAAGAAATTACAATTACATGTTTTAACAATCCAGGTTTTAAGTGTGTGTGTGTGTGTGTGTGTGTGTGTGTGTGTGTGTGTGTGTGTGTGTGTGTGTGTGTGTGTGTGTGTGTGTGTGTGTGTGTGTGTGTGTGTGTGTGTGTGTGTGTGTGTGTGTGTTGGAGGGGGGGGTGTTTGTTCATATATGGGTATATACTGTATATAGGCGGTGGACATTGCTCTTGTCTGTATTATCCTTGTGTATGTAACACTGTTTGTTTTTTGTTCCATTGTGTCAAATGTTTGTATTATGTTTTGCATACATGGCTGCTGGGTCGCAAGACAAATTTCAGTGTGAACTGACAATGAAGTACTATATCATCATATCATATATTTTTTATTTAGCTCTTGTGGTGATAGCTAGAAAACTACACCAGGGTGGGGTGATGAGCTATCACCTTGGACTATGAAAAGGCCTTAAGACATTATTTTCTCAAGTATAGTATAGTTTCTCAAACTTTTCAGGCTGCGACCCCCTAAAAAATAATCATATTTGAACGTGTATAAAATATTTTGATAATAGACGATCTACGTGATCTACATGCAGTAATTTGCAGATACTCTACTGTTGTTTACTGTTGAGTGAGAAAACAATGTTGCACATTAAGCATAACATAGCCTCCCCTAACACAGGCTGATTTTGGTCTAGAGGGGGCAGATCCACCGGCTGTTTTCAGCCAGTGGATCCTATTGGTTCACGATCTGTGTCATGGCCTGCCTCCCACTTCCTATGCCAGAAATTGCAGCAGGTTACCCCAGGCTTTTATTTTTCTTCCTATCACCAAAATAAAAACCTTGGTTTCCGAGGCTAAGCATTATAACATAACATCACCCCCATCCCAAAAAACAGATCAACAGTTTGAGAACCACTGCCTTAAGTGTGCGTGCGTGCGTGTGTGCGTGCGTGCGTGCGTGCGTGCGTGCGTGCGTGCGTGCATGCTTGAGACAGAATGACAGAGGGCCCTGTAACACAATGATCCTGTTTATAATGTCAAACAATAGTTTTGATTCTTCAGACAGAGATTACCCAATAAGATAACAGGGTATAATGATTGTGAGCAGCAGGCTTATTAAAGAAATGCAATAAGCGGAATCAATCAATCGATGGATTGATCATGATGGTAGTATACACATCATTCTTACACATGCTTTATCTAGAAGGGAAAATCTATAATCAAATGAAGCAAACTGACTATCATCATCAGTATTCTTAACATATCTACCATGTCTTACACAGCTCTGCTGTATCTCCATAGCGATGAAACCATATCCCTGGATAGAGAGGTTGTGTGAACGTGGTTTGAACTGTGTGGAGGAGGGTCATTGTGTCAGAAACACCATAGAAGGACAGAGTACCTGCCTTGTGGTCCAGGTACACCCCCACTCTGGAGGAACGAGGCCCTGACACTTTAGTCTCAACATTGTTGTGTCTGAAACAGTAGTTGTTATCAGAGTACCGTAAACACCAGGATTTGTCATCGTCTCCAAAGCAGGTTTGTCTGTTGGTGTCTTTATAACAGACTGCTATATTAACCTCTTGACAACTCCACTCTACTTCCCAGTAACAACGTTCAGACAGACCCTCTGCACACAACACCTGACAGCTGTCAAATCTCTCTGCATGATCAGGGTAAGGTTGTTCTTGTCGTGTTGCAGTCGCCTTCCTCTTCTCCTCTGACAGGGAGAGACGTTTGCTTATTGTGTTCATGTCCAGAGACAGAGGATAGGAATCTGTGAGAAGACACGACAAAAGAAAATTCAAACCTTATTGTGTTTAGAGTTAGTGTCTCAGATAAAACTCATTCGAGCTTTCAATAACAACAATCATATTTAAACTTCAACGCTCAGAACCTGCATCAACATGGACTCACATCTTAAAAAGTCCTTTCTGGTCTGAGGCTCCGCTGGATGTAAAACATCAACTGCACACACTGGAGACACAAAAAAACACGTCATGATGACATCATGCTGAAGAATGGATTAAACTGAAGTTCCAACTGTTTTGTCAAAAAGATGAAGCTATTATAGCTCGTTGTATCGACATTGCTATAGTGTTAGTTCAGTAAAAGCGGTATCTTTTTGGTGGGTTAAAAATGTCATCCAATCAGGAGAGAGAACTTCTCCAGATCAATTAATAATAACATTTTAATAATGTATATACTGTAGCGTTTGACATGAAACACAGGTCGTACTAAATATTCCATTCAGATTCAACACTTAGAAAGGTACTGTACAGTAATAATGGGGGAAAATTATAAAAAAAATACATTTAAAATCTCATTGCAGGAATATCCTTGCTTAAATTCTTCAATTTTACTGTCCAATCTGACAGACAGCCAACATATACGTGTACAATCATTCTGCTCCAGGTTAAATATTTCCAGTTGCCTTCTTCCTTTAACAATCCATGTTTACTATTATATGGCTGGTTAAAACAACAACCCCATTTAAATCTCACCCATCTCTGGCCAAGTTGTCTTCAGGATGTTGTCTAGTTGGTCTCTCAGACCAGACAACACATCAATCACATCTGTGAAGGACCTCAGAGGACAGCTGACCACACTGGGTGAGACTGGAGATCCACTGGAACTGGAGAGAGACTGGAAACTCTGGAGAGAGACAAGCAGAGAGACAAGTAAACCACTTTAGACAGAGATGGAAGAACATTATACTGTAGCAAGACATCTATAGATTAGTACATTGATCACAATCGGTGGAGTTTAACTGATGTCCTTGTTGTTCAACCAGTTAATAAATACAAACACACACACACACACACACACACACACACACACACACACACACACACACACACACTTTGTCATTTAACGGTGTCGCACAGCGAACATACTGTACTGTAACAGATCTACAAGCCCACAATGTGTCGCCTCCGCTACGCGTTGCGGGCTTGTAGTTCTAATGTTGAATTGAATTGAATGTTATTGTTGAATATTGAATTCAATATTTATATCAATCTCATTCAAATAATTGTGTTTTTGGCATAGAACATATCAATACAAAATTAATTTCTATTCCAATCTATGAACAAAAATTGCACAGGGCAGAATCATTTTATACTTTCAAAATATTTTATAAATTGTGAAATTAGCTACACGCTCACAATTAATCTACAAGCTCACGAGCTGAACAATTATGCAAAAATAATTAGTATTAGTAACTACCAGCGTTAATAATGTCATGTTATGCCATGTCATATAATGTAATGTAATCTAATGAAATAAGACATGATGGAATGGAATGAAATGAAATATGAAGCTGATTTCTCCTAAATAAGTCAAAACCAAACAGTAAAATGCTATGAGTGGAACCTGAATGAAAGTGATGCTGTCATCAGTGTTGGACAGCTCCTCCAGGTCAGCATGTCTCCTCTCCAGCTGCTCCATGTGCTCCTCCAGCTGCCTCAGGAGAGCCTCAGTCTGAGCCACTGCAGTCTGCTGCTGATCTCTGATCACTTCTTTAAGCTCACTGCGTCTTCTCTCAATGGAGACCATCATCTCACTGAAGATCCTGTCACTGGCCTCCACTGCTGCTTCTGCAGAGCTCTACACACACACACACACACACACACACACACACACACACACACACACACACACACACACACACACACACACACACACACACACACACACACACACACACACACACACACACACACACACACACTTTGTGTTGTTACAATGTTTCAAAATGCCATAATAGTCTATCTTTCACATTTTGCAAAGATATATTTTTTTAAATAGCCGATCTAATGTTACATTCCTCAAGAAGCCATGCCCACTTCCAAGCCCATTCACGCCCACTTCACATCCACTTCAACTCAACGGTAGAGCGTAGGTAGAGCGTACGGTGTCAGGAGAACTCGCTTATTCGCTAGCCGTCGCCATGGTGCCAGCCATTTTTACGTGTTACACCCATAGAGTTATAATAAGTAGGTTACACCACGGACAACCGATTTTCGCTCACGTCGCGTGTGTGAGTGAGTGAGTGAGTGTGTGTTAATGCCTCGGACATAGAGAGCGACAGATACAGACAGCTTCTATAAAAACTGCGTGTGTATGATGTTTTAAGCATTGTTTCCCAAGCACTGGGTCTCGACCCACGGGTGGGTCGCGGAATGGGACTGTGTGTGTGTGACATGCTTCGTAAAGAAGCTCCTCTATTCAAAAAGTTCAATAAGCTATGTAATCAACAGGGTCTCACTCAGCTCATCACCAAGCCAACTAGGGTTACAGATAACTCTCAAACCACCATAGATCTCATTGTAACCACAGACAAATCTAAAGTCTCCGCGAGTGGGACTATTGAATGTGGTGGTCTAAGCGACCATGATATCATTTACTGCACCCGCAAAATACATAAGTCCAAAGCTGACGGCCACAAAACAGTTGAAGCTAGAAACCTCAAAACCTACTCTAGCGAAGCCTTTAACCACAAACTGGAGAAATCTGACTGGTCCCCAGTACTAGCTAGCACTCAGGTCGATGAAGCCTGGCTAGGCTTTAAATCCATTTTCAACACTACCCTAGACGAAGTGGCTCCTTTGCGTAGGGTCAGGGTTAAAGCCCGCTCACAGCCATGGTGGAATTCGGAAATCTGTGAATCAATGAAACTCAGAGACAAAAAATACTCTGAGAAACGCAAATATAATCACAAACTCAAAAAAGGCCCCAATAAACACCTTGAAGCCAAATTAGAAATAGTCAGTTTAGAGGCTAATAAACTGAGAAATCGGACAACCTCCTTAATCCTTTCTGCCAAAAAAAACTACTTGGATGAGAAAGTTGAGGAAAACATCCACAAACCACGAGACCTATGGAAGCTATTTAAAACCCAGCTAGGCTGTGGTGCTAAACTCAGATCCATAGCCAGCAACATATCCATCCAAACTCCCATAACCCTCCTCACTGATAGTCTTGATGTAGCCAAAAATCTCAACATCTACTTCACCTCCATGGCCAAAAATCTGGTCAATAAACTGCCCGCTCCATCTGGGCTGTTTGGTGTTAGGCACATTTTGAAATTCTACAGGAACCTTGGGGTATGCAAAGACAACTTTAAACTTGCCACGGTGACAACTGATGAAGTGTTTAAAAAACTGCGCACCCTACCTCAATTCAAGGCCGCTGGCCATGATAAAATCGCCCCCAAATTTCTCATAGACTCAGCTGCCACCATTGCCCCAATCATTACCCATATTATTAATCTATCTATCAAGCAGGGTTATGTCCCCCAGGACTTCAAATTAGCCAAGGTAACCCCCCTGCACAAAAAAGGCAGTAAACTTGACCCTGGCAACTACAGGCCAATCTCAATCCTTAGTTCCATCTCTAAGGTAATGGAAAAAATTGTCTATGAACAGGTGGCTAAATATCTTGAAGAGAATAAACTGATCTACGAGTTCCAGTCTGGCTTCAGAGAGTCCCATTCCACAGATACATGCCTCATCTATTTGAATGATTACATCAAACGTGAAATTCACGATGGCAAATATTGCGGCATGGTCATGCTGGACCTCCAGAAGGCATTTGACACCGTCGATCATTCTATTCTGATTGAAAAACTCAAAGCTATTGGTCTTGATAGCACAGCAGTGAGATGGATGCACTCTTACTTGGTGGGGAGGGAACAGATGGTGGAAGTCAACGGAACCCTGTCCCCCCCCCTCCCAGTAAACTGTGGAGTACCTCAAGGGAGTATACTAGGACCACTGTTGTTCTTAATATACGTAAACGACATGTCATCTGCTTGTGACTGCAATTTGTTTCTGTTCGCGGATGACTCGGCTCTCCTAGTCTCAGGCAGAGACATATTGCAGGTTGAAAAGGCCCTTAACTGTGAACTTAACAAGATCTGCACCTGGCTCAATGACAACAGACTCTCAATTCACCTAGGGAAAACTGAATGTATCCTCTTTGGATCTAGTCAGAAACTTAGCCTAGTTGAGAACTTCACAATTAAAGTAGGTGACACTGTGATAGAGAGAAAAAATCACATCTGCTACCTGGGTTGCATCCTGGAGGCTAACCTATCCAGTGAAAAAATGACCACCAAGGTAATCAATAAAGTCAATCAACGAATTCGCTTCTTGCAAAGAGTTGCCCCGCTGATCAATATTAAATCCCGAAAGACACTAGGAGGTGCTCTTATTGGGCCCCTCATTGATTACGGAGTCCTTGTCTGGTATCGCGACGCCCCAGCTGCCTTAAAGCTAAAGCTCCAAACAGCCCAAAACAAACTAATTAGGGTTGTGCTTGGTCTCCCTCCTCTGACCCACCTTACCGAGCATCACCACGAAAGCGTGGGGTGGCTCAAAGTAGCTGACAGAGTATAGCATCTTGCAATGGGCCTGGTGTACAAGATACACTACACCTCCAAGATTCCCATGTACCTGACAAACTACTTCTTAAAGGTCAAGGATGTTCACGATCATAACACCAGAGGCAGCTCCACTAATCATCATCAGCGTAGATTTAACACTAAACAAGGCGCTAACTCGTTCTCCTGCTATACCATCAACATGTGGAACGCCCTTCCACAAGCCCTAAAGGAGAGCAAAACCCTAGCCTCCTTCAAAATTGGTATGAAAAATCACCTTCAGACAGCAGCTACCCGTGACTTGTAAATAGACTAAGCCCCCATGCTCCCCCCCCCCTTTTCTTTGTATTCTGCCTTTTGTATTTGATGTTATGCTTTTGAAACTGATATTATCCTAGATAAAGTACTATGTTCTATCCGTCTGTCTTTCAATGTTATATGAGATACTTAAAGTGTGGTTCCTGTGGAAATAAGCCTCGGCTTTCTAGGATCTCCTTTTAGTTGACCTTGTACCAGTGATTTGTACTGTCATGAAACTGTACTTTTTTCTATTGCAAACTTCTAATAAATTCTTCAATCAATCAATCAATGGCAATGTTGTATATTGTAACTGCGTCTTCTATTGCAAACAGTGCTAAACTCTTCAATCAATCAGTCTATACAACAATGGACCTCGCGAATTTGTCTACAGCCCCCCCACCCCCACACCACGCAAAAGTCCTCAATTCAACATATAGGCTACGTGAGTAAAAGTACAAAAGTATTGACTTGATTTCATAGGCAATTAATTGTTAGCCTACTGTCAAATCTTTTGTCCCAGTCCAGTTTTTGCTGAAAGACTGTCAGCCAGACTACACTGGACACCTTACACAATTGTTCCTGTTTCCTGAGTTATTGGTGTCCGACCAAGTGTGCCTTTTTGTTCATGATAGATATTGACAATAAGGTATTGAAAACATTTTAATCTGACTTAAAACCTAAACCCCTTATGTTGATCAAATATAGAGCAGTCCTGCCTTCTCAAGGCATACAACATAGTGTACATACAACAATGATTAAAAAGGTTCCAATTCCAAATGTGTGAACATGGATAAACCTTAATTATTGGATATTTCAAATTAGCGCTTACATAAATGCTGTTTTAGATATTTTACATGTTAGTAAAGTACTGTATTTTTATTTCTTTATTTTTTAGGCTTAAACTAGGTCTAGTATTCTTAAATCAACTCTTTAGGTATTTAATTTCATTAATGTGCGTTATCCTGTTGAAAGAAAGAAACAAACAAACAAACTCTTGGTTATTATTTGTCATGTTTCTGTAGAACTTTCTGGGGAATAAAACTGCTTTATTGCAGTGGTTCTCAAACCCTGGGGGTCCAGGGACCCCTGGGGGTCCTTCAGGGGTCACCAGCTAAATGTGTGGTATCAAAATGGCATCAAATGGCATCAAAATCAGATTAACCAACCGCACCGCTTGTAGATCAAGAACAAGAATGATCATAATATCAGCTCACGTTCAGGGTCTCCATGACCTGTCTCAGGTCTTTCAGCTCCTTCTTTGTCTCCTGGATCTGCTGCTGGACTTTCTCCTGAATTGTCACCAGCTGCTTCTGCAGGACACGGGAAGAGAGACAGTCGGGATACCAATTCTATCCAATCAGGAGAGAGAGAACTCATACTGGATACAGGGTAAAAACAATTAGTTTGGATCCACACATCACCCATTTAGACCTGGAACATCTTTAAGTCATATATTTCAAGTCGGGAACACCTCTGTGTTTAGTTGTTGCTACAGTATATACAATATATAGCAACATTATTATGTTTTTTGAATAACATTTTTAAGTTTTTCAGGATTTAGAATGCGTTTGGAGAACAGCCCTCAGGTCTATATCAACTGTGTAACTTCATGAAACGTTATCAAACGTTATCAATCGCCTCTGTTTTTTATTGGGTCCAAAAGGAGTGCACTGACATCTATTGTTTTGTGCTTTTAATGTCTCTGGCATAGTTTTCTATTTCTGCTTCTAACTTTAAAAAAGATCTCTCTCATATGTCTTCAAGTGATTGTGATCCTACCTGTTTCTCTGCCTTCTCTGCAGCAGCTGACACCGTGTCATGGCCCTTGTGTTCATCCATGGTGCACAGATAGCAGATACACTGGTGGTCTGTGCGACAGAACACCTCCAGCAGCTTGTCATGACTGGAGCACATCTTCTCCTGCAGTTTGTTGGTGGCTGGGACCAGCTTGTGCTTCTGCAACGCAGGAGCATTGTAGTGAGGCTGGAGGTGAGTCTCACAGTAAGGCCAGACACGCCAGACAAGACATGAGAGCTTTGCGACGTCTGGCTCCAGTGCATAAATCACAGGCCACGTCTTCTGGTCCGGCGTAGAGCTGAGCAGCGGAGGCAGGAGACTGCTGACCTCCTGTAATGCTCAGCTTCATCACAAGCTGGAAGTAAAGAGAAGAGGAGGGGAGGTCACTCACTGATGACAAATACAACACGGTCATTGTGAGGTTCATGGTGATAAACACAGTGAGAAATTACAGTAATTACATTAAGATCATCTAGTTCATCTAGTAAGATCATTGTCTAAAGTCTAAACACTGGTTCTGAACGTTTGCACTGAATAGTTGATTGCTTTGTGTTACATTTACAATGTATAATCATTTACACTCTGAACCACTAGCATCTGCTATTATGTATGCCAACAATAATGACATGCCAAGAATAGGGATGCCAGAGTTTAATGATTAACCACAAAGTCAAAGATCAGAGTAATTATCATAGTCACCAAAATGACTACCATCACAAGTGGTTCTCATGTCAAGGAACCCCAAATTCATACTGTATACTGTATATATTCTGTATATTCCGCTATCCGAAATATTTTGTGCCATACTAGATTTATGTAGTTAAAATGTTTCAATATTGTGTTGCGGCACATTGTGAGCTTAAAATAAGCCTGGGTTTCCGAGGCTATGAGCTCTTAGATCGGCAATTTTCAAATAGTTAATAGAGTATACGGTTACAGTGGTTAAAGAGACTGTGATGCTCTATTTACACATTTTGTTGGGGACCCCCTGGCCCTGGAACCTCCTATTGGAGCCCTGAGGGTCCCCTGACCCTACTTTGAGAACCGCTGGTGTAACATGTCTAACATTAGTTAGACATTAACATTCTTAGTATTTGTATTTGTACAGTATTAACAACATATATAACATAACGTGAACAAGTAACCAACATATTATATTGGATATTTATCAAAATAGGCAACAAATAGTTTTCTGTAGCAGAACATGTTAATGTGTGGTTGTAACTTGTAAGGTGATCTCACCTCAGCCAGCAAGTTGTTCTTCCTCAGAACAGGTCTGGGACTGAAGCTCTCTCTGCACTGGGGACAGCTGTAGACTCCAGTCTCCTCATTCTGGTCCCAGTAACCCTCAATACAGCTTCCACAGTAACTGTGTCCACAGTTTAGAGTCACTGGTTCCTTTAGAAGCTCCAGACAGACAGGACAGCACAACTGATCCTGGTCCAGATCACATCCCTGCTGTTGTTGTTTTTGTGACATTTTACTGACAACACTCACACTGAGAGAAACCACAGAACACTTGGGTTTACTCTGAAGAGAGACTGAGAGAAAACACAAAAGCTCTTGAGTTTCGTTTCTTCAGAAGCAAACTGGGAGAGTCAGAGTGTGGGACTTCCTGGTTGTTTGCGGAAGGCAGTGGATTTAAAGAGACAGTGAATGTGCAGCACAAACATGTTCAGCTTTTGGTTGAACGTTGGACAGCTGGACAACCTGTCTCACACACAGTAGTGGAAAAAGTACTCACATTTCTTGCTTAAGTAAAAGTATCAATACTGCAATATAGAATTACTCTGTTACAAGTAAAAGTCCAGAATGTACTCGAGTAAAAGTAGGCCTAGTATCGGCATCAAAAGTAGTAAAGGACTCATTATGCAGAATGTCCCCATTTCAAGTTTTCAAATGTATGTAAATATTGTTTAAGAACCTACTGTATGTTCATCATAGTTATCGGTATCAGTTAAAACTAATATTTCTATGGTTTGAAGTTATATTTTACAGTCTATGGTTTGAAGAAGAAAATACCATGACATTTTCTTTTTTTCCTTTTTACATTTTTTAGGAAAATAATATTAAAATCCCCCCAACATAGGCTACTGATGATGGCTCACCAGTGGATCCTGTTTGTGACTTTGTAATGGCCAGACTGAAAACTGCTGTCTGGATGCCATCCAGTGTCCATCAGCAGACACTACATCTGTCTCTTAGGATATGTAAAATGTGTTCTAGATCAGGGGTCTTCAACATTTTCAGAACAAGGACCCCTTAGTTGAGAGAGATGAAGCAGGGACCCCCACAACCTCTTCATAGATTCCATATAGTGTATAAAAAGAGAGAAAAAAAGTTTCTATCACACAAAAGATTTGGAGGACCCCCTGTAATAACTCTGAGGGGTCCCGGATCCCCTGTTGAAGACCCTTGTTCTAGATATTAAATGTTTTCACACTGAAGATTTTAATTAATGGATACACTAACTGTCTTTTGATTTTTCTTTTCTTCTCATATTTATTGGGATTTATGTTCACAAACGTGTAATTCTGTTAATGTGTGTGCGTTGATACAAAGCAATGTAAGTTTGTCTGAAAGAAGCCTCATCAGTAAAAGTTCCACCTGAAAGAGTGGTTGTGTGTTCTCACTGGTTTTTAAATTACTATTATTCAAATGTGAAAATTGTCTCAATGAATATACAAGATAGAAAGATGTATGTATGCAGTATGACACAGAAATGGATTCTATGTCAAGAAAATCATCTCATAGGATGAACTGAGAAATGTTTGGAAGAAGACATATTAGAGTAATAGCCATTAGCGTTTGATCTGCCTTCAGGCCAACCTTCCAATAGTTCATGATTTGAGGTATTTTGTTCAAAACGGAGCACTACTGCAGACTTTGAAAGCCAATCTTGGCCAATTCAGGATGGATTGGAATATGAAAAGTCTGAAATACCCGCTTCGTTTGACAATAGAATTTTTTATCAAGCCAAAGGTGCCAAAGATTAGCTGTTTACAGAAAGGACACACGGAAGGACGCACAGGGTGCAAAACATAGTCTCAGCCAAGCCTTCAGGCTGGCGGAGACATTGCCCGCCAATCATTTCACTTTTCTGAAACTAATTATTCAGGAATCGGCCAGACCACAGAAAATCCATACACACATAACATTTAATTATTATGGTTCATGATATTATTGTCCATGGAACAATGTAGCATAGACAAAACATTGTCACCCATGATAGCTAAATAGTGGGGGGACATTCAGGCCCTCCTGGTACCTATGCTGAGATTATAATAAACCCCTCTCAGACTGTTTTAACATCTATCTTCACATCCTGTATAAAACACCATCTAAACATGGAGATAACTTTCACAGAAAGAGTAACATTCTTCAAAATCAGAATCCACCAGAGGTTGCAGCCACAGTGCTCAGGTTATTTATTATTATTTTTTTGTGTTTGTTTCACAAGTCAGTGTAAATGTCAAATGACGAAAAGTTAATGAAGAAAAAATATTACCTGATTGAACTGGGGAGGCATTACATTTACAATTTGACTTCATAAATATTGTGAAATTGGCTGATACATGCTCCGCAACCCCTCACAACTCTTTCTCTGGCAATATTTGACAATAATATGTTTGACCATTTTATATAATGTCTGTTTACTTTTGACACAGTAAGTGTCTTATTGTTTCTTTGATGCATTCAAAAGGTATTAAAAGTCCTTAAATTGCAACTTTAGAAATGTGCAGATACTCTATTGTTGTTTAATGTTGAGTGAGAAAACAATGTTGCAAACTTGCACATTAAGCATAACATATCGCCCCCCTGCCCCCACCCCCAAGAAAACAAAACAAAACAGACGTGTGTGTGTGTGTGTGTGTGTGTGTGTGTGTGTGTGTGTGTGTGTGTGTGTGTGTGTGTGTGTGTGTGTGTGTGTGTGTGTGTGTGTCACAATGACAAATGGCTCTGTAGTAATATAAGACAACATGGTATACTGTATAATGATTGTCAGCAGCAGGCTTATTAAAGAAATGCAATAAGCAGAATACAATCAATCGATTCATTGATCATGATGGTAGTATACAGATCATTCTTACACATGCTTTATCTCTAATCAAATGAAGAAAACTGAGGATCATCAGTATTCTTAAGATGTCTACCATGTCTTACAAAGCTCTGCTGTATCTCCATAGCCCCAAGGCTTTATCCCTGGATAGAGGGGTTGTGTGAACGTGGTTTGAACTGTGTGGAGGAGGGTCATTGTGTCAGAAACACCATAGAAGGACAGAGTACCTGCCTTGTGGTCCAGGTACACCCCTACTCTGGAGGAACGAGGCCCTGACACTTTAGTCACAACATTGTTGTGTATGAAACAGTGGTTTGTACCATTGTATCGTAAACACCAGGATTTATCATCGTCTCCAAAGAGTTTTTTTCTGCTGATGTCTTTATAACAGACTGCTATATTAACCCCTTGACCACTCCACTCTACTTCCCAGTAAAAACGTTCAGACAGACCCTCTGTACACAACACCTGAGGGGACGTAGTAAATCTCTCTGCATGATCAGGGTAAGGCTGTTGTTGTTGTGTTAAAGTCACCTTCCTCTTCTCCTCTGACAGGGAGAGACGTTTCTCTATTGTGTTCATGTCCAGAGACAGAGGATAGGAATCTGTGAGAACACACAACAAAAGAAAATTCAAACCTCATGAACCTTATTGTGTTTAGAGTTACTGTCTCAGATGAAATTCATTAGAGCTTTAAATAACAATCAATAACAACAATCAGATTGAAACTTCAACATTCAGAACCTGCATCAACATGGACTCACATCGTAAAAAGTCCTTCCTGGTCTGAGGCTCCGCTGGATGTAAAACATCAACTGCACACACTGGAGACACAAGAAAACAGTAAAGGACTGGGTTACAAATTTCATCCAATCAGAGAAGAGAACTACTCCAGATCAATTATAAAAACAAAAGAATAAGTATAATAATAATAATAATAAATGATAAATGGTGCACTTATATACTGTATCGGTTGACATGAAACACAGATCACACAGGTCATACTAATCTACTGTCGCCCATACTACATACTACAGAGTATAGGCTTTAGTAGCCTTCCCAGACATACACCTATACAAATTCCATTCAACTCTTAGAAATGTAGACTACTGTAAATACATTTAAATCTCACCTCTCTTTGATATCTCTGGCCAAGTTGTCTTCAGGTTGTTGTCTAGTTGGTCTCTCAGACCAGACACCACATCAATCACATCTGTGAAGGACCTCTGAGGACAGATGACCACACTGGGTGAGACTGGAGATCCACTGGAACTGGAGAGAGACTGGAAACTCTGGAGAGAGACAAGCAGAGAGACAAGTAAACTAGTTTAGACAGGAAGAACATTATACTGTAGCAAGAGATCATTAGATTAGTACATTGATCACAATCGCACGCACGCACACACACACACACACACACACACACACGCACGCATTTATACTTTGTTTTACGACGGTGTTGCACAGCGAACATAACAGATCTACATGCCCATCACCTCCGCTATGCATTGTGGACTTGTAGATCTAATGTTAATAATATTGAATTGATTTGAATTTAATTGAATTGAATTGGATTGCTCTTTAATTCTCATTAAAAATATTGTGATTTGAATATCATATCAATACAAAATGTATTTCTGTTCCAAAAATTGCACGAAAATTGCACGGGCCGATAATGAATAATTTTAAACTTTCAAAATATTTTACAAATTGTGCAATTAGCCCACAATTAATATTTTTGGGGGGGAAGTGGGACAATTATGAATATGACAATTGAGTACCTGAGACGAATAACAGTCTAAGTCTGTATTTAAATTTTTTGGATAAAGACGTTTTCTTTTTATTTACCAGACTGTAAACCACAAACTAGAAGTTTTTAATTTCTTAAAGTCTTAATGTACTCCCCCCTCATTTTGTTGAGTTAGACTTTTTTACTTAACTTATATATTAGGAATTATAAGACATAATACTTATAGAAAGTGGAAAAACAGTATATCTCCAGCAGTTTGTGGAACAACAGTCTAAATCCGTGCAAGCAATATTCAGCAAACAAAGGGAGCAGATAACATTAAAACCGACAATTAAACAAAATGAGGGGGGATTGCATTAACAATTTAACAGATTAAAAATGACTAGTTTGTGGTTTACAGTCTGGTAAATCCAAAAATATATATATTCAAAACAATTCAAGTATGGACTTATACTGTTATTCGTCTCAGGTACTATGAAAAATAGTTGTGATTATCTCAAATAATTGTGATAATTTTGACAGGCCTAATATTTCCATTGTTATTCTGGTCCTTACATAATGTATACTAGAACTATATTAGTATTAGTAACTACCAGCATTAATAATGTTATGTCATATGATATAATGCCATATAATGTAATAGAATGAAATATGAAGCCGACTTCTAAATTAGTCAAAACCAAACAGTAAAATGCCATGAGTGGAACCTGAATGAAAGTGATGCTGTCATCAGTGTTGGACAGCTCCTCCAGGTCAGCATGTCTCCTCTCCAGCTGCTCCATGTGCTCCTCCAGCTGCCTCAGGAGAGCCTCAGTCTGAGCCACTGCAGTCTGCTGCTGATCTCTGATCACTTCTTTAAGCTCACTGCGTCTTCTCTCAATGGAGACCATCATCTCACTGAAGATCCTGTCACTGGCCTCCACTGCTGCTTCTGCAGAGCTCTGCTTCACACACACACACACACACACACACACACACACACACACACACACACACACACACACACACACACACACACACACACACACACACACACACACACACACACACACACACACACACACACACACACACACACACACACACACACACACACACACACACACACACACAGGTTGTTGGCACAAAATATTGTCAAATTGGGGTCTGCAGCTAAGTAATATGGGGTCCTTGGCAAAACTGTTTGTGGAACACTGCTTTAGTGCTTCTGATGTCACAAGGCACTGTCTCATCCATATAGCATCACCATTTCCTCCGTTTTCCACAGTAAACTAAGGAACAAGAACCATTATCATAATATCAGCTCACGTTCAGGGTCTCCATGACCTGTCTCAGGTCTTTCAGCTCCTTCTTTGTCTCCTGGATCTGCTGCTGGACTTTCTCCTGAATTGTCCCCAGCTGTTTCTGCAGGACACGGGAAGAGAGACAGTCGGGATACCAATTCTATCCAATCAGGAGAGAGCGAACTCATACTGGATACAGGGTAAAAACAATTAGTTTGGATCCACACATCACCCATTTAGACCTGGAACATCTTTATGTCATATATTTCAAGTCGGGAACACCTCTGTGTTTAGTTGTTGCTACAGTATATACAATATATAGCAACATTATTATGTTTTTTGAATAACATTTTTATGTTTTTCAGGATTTAGAATGCGTTCGGAGAACAGCCCTCAGGTCTAAATCAACTGTGTAACTGCATGAAACGTTATCAAACGTTATCAAACGCCTCTGTTTTTTATTGGGTCCAAAAGGAGTGCACTGACATCTATTGTTTTGTGCTTTTAATGTCTCTGGCATAGTTTTCTATTTCTGCTTCTAACTTTAAAAAAGATCTCTCTCATATGTCTTCAAGTGATCGTTGTCCTACCTGTTTCTCTGCCTTCTCTGCAGTAGCTGACACCGTGTCATGGCCCTTGTGTTCATCCATGATGCACAGAAGGCAGATACACTGGCGGTCTGTGCGACAGAACACCTCCAGCAGCTTGTCATGACTGGAGCACATCTTCTCCTGCAGTTTGTTGGTGGCTGGGACCAGCTTGTGCTTCTGCAACGCAGGAGCATTGTAGTGGGGCTGGAGGTGAGTCTCACAGTAAGAGGCCAGACACGCCAGACAAGACATGAGAGCTTTGCGACGTCTGGCTCCAGTGCATAAATCACAGGCCACGTCTTCTGGTCCGGCGTAGAGCTGAGCAGCGGAGGCAGGAGACTGCTGACCTCCTGTAATGCTCAGCTTCATCACAACCTGGAAGTAAAAAGAAGAAGAGGAGGGGAGGTCACTCACTGATGACAAATACAACACGGTCATTGTGAGGTTCATTACAGTAATTACATTAAGATCATCTAGTTCATCTAGTAAGATCATTGTTTAAAGTCTAAACACTGGTTCTGAACGTTTGCACTGAATAGTTGATTGCTTTGTGTTGCATTTACAATGTATAATCATTTACACTCTGAACCACTAGCATCTGCTATTATGTATGCCAACAATAATGACATGCCAAGAATAGGGATGCCAGAGTTTAATGATTAACCACAAAGTCAAAGATCAGAGTAATTATCATAGTCACCAAAATGACTGTAGACAGTAAGATACCATCACAAGTGGTTCTCATGTCAAGGATCCCCAAATTCATACTGTATACTGTATATATTCCACTATATATTCCGCTATCCGAAATATTTTGTGCCATACTAGATTTATGTAGTTAAAATGTTTCAATATTGTGTTGCGGCACAATGCTTAAAATAAGCCTGGATTTCCGAGGCTATGAGCTCTTAGATCGGCAATTTTCAAATAGTTAATAGAGTATACGGTTACAGTGGTTAAAGAGACTGTGATGCTCTATTTACACATTTTGTTGGGGACCCCCTGGAACCTCCTATTGGAGCCCTGAGGGTCCCCTGACCCTACTTTGAGAACCGCTGGTGTAACATGTCTAACATTATCTAAGTAACATTCTTAGTATTTGTATTTGTACAGTATTAACAACATACATAACATAACGTGAACAAGTAACCAACATATTATATTGTATTATTTATCAAAATAGGCAACAAATCGTTTTCTGTAGCAGAACATGTTAATGTGTGGTTGTAACTTGTAAAGTGGTCTCACCTCAGCCAGCAAGTTGTTCTTCCTCAGAACAGGTCTGGGACTGAAGCTCTCTCTGCACTGGGGACAGCTGTAGACTCCAGTCTCCTCATTCTGGTCCCAGTAACCCTCAATACAGCTTCCACAGTAACTGTGTCCACAGTGTAGAGTCACTGGTTCCTTTAGAAGCTCCAGGCAGACAGGACAGCAGAACTGATCCTGGTCCAGATCACATCCCTGCTGTTGTTGTTTTTGTGACATTTTACTGACAATCACACTCACACTGAGAGAAAACACATAACACTTTGGTTTACTCTGAAGAGAGACTGAGAGAAAACACAAAAGCTCTGAGTTTCGTTTCTTCAGAAGCAAACTGGGAGAGGCAGAGTGTGGGACTTCCTGATTGTTTGCAGAAGGCAGTGGATTTAAAGAGACAGTGAATGTGCAGCACAAACATGTTCAGCTTTTGGTTGAACGTTGGACTCCCTGTCTCACACATGCAGAATGTCCCCGTTTCAAGTTTTCAAATTTATACAAATATTGTTTAAGAACCTACTATGTTCATCATAGTTATCGGTATCAGTTAAAACTAATATTTTTATAGGGTTTGAAGTTATATTTTACAGTCTATGGTTTGAAGAAGAAAATACCATGACATTTTATTTTTTTATTTTTACATTTTTTAGAAAAATAATATTATAATCCCCCCAATATATACAATATAGGCTACTGATGGCTCACCAGTGGATCCTGTTTGTGACTTTGTAATGGCCAGACTGAAAACTGCTGTCTGGATGCCATCTAGTGTCCATCAGCAGACACTACATCTGTCTCTTTAGGATATGTAAAATGTGTTCTAGATCAGGGGTCTTCAACATTTTCAGAACAAGGACCCCTTAGTTGAGAGAGATGAAGCAGGGACCCCCACAACCTCTTCATAGATTCCATATAGTGTCATCGTTTGACACCACAATCATCAATATATTCTGGATTCATATCAATTTGTGTTTTCAGATATTTAACCACTTAACCGTCAATACTTAATAAACTTGACCTTTTCACTCTTTTTCCCCTTAACACCAAACCTCTTTGCCAATAATAGGCGATCTACAAGCTCACAACTCCTCGCAGCGTGAACACCAAACCTCTTTGCCAATAATAGGCGATCAACAAGCTCACAATTCCTCGCAGTGCGAGGCATTGTGAGCTTGTAGATCTGCTATTTTTGGGAAAGTGGTTAATATAAAAAGGGAGAAAAAAGTTTCTATCACACAAAAGATTTGGAGGACCCCCTGTAATAACTCTGAGGGGTCCTGGATCCCCTGTTGAAGACCCTTGTTCTAGATTTTAAATGTTTTTACACTGAAGATTTTAATTAATGGATAAACTGACTGTCTTTTGATTTTTCTTTTCCTCTCATATTTATTGGGATTTATGTTCACAAACGTGTAATTCTGTTAATGTGTGTGCGTTGATACAAAGCAATGTAAGTTTGTCTGAAAGAAGCCTCATCAGTAAAAGGTCCACCTGAAAGAGTGGCCGTGTGTTTTCACTGGTTTTTAAATTACTATTATTCAAATGTGAAAATTGTCTCAATGAATATACAAGATAGAAAGATGTATGCAGTATGACGCAGAAATGGATTCTATGTCAAGAAAATCATCTCATAGGATGAACTGAGAAATGTTTGGAAGAAGATACATATTAGAGTAATAGCCATTAGCGTTTGATCTGCCTTCAGGCCAACCATCCAGTAGTTCATGATTTGAGGTATTTTGTTAAAAACGGAGCACTACTGCAGACTTTGAAATCAATCTTAGCCAATTCAGGATGGATTGGAATATGAAAAGTCTGAAAGACCCGCTTTGTTTGACAATAGAATTTTTTATCAAGCCAAAGGTGCCAAAGATTAGCGGTTTACAGAAAGGACACACGGAAGGACGCACAGGGTGCAAAACATAGTCTCAGCCAAGCCTTCAGGCTGGCGGAGACATTTCCCGCCAATCATTTCACTTTTCTGAAACTAATTATTCAGGAATCGCCAGACCACAGAAAATCCATACACACATAACATTTAATTATTATGGTTCATGATATTATTGTCCATGGAACAATGTAGCAAGGGGGACATTCAGGCCCTCCTGGTACATATGCTGAGATTCTAATAAACCCCTCTCAGACTGTTTTAACATCTATCTTCACATCCTGTATAAAACACCATCTAAACATGGAGATAACTTTCACAGAAAGAGTAACATTCTTCAAAATCAGAATCCACCAGAGGTTGCAGCCAAGGTGCTCATTTCTTTTTTCTTTTTTTCACAAGTCAGTGTAAATGACGTAAAGCTAATGAAAAACATATGACCTGATTACCTGATTGAACTGGGGAGGCATTACAGTTACAGTTTGACTTCATAAATATTGTGAAAATAGCTGATATTGCAACTTTAGAAATGTGCAGATACTCTATTGTTGTTTAATGTTGAGTGAGAAAACAATGTTGCACATTAAGCATAACATATCACCCCCCCCCCTGCCCCCACCCCCAAGAAAACAAAACAAAACAGACGTGTGTGTGTGTGTGTGTGTGTGTGTGTGTGTGTGTGTGTGTGTGTGTGTGTGTGTGTGTGTGTGTGTGTGTGTGTGTGTGTGTGTGTGTGTGTGTCACAAATTGACAAAATGGCTCTGTAGTAATATAAGATAACAGGGTATACTGAATAATGACTGTCAGCACCAGGCAAAGAAATGCAATAAGCAGAATACAAGCAATCAATTAATTGATCATGATGGTAGTATACAAATTCTTACACATGCTTTATCTATAATCAAATGAAGAAAACTGCATATCATCATCAGTATTCTTAACATGTCTACCATGTCTTACACAGCTCTGCTGTATCTCCATAACAAGGAAGCCTTATCCCTGGATAGAGAGGTTGTGTGAACGTGGTTTGAACTGTGTAGAGGAGGGTCATTGTGTCAGAAACACCATAGAAAGACAGAGTACCTGCCTTGTGGTCCAGGTACACCCCCACTCTGGAGGAACGAGGCCCTGACACTTCAGTCTCAACATTGTTGTGTCTGAAACTGTACCTGTCACTAGAGTACTGAAAACACCAGGATTTGTCATAATTTCCAAAGCGGGTTTGTCTGCTGACGTCTTTATAACAGACTGCTATAGCAACCCCTTTACCACTCCACTCTACTTCCCAGTAAGAGCGTTCAGACAGACCCTCTGTACACAACACCTGGGCGTATGGAGTAAATCTCTCTGCATGAACAGGGTATGGTTGTTGTTGTCGTGTTGCAGTCACCTTCCTCTTTTCCTCTGACAGGGAGAGATCTATACTTATTGTGTTCATGTCCAGAGACAGAGGATAGGAATCTGTGAGAACACACGACAGAAGAAAATTCAAACCTTGTTGTGTTTAGAGTTTGTGTCTCAGATAAAACTCATTCGAGCTTTCAATAACAACAATCATATTGAAACTTCAATGTTCAGAACCTGCATCAACATGGACTCACATCTTAAAAAGTCCTTTCTGATCTGAGGCTCCGCTGGATGTAAAACATCAACTGCACACACTGGAGACACAAGAAAACACGTCATGATGACTTCATGCTGAAGAATGGATTAAACTGAAGTTCCAACTGTTTTGTCAAAAAAATGAAGCTATTATAGCTTGTTGTATCGGCATTGCTATAGTGTTAGTTCAGTAACAGCGGTCTCTTTTTGGTGGGTTAAAAATGTCATCCAATCAGGAGAGAGAACTTCTCCAGATCAATTAATAATAACATTTTAATAATGTAGCCTTTGACATGAAACACAGGTCATACTAAATATTCCATTCAGATTCAACACTTAGAAAGTTACTGTACAGTAATAATAATAATAATGGGGAAAAGAATATTAAAAAATACATTTAAAATCTCATTGCAGGAATATCCTTGCTTAAATTCTTCAATTTTACTGTCCAATCTGACAGACAGCCAACATATACGTGTACAATCATTCTTCTCCAGGTTAAATATTTCCAGTTGCCTTCTTCCTTTAACAATCCATGTTTACTATGGCTGGTTAAAACAACAAACCCATTTAAATCTCACCCATCTCTGGCCAAGTTGTCTTCAGGATGTTGTCTAGTTGGTCTCTCAGACCAGACACCACATCAATCACATCTGTGAAGGACCTCAGAGGACAGCTGACCACACTGGGTGAGACTGGAGATCCACTAGAACTGGAGAGAGACTGGAAACTCTGGAGAGAGACAAGCAAAGAGACAAGTAAACCAGTTTAGACAGAGACGGAAGAACATTATACTGTAGCAAGACATCTATAGATTAGTACATTGATCACAATCGGTGGAGTTTAACTGATGTCCTTGTTGTTCAACCAGTTAATAAATACAAACACACATACACACACACACACTTATACTTTGTCATTTAACGGTGTCGCGCAGCGAACATACTGTACTGTAAAGGCCTCTCCATACTTCGACCGAAACCGCCGTTTTCAGTCAAAAGGTCCTTTTCTACCATAAAATTATATCCCTCGGGACTTCTGAAAAGCATTGGACCGAACGAGAGTTCGGAAATTTGCACGTCGGAAAACACAACTCACCGAACATTTCGGTCTAAGTATGGAGAGGCCTTAACAGATCTACAAGCCCACAATGTGTCGCCTCCGCTACGCGTTGTGGTCTTGTAGTTCTAATGTTGAGTTGAATTGAATGAATTCAATATTTATATAATTCTCATTAAAATAATTGTGATTAACAATGTAATTGTGTTTTTGGCATCGAACGTATCAATACAAAATTAATTTCTATTCCAATCTATGAACAAAAATTGCACAGGGCAGAATCATTTTATACTTTCAAAATATTTTATAAATTGTGAAATTAGCTACAAACTCACAATTAATCTACAAGCTCACGAGCTGAACAATTATGCAAAAATAATTAGTATTAGTAACTACCAGCGTTAATAATGTCATGTTA
Organism: Nannobrachium achirus; assembly: GCF_963921795.1. Lineage (NCBI taxonomy): Eukaryota > Metazoa > Chordata > Actinopteri > Myctophiformes > Myctophidae > Nannobrachium > Nannobrachium achirus. The sequence continues at coordinate 21,621,305 of NC_137821.1, forward strand.
TGCCATGTCATATAATGTAATGTAATCTAATGAAATAAGACATGATGGAATGGAATGATATATGAAGCTGATTTCTCCTAAATGAGTCCAAACCAAACAGTAAAATGCTATGAGTGGAACCTGAATGAAAGTAATGCTGTCATCAGTGTTGGACAGCTCCTCCAGGTCAGCATGTCTCCTCTCCAGCTGCTCCATGTGCTCCTCCAGCTGCCTCAGGAGAGCCTCAGTCTGAGCCACTGCAGTCTGCTGCTGATCTCTGATCACTTCTTTAAGCTCACTGCGTCTTCTCTCAATGGAGACCATCATCTCACTGAAGATCCTGTCACTGGCCTCCACTGCTGCTTCTGCAGAGCTCTGCGCACACACACACACACACACACACACACACACACACACACACACACACACACACACACACACACACACACACACACACACACACACACACACACACACACACACACACACACACACACACAGGTTGTTGGCACAAAATATTGTCAAATTGGGGTCTGCAGCTAAGTAATATGGGGTCCTTGGCAAAACTGTTTGTGGAACACTGCTTTAGTGCTTCTGATGTCACAAGGCACTGTCTCATCCATATAGCATCACCATTTCCTCCGTTTTCCACAGTAAACTAAGGAACAAGAACCATTATCATAATATCAGCTCACGTTCAGGGTCTCCATGACCTGTCTCAGGTCTTTCAGCTCCTTCTTTGTCTCCTGGATCTGCTGCTGGACTTTCTCCTGAATTGTCCCCAGCTGTTTCTGCAGGACACGGGAAGAGAGACAGTCGGGATACCAATTCTATCCAATCAGGAGAGAGCGAACTCATACTGGATACAGGGTAAAAACAATTAGTTTGGATCCACACATCACCCATTTAGACCTGGAACATCTTTATGTCATATATTTCAAGTCGGGAACACCTCTGTGTTTAGTTGTTGCTACAGTATACCTATACAATATATAGCAACATTATTATGTTTTTTTGAATAACATTTTTAAGTTTTTCAGGATTTAGAATGCGTTCGGAGAACAGCCCTCAGGTCTAAATCAACTGTGTAACTTCATGAAACGTTATCAAACGTTATCAATCGCCTCTGTTTTTTATTGGGTCCAAAAGGAGTGCACTGACATCTATTGTTTTGTGCTTTTAATGTCTCTGGCATAGTTTTCTATTTCTGCTTCTAACTTTAAAAAAGATCTCTCTCATGTCTTCAAGTGATCGTTGTCCTACCTGTTTCTCTGCCTTCTCTGCAGTAGCTGACACCGTGTCATGGCCCTTGTGTTCATCCATGATGCACAGAAGGCAGATACACTGGCGGTCTGTGCGACAGAACACCTCCAGCAGCTTGTCATGACTGGAGCACATCTTCTCCTGCAGTTTGTTGGTGGCTGGGACCAGCTTGTGCTTCTTCAACGCAGGAGCATTGTAGTGAGGCTGGAGGTGAGTCTCACAGTAAGAGACCAGACAAACCAGACAAGACATGAGAGCTTTGCGACGTCTGGCTCCAGTGCATAAATCACAGGCCACGTCTTCTGGTCCGGCGTAGAGCTGAGCAGCGGAGGCAGGAGACTGCTGACCTCCTGTAATGCTCAGCTTCATCACAAGCTGGAAGTAAAGAGAAGAGGAGAGGTCACTCACTGATGACAAATACAACACATTCATTGTGAGGTTCATGGTGATAAACACAGTGAGAAATTACAGTAATTACATTAAGATCATCTAGTTCATCTAGTAAGATCATTGTCTAAAGTCTAAACACTGGTTCTGAACGTTTGCACTGAATAGTTGATTGCTTTGTGTTGTTAAAACATTTACAATGTATAAGCATTTAGCAGACACTCTCAACCACTAGTATCTGCTATTATGTATGCCAACAATGATGACATGCCAATAATAGGGATGCCAGAGTTTAATGATTAACCACAAAGTCAAAGATCAGAGTAAATTATCAGTCACCAAAATGACTGTCACAAGTGGTTCTCATGTCAAGGATCCCCAAATTCATACAGTATATATTCCGCTATCTGAAATATTTTGCGCCATACTAGATTTATGTAGTTCAAATGTTTCAATATTGTGTTTTGCGGCGTGTGAGCTTAAAATAAGCCTGGGTTTCCGAGGCTATGAGCTTGTAGATCGGCAATTTTCAAATAGTTAATAGCGTATACGGTTAGTGGTTAACTGTGATGCTCTGTTTACACATTTTGTTGGGGACCCCCTGGAACCCCCTATTGGAGCCCTGAGGGTCCTCTGACCCTACTTTGAGAACCGCTGGTGTAACATGTCTAACATTATCTAAGTAACATTCTTAGTATTTTACATAACATAATGTGAACAAGTAACCAACATATAGTATATTGTATATTTATCAAAATAGGCAACAAACAGTTTTCTGTAGCAGAACATGTTAATGTGTGGTTGTAAGGTGATCTCACCTCAGCCAGCAAGTTGTTCTTCCTCAGAACAGGTCTGGGACTGAAGCTCTCTCTGCACTGGGGACAGCTGTAGACTCCAGTCTCCTCATTCTGGTCCCAGTAACCCTCAATACACCTTCCACAGTAACTGTGTCCACAGTGTAGAGTCACTGGTTCCTTTAGAAGCTCCAGACAGACAGGACAGCAGAACTGATCTTGGTCCAGATCACATGCCTGCTGTTGTTTGTGTGCCATTTGACTGACAACAACACTCACACTGAGAGAAAACACATAACACCTTGGTTCACTCTGAAGAGAGACAGAGTTTCGTTTCTACTGAAGCAAACTGGGAGAGGCAGAGTGTGGGACTTCCTGGTTGTTTGCAAGGAAATTAAAAACAAGGTAGGGACATATACGTAATTTTCGCTATCATGCAATTCCAGTCGGCAGATTCGTCTCACCATGGGAGCCAGCCCTGCAGCCGGAAGTTATTGGATTCCATGGAAGTCCGTGGAGAAGCTCATGAACAAACCACCAACAAACAATTATTCTGACTGTCTTAGACCTTTGTCAAATAATCACTTCTGGAAAATAAAAGACATCGTATAAAACTTTTTTTTCTGCTATGTTACTTTTCAATGTGCACACTGTGCAATTTTATAGAGGTATCTAAAGAGTACAAAGTACGTTCTGAACGTGCCAAGGATTTAGTGTTGCCATGTAGACTTACGCTTATTATAAGCGACTTTGGGCTTAATGTCTGTGAAGTTGCTTGTAAATATTGGTTGTTGCAGGTGGCGTCTTGGGTGTGACCGTGTGTGTGTGTGTGTGTGTGTGTGTGGGGGGGGGGGGGGGGGGGGGGGGTCCACGACCCCCAGGGGGTCCGCGGAGGTACTGCAGGGGGTCCGCGAAAGTATTGCTTGATGAAATAAATACATTTCTTTTATTTTTTTCCCCCAAATGTCCATTTATCTTCAAATATCTTTTAAAACATTTTCCACATTTATGTTAAAAAATAAAACATGCTTACTGTGCAATTGACATTGTTGATAGTATTATTGACATGGTTCTCAGTTAATAAGGTATGCCTATATTGATGTTTAAAATAAAAGTATGAATATGTTACATATGAAACACAATTTTATACATGAATATAGCCTACAAATGTAGCCTCTACGAGGTGGTAATTAAGGGGATCTGCTCCATCTCTGCATCATTTTGAAGGTCCCTGGCCTGATTTAAGACCCCTGTTCTAAAGTGAACAAGTTGCTTATTTTTTATTGATTGAAGAATGTATTAGAAGCCTGGAAAACTTACAGTTTTATGACAGTATAGGCCTCATCGGCGCAATAGATAGGAGGGGACGGGGGGGATTAACACCTCCACTTTTTTTGGGTGGAGGGGATATCCCACCCAGTGTTCAGGTCCAAGAAAAAGACGCAAATATGATCGCTTATACTGTACACACTGAGAGTAGGCCTAGTTCTCATTTCAAGGCGTATTACTGCCCTCTAGAGGCACAGTCCCACCAGTGCAGTGCAGTCCATTTGCAGCACATCTGTTCTGAATGAGTTTAATTAATGCGACACAAGCAGGCAGGCAGTGGCACTGGCAGAAGGAGACCGTCATTGCAGGTGCTGGACCTCTCACATCAAAATGAAACGGTCACAAAACCAAAAAACCATAACGTCGTTCTTTAAATCAAGCAACAATGTAAGTACCTTTGAACAGATGCATAATGGAAATACAATTTCGTTTGTCAACACATTTTAAGTTACGTTTCCTCTTGTTACTGTGGTTCAATAAAAAGATCTAATATAGACTTAATGAATTCATGTGTATTTCATTTTAAAAATGCCTTGAAATCTGCGTAAAACAACTGTGTAATTCAGCTCAAGTGGAGGGGATATATCCCCCCCTCCTCGGGGCAAAAGTGGGGGGGATATCACCAAAAGTGGGGGGGATACCCCAAAAATTTTCGCGCGCGCAAAGCGCGCGCACATACCTCCCAGATATATCCCCTTCACTTTTAAAATGCCAATTGCGCCCCTGGGCCTACTTGTACTCATTGGTACAAGGTCAACTAAAAGGAGATCCTAGTAAGCTTTTCGTCTTATTTTAAGCCACTTTATGTATCTCATAACATTGAAAGAGACCGATGGAGCACAGTAGGCTACTTTGCATAGGATATCATCAGTAACAAGGGAATGGGCTTTTTATTGTTTTAACCAGTTGTTCTAAGTGGTTGTGGTGGTACCAACGTTTTTTTTATTGAGTAAAAGTATTATCAATGTTTCGATCAATTGAGTACAAAGGACCCCATGGAAGCCATACTTATACTTTTTTGGAAACATAATTTTAGCAGATCTTGTACTGTAGGCCTACTGTAGGCCTACTGTACTGTAGCCTACTTCTCTGTACCTGTCTCTGCAAACTGTAAGTAATCAATCAATACAGCAATTTAGAAATAATCTCACAAGTTAAACTCAGGAATTAAAAAATGAATGGTATTAAAATATAATTAAAGTAAGCTACCAAGTAGAAAGTGCTCATTATGCAGAATGTCGCATTTGACAAGTTATCAAAATCTTAGCAGATCTATAGCTTGTTGATGGTTATTTTCCATACAGCAGTAAGTGCTCATAAAAGCCTAGTACCTGCCTGGCCTGGCCTAGTTGGTTATTTTAGGCTTGTTTTCCTAGGCCTGGTTGCTTATTTCTCAGAACCTGGCAACACTACCAGAAACGATACATGACGGAGGATGAGGCTGTTTAGATGCTTCAATAAAATTATACAGTGTGCACATAACAAAACAATTGATTGGAAAACAACCTTGTGATATGCATTTTTTTATATTCCTGGACCGATTAACTGACAAAGGAGACAAACGTTCAGAAATAATTTATTCACAAGCATGGTCCAGCTGGCTGCCTTCCTTCTGCCATGGATTCCAATCATAGAGTTATAATATTAATAGAGAGGACACATATATCCCCGCCCGTCCACTTGCATTGAGTTGCTCACCCAGCGCATGAGGCGTTTTCACCCCTCCATCCGGGTAGTAAAACGTGACGTAGTGGGTCTACTGTGACGCATTTTGCGTCATCGAATTTGTTCATGGACGCGCTTGGGCACAAAGTCATGAACGAGCACTGCCACTGTGAACGCGCAGGGGCTCAAGTCATGAACGAGCGCCGCGAGTACGAGCTCTGTTGGTTTAGACGGTTGAGAAACGCTCTCTAGTGGGGATGAAAGGGAAACGCCGCCCAGTACAGCTCCTCTCCCCGGTTGAGAAGCACTCTGCTCGGATTCGATCTTACGATACGTCCCGCTGGACTGAGGCATCGCCTGGAAGTGTAACTCCACGTTGAATTAATTAACCATTGTGTATTTCATGGTTTAACCTAGGGGGTCCGCGGGGACACTGCAGGGGGTCCGCGAAATTGTTGAAAAAAAAAAACGTTATATATTTTTTATTTTTATTTAAAAAAAGAAAGAAAAATAATAATTTGTCTTTAAATATAACAAAAAGACATGATTCTGTCTCTTTTGAATAGCTTGTATACATGATTATTGTGCAATTGACAGATTGTTAGTGATAGATTGATAGTATTGACATTGGTTCAAGTATTGACAAAAGAATTGTGAGAACGGCTTCAAAGATAGCTGGAGTAGACTTCAGTAGCCTGGATCAAGTCTACCAAAGGCAGGTGCTTAAGAAAGCCAAGTCCATTGGTATGGACAGCTCTCATCCTCTCAGCTCTGAGTACAAGCTGCCTACTGCCTACCACAAGCTGTAGTTGTAGTTTCATCATCTTTCAGGTACAGATATTTGACTGCACAGGTGTTAAAATAATGTGATGGAATATGATCAAAAAGATGATCTGGCTGGCTGGGAATTGGCTGGGAATGTATTCTGTTGTTTCAGAAATGTATTTTCAACATGGTATGAACAATGTATAATTATAATAAAGCTCTATATTCTGATAGCAATCATTACCATAAGAGTATGTGTACAGCAACAGGTGTCTGTATCTCCAGCTGTATAAACTGAAAATGATTTTAGGTGGGTTGACAATTGTATCACTGTACACTGATTGAGTGTACAGTGAGCGCTCCAGTTCCAATGTTGCATGCTCACTTGTTTATCAACTATCATGACATAAGTTCTTGCTTTGGATAGAAGTGGTATTTTGGACTCTCCCATTATTTACAACAGGGGTCTTCAACAGGGGGTCCGGGACCCCTAGGGGGTCCTCAGAGTTACTATAGGGGGTCCTCCAAATCTTTGTGTGATAGAAACTTTTTTCTATTCCACTTGAACCCTAGTGTCCTTATTCTGAGAACTTTAGCCAAAAATAGCCGATCTGCAAGCTCACTGTGAGCTTGTAGATCTGCTATTTTTGGCAAAGGGCTTTGGTGTAGAGGGGAAAAAGAGCAGACTAATTACAGAGTGAAAGTGAAGCTTATTAAGTATTGACGGTTCAAGTGGTTAAATATCTGAAAACACAAATTGACATGAATCCAAAATACACTGATGATTGTGCGGTCAGGCGATTAAACTATATGGAATCTATGAAAAGGTTGTGGGGGTCCCTGCTTCATCTCTATCTCATCTGGGTCCGTTGGCTGAAAACGTTGAAGACCCCTGATTTACAATATGAACCTGTGTTGTCATTCAGTGTGGTAATCTTAGCATTTTGCATGGATTCCTTGGGTGAAACGAGTCATAGTTAAAGTTACTGGTCTGTTCTAGACAAGCCTAGAGTTGTGTTCTGTTCCAGAAACAAGTTTAAATATAATTCATATAGTAGCTACAGTCTGAAATAGAGTATTTTTATTAGATGACAGTGTCTTGACATATAGAGACATTCTTTGAAATCCACATTAGATATTATATATATATATACTCTATGCATTAGATGCACTTTGTCCAAAATGAATACATTTAATTACGCATTTGTAAGTGTCACAGACAGAGTGATGGAGACAGGCCATGAGACAGACCCACTTATAACTATGAGACAGACAGGCCTACTCAGAAATGGCTTTCGCCTACTTGTGGGTTATCAAACCATGTATGTATCGCATTTAAATTCCATTTTGATAGTAAATCTTCATTAACATTTCACGTAAAGCTTCTATTTAAAAAAAAGATCGGACTTTTCAGAACCCAATGCAAAGTCAATGGCAGACAGCCTCTGTCAAGATGACAAAACGCGAAAATCGTAATAACTAATACTAATGAGTAAACCAACAGTTTTATAAGAACAATATTGTTGTAACTAAGAGATTCGGGAAGGTATCTATATTTAATAAACACAGAATAAGAAGTAATAAGAAGAAGTCGCTATGGTTATTTCCTGGTTTAATGCGGTCTGCGGTGCGGTGCTCTCCGCTCCGGAGAGGAACAGAGGATTCAGCTGTCTGGAGTGGAGGGGGTGGAGCCAAAATGCGCGTTCATGAGATTAGACCCAACTGCAGTACCTCAAAACGGCCAACATGTCCATTTGGTTTCACGGCGCCCCCAGGGTTCTGGGGGCTTGATTCCAATACAGCTCACACAACTTCCGGTTCCAGTTTTGGCTCCCATGAGCGTCATTTGGCGACTCTACCTTCTTTATAGTTATCTTGGTTGTTTGCAGAAGGCAGCTGGTTTTAAAGAGACAGTAAATGTGCTGCACAAACAAGTTCAGCTTTTGGTTGAACGTTGGACAGCTGGACTCCCTGTCTCACACACAGTAGTGGAAACATTTCTTACTAACTTAAAAGTATCAATACTGCAATGCAGTATTACTCTGTGACAGGTAAAAGTCCGGAATTCAAAATGTTCTTCAGTAAAAGTACAAAAGTATCGGCATCCAAATACTTAAAGACTTTTAAAGTCCCAAAAGTAGTACTCATTATGCAGAATGTCCCCATTTCAATGTATAACATTTATAAAAAATATCTTTTTAAGTTCATCTTAGTTATCGGTATCACCTTGAAAAATACATTTTCAAGGGTTTGAAGAATAAAACACATTTTCTTTTCTTGTTCAATTTTTTTAGAAGAAAATAATATAAGTAAGGCCTTAGTGTTTTGCGAATTATTTGGGGGACAATATCCTCACGGACCACCAGTGGGCCCACAATCACCGACATAGAATTGTTGTGTAGGAGACACCTCCTCATATTTTAGTTTTTTGTTTAAAATCTCTTTGTGACTTTGTAATGGCCACTGAAAACTGCTGTTTGGATGCCATCTAGTGTCCATCAGCACACTACATATGTCTATAAGGATCAGGATATTATGGAGGTAAAATATGGTCTAGATTTTAAATGTGTTACACTGCGTCTATTTATTAGTTTTTGTCTCATATTTATTGGGATTTATATTCACAAATGTGTACATTTGTATGTAAATCTGAAAGAAGCCTCATCAGTAAAAGTTCCACCTGAAACAATGTGTTCTCACTAGTTTTTAAATTGCTAATTTATTCAAATATGCAAATTGTCTCATTAAAAATGCAAGATAGAAATATGTATGCAGTATGAAGCAGAAATGGATTCTATGTCAAGAAAATCAACTCATATGATGAACTGAGAAATGTTTGAAGAAGACACATATTATTACTCTATTACTCTACATATATATAGAGTAATAGCCATTTGCGTTTGATCTGCCTTCAGGCCAACCTTCCAATAGACCAGTTCATGATTTGAGGCATTTTGTTCAAAACAAAGCACTACTGCAGACTTTGGAAGCCAATCTTAGCCAATTCAGGATGGAATATGAAAGTCTGAAAGACCTGCTTCATTTGACTATAGAAATACGGCGTACACTTTTGGGGAGTATAGACGATAAAATATCAGAACGTTTTTTTAAAGCGAAATAACCTTTTAACATCTGTCTTCACATTCTGGGGGCGCCCGCTGGCCTAGTGGTCCAGGCGCATACCACATATTAGGCTATGATGCCTGCTGGCGTCGCCGGTTCGATTCCCGATCCGGACGACCTTTGCCGCATGTCGTTTCCCATCTCTCTCCCCGTTTCCTGTCAGTCTACTGTGTCCTATCAAATAAAGGCATAAAAAGCCCCAAAACAAATCTTTTAAAAATCTATCTTCACATTCTGTATAAGGGTGTACACACACCAAAATATGGACGCCAGCAGATAAACTCTTTTTGTGCGCGGCTGACTAAGAAAACACAGAGCGCATTCTGTCCCAAAGCCAGTGCCGCGCCTGTCAGTCACTTCCAGAACCCTCCCCATTCTGCCTTCGACTCACCCGATTGGACAGAGGGAGGGAACCAGAATCTGCGTGGAGAATGTACAGTATTTACTCCAGCATAAACGCAAGGTCGGCGCAGTGTGCAGATATCCTCCACTCCGTCCCCTTCCCATTGAAAATGCATTGGCAGAATGCGGATTCCACTCTCATAGACCTACTTTGGTGTGGGTGCAGCCTAAAACACCATCTAAATATGGAGACAACTTTCACAGAAATAAAGAAAAACATTCTTCAAAATCAGACTAACTCTGCCAGAGGTTGCAGCCACAGTGCTCACATTTATTTTGAAAAAGACAAGTCAGTGTAATAGAGAAAAGTTAATGAAAAAAATAATGAATAAAAATGTGTGTGTGTGCAGGGCTCCAGGGTGCGAGCTATTAAGTCGCATATGCGACTTAATTTCATAAAGTGCGAGTTGGTTACATTAACCTACTGTTACGAAAACAGCTGTGGGTCGTTAAGTTCCTCAGTGCCCAAAATGCGCTTTTCACTTCATAGACAGACAATTAGCTCAAATTAACGGCACCTGTTAACTTTTCTGTCTTTGTTGTAGCGTGTGTTCTGTGCAGAGCTGCCAACCCTCACGCAATGAGCGTGAGACTCACGCAAATGACCCTCTTCTCACGCTCTCACGCCACACATCGTATTTCTCACACCGTCATATCACCAGCCGTCAAAAAGTGGAAAACTGCGTCAACTCAAGTGTCACTGAGACATCCACTTCGGCCGCGATTTGAGCAATTAAAGGGCTTAAAATACTGTATCTGATTCTGAAGTAATGATGCGTCGCTGTGTGTGCGCGAGCGTCTGGTGTGACGAACGCTGCGTGCACGTTCCTGCGCACATCATTCTCTACAGTTAGGCGACAGGAGGATGATGAGGATCTGCAACACGTCCAAAATCCCCATTGCTTATAGCAGGCAGTTTAAATGAGGAGGGACTTTTGGATGGATGCGTGTGCAAAAAGAACAGATCTTCAAGCAAAAGACGTGTTACTTGCAGCTTAATGTAAACATTTATCCATAATTTTCTCATCCTAGTAAAGCCAGATATAAGTATCAAACTCCCTGTAAAATGCAACAGAATACAGGAAATAACATCTACTCTTTAATTTTTTTTCTGGGGGAGGACCCCCAGACCCCCCAACAAAATGATCCACAGGTATAGGCTATTAACTAAGTTTCTGCCTCAAAAGCTGTTCATTATTGAGGGTTAGATTTGGAGAATTAATAACACCCACCCAGAGCAACATAGGCCTACTGTACCTGGTTGGTGTAATGTGACTCCAAGGGACGATAGAATTATAATAATAACCAAAATTATTGTAATATTTGTTTAACATATAGGCCTATATATAATATTTATATTTCTTTTGCAGCACCAAAGCCCCCCCCCCCCCCCCCCCCCCCCCCCCGAAAAAAAAGAAAAATCTCACTCTTAGGTTTTCCTGAAAGTTGGCAGCCCTGGTTCTGTGTGTGTGTGTGTGTGTGTGTGTGTGTGTGTGTGTGTGTGTGTGTGTGTGTGTGTGTGTGTGTGTGTGTGTGTGTGTGTGTGTGTGTGTGTGTGTGTGTGTGTGTGTGTGTGTGTGTGTGTGTGTGTGTGTGTGTGTGTGTGTGTGTGTGTGTGTGTGTGTGTGTGTGTGTCCAAGTGAACGTTTTCTGTTGATCAAGCAGCTTACTTCCCAGTTCTCACTCCAAAACCATAAGGACAATTTTATTTTTCCATCCTGCATGAAAGCAGGCCTATTGCATTTAGTCTACGTTGTGCAAGTTTAAAGTCATAGTTCTATATTGCCTTTGTTAGCCTAGATATTCGTAAATCTTTCTTGAATTAATGTCTTTAGTTTGCAAATATTAACTTGAAGCAAAAATACATAATAACTAGGCTACAGCTTTTTTTTACTGAGACATATTGTTATCAGGGTATTCAACAACATTATATCGACAACAACTGTCATCAGCATAATAAAGCTATGTATTAATACCACACTAATACGCTATACAAAGAAAAAGATGGTGCTACCTAATTTCTGGTGGTGCTACCTAATGAAAATGTAGGTGGCACCAGTGCTACCTGTGAAAAAGTTAGTCTGGAGCCCTGACTGACTGTCTTTTGATTTTTCTTTTCTTCTCATATTTATTGGGATTTATGTTCACAAACGTGTAATTCTGTTAATGTGTGTGCGTTGATACAAAGCAATGGAAGTTTGTCTGAAAGAAGCCTCATCAGTAAAAGTTCCACCTGAAAGAGTGGTTGTGTGTTCTCACTGGTTTTTAAATTACTATTATTCAAATGTGAAAATTGTCTCAATGAATATACAAGATAGAAAGATGTATGCAGTATGACACAGAAATGGATTCTATGTCAAGAAAATCATCTCATAGGATGAACTGAGAAATGTTTGGAAGAAGACACATATTAGAGTAATAGCCATTAGCGTTTGATCTGCCTTCAGGCCAACCTTCCAATAGTTCATGATTTGAGGTATTTTGTTCAAAACGGAGCACTACTGCAGACTTTGAAAGCCAATCTTAGCCAATTCAGGATGGATTGGAATATGAAAAGTCTGAAAGACCCGGTTCGTTTGACAATAGTATTTTTTATCAAGCCAAAGGTGCCAAAGATTAGCTGTTTACAGAAAGGACACACGGAAGGACGCACAGGGTGCAAAACAGTCTCAGCCAAGCCTTCAGGCTGGCGGAGAAATTTCCCGCCAATCATTTCACTTTTCTGAAACTAATTATTCAGGAATCGCCAGACCACAGAAAATCCATAGACACTTAACATTTAATTATTATGGTTCATGATATTATTGTCCATGGAACAATGTAGCATAGACAAAACATTGTCACACATGATAGCTAAATAGTGGGGGGACATTCAGGCCCTCCTGGTACATATGCTGAGATTATAATAAACCCCTCTCACACTGTTTTAACATCTATCTTCACATCCTGTATAAAACATCATCTAAACATGGAGATAACTTTCACAGAAAGAGTAACATTCTTCAAAATCAGACTCCACCAGAGGTTGCAGCCACAGTGCTCAGGTTATTTATTATTATTATTATTATTTTTCACAAGTCAGTGTAAATGACGTAAAGTTAATGAAAAAAAAAAATATTACCTGATTGAACTGGGGAGGCATTACATTTACAGTTTGACTTCATAAATATTGTGAAATTAGCTGATACATGCTCACAACCCCTCACAACTCTGTGTGTGTGTGTGTGTGTGTGTGTGTGTGTGTGTGTGTGTGTGTGTGTGTGTGTGTGTGTGTGTGTGTGTGTGTGTGTGTGTGTGTGTGTGTGTGACAATGATAAATGGCTCTGTAGTAATATAAGACAAGCAGCAGGCTTATTAAAGAAATGCAATAAGCAGAATACAATCAATCGATTCATTGATCATGATGGTGGTATACACATCATTCTTACACATGCTTTATCTCTAATCAAATGAAAAAAACTGAGGATCATCAGTATTCTTAACATGTCTACCATGTCTTACAAAGCTCTGCTGTATCTCCAAAATAACGAAGCCATATCCCTGGATAGAGAGGTTGTGTGAACGTGATTTGAACTGTGTGGAGGAGGGTCATTGTGTCAGAAACACCATAGAAGGACAGAGTACCTGCCTTGTGGTCCAGGTACACCCCCACTCTGGAGGAACGAGGTCCTGACACTTTAGTCTCAACATTGTTGTGTCTGAAACAGTAGTTTGTACCATCGTATAGTAAACACCAGGATTTATCATCGTCTCCAAAGCGTTTTTTTCTGCTGATGTCTTTATAACAAACTGCAATATTAACCCCTTGACCACTCCACTCTACTTCCCAGTAAAAACGTTCAGACAGACCCTCTGTACACAACACCTTAGGGGATGTAGTAAATCTCTCTGCATGATCAGGGTAAGGTTGTTTTTGTTGCGTTAAAGTCACCTTCCTCTTCTCCTCTGACAGGGAGAGACGTTTCTCTATTGTATTCATGTCCAGAGACAGAGGATAGGAATCTGTGAGACCACACGACAAAAGAAAATTCAAACCTCATGTACCTTATTGTGTTTATATTTACTGTCTCAGATGAAATTCATTAGAGCTTTAAATAACAATCAATAACAACAATCAGATTGAAACTTCAATGTACAGAACCTGCATCAACATGGACTCACATCGTAAAAAGTCCTTTCTGGTCTGAGGCTCTGCTGGATGTAAAACATCAACTGCACACACTGGAGACACAAGAACACAGTAAAGGACTGGGTTACAAATTTCATCCAATCAGAGAAGAGAACTCCTCCAGATCAATTATAAAAACAACATACACCTATACAAATTCCATTCAACTTTTAGAAATGTAGACTACTGTAAATACATTTAAATCTCACCTCTCCTTGATATCTCTGGCCAAGTTGTCTTCAGGATGTTGTCTAGTTGGTCTCTCAGACCAGACACCACATCAATCACATCTGTGAAGGACCTCAGAGGACAGCTGACCACACTGGGTGAGACTGGAGATCCACTGGAACTGGAGAGAGACTGGAAACTCTGGAGAGAGACAAGCAAAGAGACAAGTAAACCAGTTTAGACAGGAAGAACATTATACTGTAGCAAGAGATCATAAGATTAGTACATTGATCACACACACACACACACACACACACACACACACACACACACACACACACACACACACACACACACACACACACACACACACACACACACACACACACACACACACACACACACACACACACACACGCGCGCATTTATACTTTGTTTTACGACGGTGTTGCACAGCGAACAAACAGATCTACATGCCCATCACCTCCGCTATGCATTGTGGACTTGTAGATCTAATGTTAATAATATTGAATTGATTTGAATTGAATGAATTGGATTGCTCTTTAATTCTCATTAAAAATATTATGATTTGAATATCATATCAATACAAAATGTATTTATGTTCCAAAAATTGCACAAAAATTGCACAGGGCCGATAATGAATAATTTTATACTTTCAAAATATTTTACAAATTGTGCAATTAGCCCACAATATTTTTCGCGGGGAAGTGGGACAATTATGAATACTAGAAGCGTCGGCGACCTGGCCAACTCGGAACAACGTAAATAGGGAATGAATGCCCCGCCCTTTAATGCAAACCCCATTATACCTGTTGTCATAGGACCCGTTTTGACCATCTGTTTGCCTGTGTCCATTTATGCCCATATATGGAGATATCTGTTATCTGTCTGTCTGTCAGCGTCCATTTTATGTCCATATATGGAGATCACTGCAGATATAGTTCTGGGTCCATTTTATGCCCATATATGCCCATATATGGAGATATCTGTCTATTTGCGTCCATTTCACGCCCATATATGGAGATCTCTGAATCTGTCTGTCTGTGTCCCTTTATGCCCGTATATGGAGATCTTTGTGATTCTGCGTAAATTTTATGCCCATATATGCCATTTGCGTCCATTTTATGCCCATTTATGGAGATCTCTGTATCCGTCTGTCTGTGTGTCTGTCTGTGTCCCTTTATGCCGTATGAGATCTCTGAATCTGTCTGTCTGTGTCCCTTTATCCATTTTATGCCCATATATGGGGGCATTCATTTTATGCCCATATATGGAGAACACGCGTGCCCGTGGGACGAACGGTTCTCATATGGGGGCATTCATTTTATGCCCATATATGGAGAACGCGCGTGCCCGTGGGACGAACGGTTCTCGAGATACGCGGATTACCTACATACATACACACTCACAGAGATTTTTTGTTGACTCATGTGGCGTACGTCTGCCCATATATGCCCATATATGGAGATATCTGTCTATTTGCGTCCATTTCACGCCCATATATGGAGATCTCTGAATCCGTCTGTCTGTGTCCCTTTATCCATTTTATGCCCATATATGGGGGCATTCATTTTATGCCCATATATGGAGAACGCGCGTGCCCGTGGGACGGAACGCGCGTGCCCGTGGGACGAACGGTTCTCGGAGATCTCTGAATCTGTCTGTCTGTGTCCCTTTATCCATTTTATGCCCATATATGGGGGCATTCATTTTATGCCCATATATGGAGAACGCGCGTGCCCGTGGGACGGAACGCGCGTGCCCGTGGGACGAACGGTTCTCATATGGGGGCATTCATTTTATGCCCATATGGAGAACGCGCGTGCCCGTGGGACGAACGGTTCTCGAGATACGTGGATTACCTACATACATACACACTCACAGAGATTTTTTGTTGACTCATGTGGCGTACGTGATGTCAGAGCCTTTTATGAAGTGATGTCACAATGAGTCAGAGCTTTCGCCGATTTCCTCAGAAACAGCCTGATGTCAACAATCAACCCCGCATAAGGAGATTCCGAACGTTTCGCGCCGGTTTGGGAAAACCGCGCGTCGGGTCGGGTCGAGACCCGGCACTGCACTCCGTGCCGTGGCCATATATGGGGGCATTCATTTTATGCCCATATATGGAGAACGCGCGTGCCCGTGGGACGGAACGCGCGTGCCCGTGGGACGAACGGTTCTCGGAGATCTCTGAATCTGTCTGTCTGTGTCCCTTTATCCATTTTATGCCCATATATGGGGGCATTCATTTTATGCCCATATATGGAGAACGCGCGTGCCCGTGGGACGGAACGCGCGTGCCCGTGGGACGAACGGTTCTCATATGGGGGCATTCATTTTATGCCCATATGGAGAACGCGCGTGCCCGTGGGACGAACGGTTCTCGAGATACGTGGATTACCTACATACATACACACTCACAGAGATTTTTTGTTGACTCATGTGGCGTACGTGATGTCAGAGCCTTTTATGAAGTGATGTCACAATGAGTCAGAGCTTTCGCCGATTTCCTCAGAAACAGCCTGATGTCAACAATCAACCCCGCATAAGGAGATTCCGAACGTTTCGCGCCGGTTTGGGAAAACCGCGCGTCGGGTCGGGTCGAGACCCGGCACTGCACTCCGTGCCGCGGCGGGGAACGCGCGTGCCGAATCTGAAGCCGGTGGGACGAACGGTTCTCGAGATACGCGGATTACAAACACACACACACACACACACGCAGAGACTTCTCGCATTTATAGATAGATGACAATTATGAAAAATAGTTGTGATTATTGTAATCGTTTTGACAGGCCTAATATTTCCATTGTTATTCTGGTCTGTAAATAATGTATACTAGAACTATATTAGTATTAGTAACTACCATGACATGACATAACATGTCATATTATATGACATGTTATGTCACATAATATAATGCCATATAATGGAATGGAATGAAATATGAAGCCGACTTCTAAATGAGTCAAAACCAAACAGTAAAATGCTATGAGTGGAACCTGAATGAAAGTGATGCTGTCATCAGTGTTGGACAGCTCCTCCAGGTCAGCATGTCTCCTCTCCAGCTGCTCCATGTGCTCCTCCAGCTGCCTCAGGAGAGCCTCAGTCTGAGCCACTGCAGTCTGCTGCTGATCTCTGATCACTTCTTTAAGCTCACTGCGTCTTCTCTCAATGGAGACCATCATCTCACTGAAGATCCTGTCACTGGCCTCCACTGCTGCTTCTGCAGAGCTCTGCTTCACACACACGCACGCACGCACGCACGCACGCACACACACACACAAAAAGTTCAACTGGTTGAGCTTGTTGTTCAACCAGTTTATAGATATCACACACACTAGCCACTATGTACATAAAACAATGGTTAAAAAAAATCCCAAATACTACATGAACAAACATGGATACATCTTAATTCAATCTAATTCAATTTAAGTCTTACATATTTTGCTGTTTTACATATTTGACTTGTTAGCAAGTAGTTTATTTATTTATATATCTTTGGGTTTGTTTTTCTGTATTTTGTTATGTTTGTGTGGTGGTGTTTTTTTATGTGTGGGGGACATGATTAATTTCACTTTCATGAAATATGAAAAGACATACATTGTCCATTGGGTCCTCCTCGGGGTTCCAGGGGGTCCCCAGCAAAATTTGTTAATATAGCATAAAAAACAACCATAATCCTAGAGTATATACAGTACATCAGCTATTTGGAAGAAAGTTCACAACACATCGCGAACGTGTGAACGTGTGAAAGAATGTGAAACATTTTGCACAACACAAATGTTATATGTGGGTTGCTGGAACAAAAATATTCACCCCATTCTTTCCTCTATCCACAGTAAACATAAGAACAAGAACCATGATCATAATATCAGCTCACGTTCAGGGTCTCCATGACCTGTCTCAGGTCTTTCAGCTCCTTCTTTGTCTCCTGGATCTGCTGCTGGACTTTCTCCTGAATTGTCCCCAGCTGTTTCTGCAAGAAACAGGAAGAGAGACCGTTTGGCTTGTAAACAAAGCACATTTTCAAGTCGGGACTCAGGATACCAATTCTATCCAATCAGGAGAGAGAGAACTCATAGAGGATACAAGATAAAGTGAAATTGGATACAGTTTAGTTTGGATCCACACATCATCTTAAAACAACGTAACTTCCTCAAAATACACTTTTGCAGAGGCAAGATTAAGGGACATGAAATATTTTTCACTGGGTCCAAAATGAGAGTACTGCATCTGTCTTGTCCTATAATGTGATTTCTATTGCATGCAGTTATGTTGCTTAATATGGCTTTACTTTGAAAGACAGAAGTACCTATATAGATGAAAGGCCCTCTTAATTGAGTGGAGGTCACTGTGACAAGCAAAGGCAGGTGTGTGAGTTTTGTTGATTGCACTAGTCAGGAATCAGCTGTGTAGGCTCACAAACAGCATTATTGTCAGAAGCAGCACAGAGAGTGCATCTCTTCTCCTCTGTGTCCAGTTTGATGCTTTCCATCTTGCCTTCTACATACCCTCACCAGGAGGCAATGTCGTGAGTTATAATTCATGTGGAGTGTGGACTCTATAATTTCATGTTGCATTTATAATTCATGTATGCATAATTAAGAGAATAAGTTAATGTTAAAAAAGGTAATTCATGGTTATTTAGTATTAAAAATGATTGTATTTACAAGATACTGTAAAGCGAAGTGGACAACATTTGATGTTGTATTTTTTGTGTATTGTTTATTTTCAGTTTTTACTCCATGACCTGTATAAATGATGAAGAATCCTCAGTAAAAGGACACATCTTACTCCACGATTCGGTCGTTCTTTCTATGGGAAATTGGAGTTTAGCTCGCTGTTGAGCTGAAGTTAGAGAACACTTTAGTAGGAACAGCACAGTAAAAAGACATACTTCAACTGGTGTTGTGCTCGGAGGAAGATGGCATCAAAGGGAAGCGACGCAACTTCATGGAAAAGTGGGAAAAGTGGGAAGAGCTCACGGACATCAGGCTCATCGGCCAGCACAGCTACTCGTGCCCGTGGAAGAGCAGAGGCAGCCAAAGTAAGGGCAGAATATGCTGCCCGAGAAGCTCAACTCAAGATGGAAAAGGCTTCCATGGAAGCAGATATGCACCAGCAAAAGGCTACTATGGAAGCAGACATGCACCAGCAAAAGGCTGTTATGGAGGCAGACATGCAAAGGGAAAGGGCTGCTAGGGAGGCAGACATGCAAAAAAAAAGGCTGCTAGAGAGGCAGACATGCAAAAAGAAAAGGCTGCCATGGATGCAGACATGCAGAAAGAAAAGGCTGCTATGGAAGCAAAGTTACAATATGCTACAGCTA
The DNA here is from genome assembly GCF_963921795.1 of Nannobrachium achirus. Lineage (NCBI taxonomy): Eukaryota > Metazoa > Chordata > Actinopteri > Myctophiformes > Myctophidae > Nannobrachium > Nannobrachium achirus. The sequence goes on from NC_137821.1 coordinate 21,640,701, forward strand.
AACTCGAAACTGAAATGGAAGTGCTCACTTTCAAGCGTGAAGCGGACGCAGCTGTTGCAGAAGCAATAGTTTTGGAGACGGCCGAAGTCTACCAAGACTTTCAAGTTTTGGATGCTATCTCAGAAGAAGATAAAATGGAGCGGACAAGTGAGTTTGTACATTTTCAACAAATATTGAACTCTGCTGGCGATCAGCAAACCCCACATGTCGCCTCTCCATCGCAAGACTGTGTTGACGACAACAATCCAACACAGCCAAGCACAACTGTAGTTTCTCCACCGACACACCCAAGCACACCCTTCGTTTCGCCACCGATGCCACAACACAGCAGCATCCCAGCAAGGGATGGCTCACCTCAACGTGCTAAACCGGCCAGCAAAAAAGCGTCAGTCAAGGACCAAATCAAGGATACAACTTCAAGCACACCACGTCCTGTTAAAAAGGAATACAAGTCTCATCAAGGAGATCACGAGAATCAAGGACATTCAATCAGGGATGACTCCAAGCTGAATGCTTCAGCGCTGCCGTACACCCCCCAAGGTACACCGTACACCCCCCAAGGTACACCAGCAACTAGTGCCAATGCGCCTACTACCGATTCACTTATAACCCTCCTGGCTCGGCGAGACTTGGTGAGCTCCAGCCTATATCAGTTCGATGACAGACCTGAAAACTACCGCGCTTGGTACTATCCTTCACAACCGCTACCAGAGGGTTAGGCCTCACAGCAACAGAGGAATTGGATTTAATGACAAGGTGGCTTGGCAAGGAATCCAGCGAACATGTCAAGCGCATGCGCTCCGTGCATGTAAATAATCCAGCAGCAGCTCTTCAGAAGGCATGGGAAAGACTCCGTGAAACTTATGCAGCTCCCGAAATATTAGAGTACGCTTTATTCAAGCGTCTGGATGACTTCCCACGAGTGGTGGCAAAAGACCACAAAAAGCTACAGGACCTTGGAGATCTGCTCATGGAGCTCCAGGGTGCAAAGGAGGACGGCTACCTCAGTGGGCTGTCTTATTTGGACACTTCACGTGGCATTAACCCCATTGTCGAGAAGCTACCTTACGGGCTCCAAGAAAGATGGATGTCCACCGGCCACAAATGGAAGATGGACAATGGCGGCTATTACCCACCATTCGAGTACTTTGTTCGGTTTGTCTCCAACGAAGCGCGAAACCGTAACGACCCAAGCTTTCTTCTTTCAAGCAGCAGTACTGCAACTGTAAAAACAGACAGACCTACCTTCAAAAGTCAAGGCTCCAGCTATCCAATCACGGTTCACAAGACGGATGTCTCCCCAGCAGAACCTGACGCAGACAACCTTGTGAAAAACGACAACGATCCACGTAAAACATGTCCAATCCACAACCTTCCTCACCCACTGAGGAAGTGCAGGACTTTCAGAAACAAACCAATCTCGGACAGGAAAGCCTTTCTCAAGGAGAAAGGAATATGTTTCAAATGTGTATGCTCGACCTCTCACCTGGCAAAGGACTGCAAAAATGCAGTAAAGTGTGAGGAGTGCTCCAGCAGCTTTCATGAAACAGCCATGCATCCTGAGCCTGCATCACAAACACCCAGGGCCTCTTCACCCTCAGCAGAGAATGGCGGGGAGGAGGAAGAAGACCACGCCAGCGAAGACGTCGTCAGCTCCAGCTGTACAGAGGTATGCGATCTGGGCCAAGTAGGTCGATCGTGCTCTAAGATCTGCTTAGCAAAGCTATATCCAGAAGGCTCAAGGGACGAAGCTATCAATGCTTACGTGATATTAGACGACCAGAGCAACCGCTCGTTAGCAAGATCTGCTTTCTTTGATCGGTTTAACATAAAGGCTGAACCATCTTCATACAACCTGAAGACGTGTTCCGGAGTGGTTCAGAAATCAGGCAGGAAAGCTGAAGGGTTTCGGATCGAGTCGATGGACGGCAGCCTCGGCATTCCGCTACCCCCACTTCTCGAATGCAATGACATTGTCAACAACAGGTCTGAAATCCCAACACCAAGTGCAGCCCTGCACCACCCACACTTAAGGAAAATAGCGGAATACATCCCAGAGCTAGACCCACAAGCAGAGATCCTGTTGTTGCTTGGCAGAGATATCACACTGCTACACCAAGTGAGGCAACAGGTCACCGGGCCATATGATGTCTTCGGGCCGTACGGTACCCCCTTCGCCCAACGCCTTGACTTGGGCTGGGTGCTGGTAGGAGACGTATGTTTGGACAAAACTGACAAGCCAACAGTCACAGCATTCAAGACTGATGTGCAAGAAACAGGTTGCCCATTAATCCTCCAACCACGCACAAGTGCCATGCACGTTAAAGAGAAAACCTGCCATGGCGGGGAGTCAAAGGACAGTCCCCTCAGGTCCAGCAAGAAGGCTGTACTCTCACCCCCTCAAGGAGACTTCTCAGAGAAGGATGTCTACATGAAAACAGCGGAAGCATGTTCAGGCTCTAGCCAACAACCTTTGGTAACGGGAATACCTACCAACACTGCAATGCAGTCAAGAGTGGACAGAGTCCAAAAGAAACCTACAACTAGGAGATCTTGTCCTACCAAAGGACAATCAAGCGGATCAGAACAACAGGCTAATGGCAGCAATCATCGCTACCTTCCCTGGGAAAAAGGAAAGGTAGTGCAATGTGGAAATGAAGACTATGGACCAAGGTTGTGCAAAGACTTTTTGTAGACTAGTCCTAGTTCATATTCAGAACCCGCTCACGTAAAATTAAGATGGTGACCTCATAAAGGTCAGGCGGGGAGTGTCTTGTCCTATAATGTGATTTCTATTGCATGCAGTTATGTTGCTTAATATGGCTTTACTTTGAAAGACAGAAGTACCTATATAGATGAAAGGCCCTCTTAATTGAGTGGAGGTCACTGTGACAAGCAAAGGCAGGTGTGTGAGTTTTGTTGATTGCACTAGTCAGGAATCAGCTGTGTAGGCTCACAAACAGCATTATTGTCAGAAGCAGCACAGAGAGTGCATCTCTTCTCCTCTGTGTCCAGTTTGATGCTTTCCATCTTGCCTTCTACATACCCTCACCAGGAGGCAATGTCGTGAGTTATAATTCATGTGGAGTGTGGACTCTATAATTTCATGTTGCATTTATAATTCATGTATGCATAATTAAGAGAATAAGTTAATGTTAAAAAAGGTAATTCATGGTTATTTAGTATTAAAAATGATTGTATTTACAAGATACTGTAAAGCGAAGTGGACAACATTTGATGTTGTATTTTTTGTGTATTGTTTATTTTCAGTTTTTACTCCATGACCTGTATAAATGATGAAGAATCCTCAGTAAAAGGACACATCTTACTCCACGATTCGGTCGTTCTTTCTATGGGAAATTGGAGTTTAGCTCGCTGTTGAGCTGAAGTTAGAGAACACTTTAGTAGGAACAGCACAGCATCCTTTAATTAATACCTTTTATTTAGGATGGACAGCCACTTCTTCAGGCTGGAGGGATCATGATCCTACCTGTTTCTCTGCCTTCTCTGCAGCAGCTGACACCGTGTCATGGCCCTTGTGTTCATCCATGGTGCACAGAAGGCAGATACACTGGTGGTCTGTGCGACAGAACACCTCCAGCAGCTTGTCATGACTGGAGCAAATCTTCTCCTGCAGTTTGTTGGTGGCTGGGACCAGCTTGTGCTTCTGAAATGCAGAAGCGTTGTAGTGGGGCTGGAGGTGAGTCTCACAGTAAGAGACCAGACACACCAGACAAGACATGAGAGCTTTGCGACGTCTGGCTCCAGTGCAGGAATCACAGGCCACGTCTTCTGGACCGGCGTAGAGCTGAGCAGCGGAGGCAGGAGACCTCTGACCTCCTGCAATGCTCAGCTTAATCACAAGCTGTTAATAAAGAGAAGAGGAGGGGAGGTCACTCACTGATGACAAATACAACAGTCATTGTGAAGTTCATGGAGTTAAATGACAGGTAAGTTCATCTAAGATCATAAAAATGCTAAATGGTGCATTTATATAGCGCTTTTATCCAAAGCACTTTACAATGTGCATTACATTCACCCATTCACACACACATTCATACACCGGTGGAGGTGGAAACCATGCAAGGCACCAACCAGCTCACCGGGAGCAACTTGGGGTTCAGTGTCTTGCCCAAGGACACTTCGACATGTAGACAGGTGAAGCTGGGATTTGAATCGCTGACCCATGGATCATTGGCCAACCCACTCTACCTCCTGAGCTACAGCCGATCATTTTAACATTATCTGAAAACTGTGGTTCTGAACAATTGCACTGAATAAAGTTTGCACTAGTATCTGCTATTATGTATGCCAACAATAAATGACATGCCAACTTAAGACAGTCCCTGCCGGTCAACTGCCCATGATCAACAATTTAACTAGGGGGTTCCCTGCCGATCAACTTTGGTCAACTTTTATATAAAAAGTAATTTTTTAGATATTTCTTTGCGGAAAAAACTCCCCTGGACTATAAGGAAAACGCAGATTTTGCTGGCAGGAGCTGGATTATTTATGTATTTACTCTGGCAGTGAATGCGTTTTAAGAATAGAAAGAATAAGAAAGATGAAATGCTAGGGTCTAATGGTTAACCAGTGACTAATAAAGTCAAAGATCAGAGTAAATGACCCTAACAACAAAAGGACGCATAAGGTAAGTACTGTAGTAGACTGCAAAGAAGTTAAGATACCATCACACTAGCCACAAATTGCAGTCTTGAACTTTGGAAGCGCTTGTCTTCAATAACGCAACATCCCGCTGCCTCCTGTAATATGTGCAATTTAAATTAGAACCAGGTGGTATACTGGACCACTGAGTGATTTCCCACGGGCGCTTCCAAAGTCCAACACTTAGAAAAAATGATCACCTGAACTGAATTTATACCATAACATGTCTACAGTGGATTTCTATGAAACAAACACTTTGCTGATAGAAAGAAGATAATTCAAGCTTTCCATAGAGCCGCAATGTTGGTGAGTTTGATGTCATTTAATACAATCTGATAGCAAAAAAAAACTGTTTTGATGCATTGGCTGCCTATGGGAGGTATTGCTACCCTAGATTCAACTGATTTAAAACAAATCTAGTGTTGTAATTTGCAGCTACCATCACACAAGTGGTTCTTAAAGTTTTCATGTCAAGGATCCCCCAAATGAAATGTGTTTGTCCACAGACCCCATCTGAAAATATTTTGTGCCATTGTTGTTAAAGAAAATATTGCATATTGTGTTGCGAAGCATTGTGAAGATTGTGAGCAACAATTTAACAATAATAGCTGAGAACTGAGCACTTTGAGAACCACTCTTCTAACATGCTATCTAAATAACATTCTTAATTACACCGTTTGTCCACAAATACTATTATCAACAACATACATATATCATAATGTGAGTAACAAACATATAGTATAACTACCATCTATCAAAATAGGCAACAAGGAGTTTTCTGTAGCAGAACATGTAGTTTAATGTGTGGTTGTAACTTGTAAGGTGATCTCACCTCAGCCAGCAAGTTGTTCTTCCTCAGAACAGGTCTGGGACTGAAGCTCTCTCTGCACTGGGGACAGCTGTAGACTCCAGTCTCCTCATTCTGGTCCCAGTAACCCTCAATACACCTTCCACAGTAACTGTGTCCACAGTTTAGAGTCACTGGTTCCTTTAGAAGGTCCAGACAGACAGGGCAGCACAACTGATCCTGGTCCAGATCACATACCTGCTGCTGCTGTTGTTTTTGTGCCATTTTACTGACAACCACACTCACACTGAGATAAAACACTACAGCTCTGAGTTTCGTTTCTTCAGAAGAAAATTGGGAGAGGCAGAGTGTGGGACTTCCTGATTGTTTGCAGAAGGCAGCTGGTTTTAAAGAGACAGTACTGTAATGTGCAGCACAAACAAGTTCAGCTTTTGGTTGAACGTTGGACAGCTGGACTCCCTGTCTCACACACAGTAGTGGAAAAAGTAGGCATTTTTTCAAGTAAAAGTATCAATACTGCAATAATGTAGAATTACTCTGTTACAAGTAAAGGTCCAGAATTCAAAATGTACTTGAGTGAAAGTACAAAAGTATCGGCATCAAAATGTATTTAGGCTATAGTACCAAAAGTAGAAAGTAGCCTACTCATTAATGCAGAATGTCCCAAGACTACCTGGCTGCAGACACTAGGGTCCTGTTGATGTCCACGGGAGACAGGAACATCAACAAGTGGCAGGAAGTGACCTCACACCTCTTTCTTGCTCTACCCCATGGAGGTTCTGTTTAGGGATAGGGGGTAGAGTTGGGTTGTCTAAAAGATAAAAGATAACATGTACACATAGCGACAATGCGGCTCAAAGGGACTGTAGTGCCTTGGACTGCAAGGCAGAGACGTCACGTGACCTCCACAAGCGGCATGAAGTCACTTGACACTGTGAGGTCACTTCCTGCCACTTGTTGATGTTCCTGTCTCCCGTGGACATCAACAGGACCCTAGTGTCTGCAGCCAGGTGCTGCTCGAATGTCCCCATTTCAAGTTTTCAAATATCAAAATATATTTTTAGTCTACTTTAAGTTCATCGTAGTTATCGGTAACACAGTGAAAACTAATTTTTCAATGGTTTGAAGAAGAAAATGTGGGCCCACAATCACAGACTAAATTGTTGTGGTAGGAGGAGACACCTCCACATATTTTGAATGAGTTGGTGTTTAAAACCTCTTAGTGACTTTGTAATGGCCAGACTGAAAACTGCTGTTTGGACGCCATCTAGTGTCCATCAGCAGACGTCTGATGGATATATCATCATATCATATATCATATTATATGGATGTAAAATGTTTTCTAGATTTTAAATGTCTTTTTACACTGTAGATTTTAATTAATGGATACACTGACTGTGTCTATTGATTCGTTTTTGTTTCATATTTATTGGGATTTATGTTCACAAATGTGTACATTTGTCAACGTGTGTGTTGATACAAAGCACTATGTAAGTCTGTCTGAAAGAAGCCTCATCAGTAAAAGTTCCACCTGAAACAGTGGTTATGTGTTCTCACTGTTTTTTAAATTACTAATGTATTAAAATATGCAAATTGTTCCATTAAATATGCAAGATAGAAAGATGTATGCAGTATGAAGCAGAAATGGATTCTATGAAGAACATCAACTCATATGATGAACTGAGAAATGTTTGGAAGAAGACATATTACCGTAGAGTAATAGACATTAGCGTTTGAATTGCCTTAAGGCCAACCTTCCAATAAGACCATTTTCAGTTCATGATTTGAGGCATTTTGTTCAAAATGGAGCAATACTGCAGACTTTGGAAGCCAATAGCCAATTCAGGATGGAATATGAAAAGTCTGAAAGACCCGCTTCGTGTGACTAGAAATACGGTGTACATTTTTGGGTGATGTTTCTACAAAATGGCAGTAGGCGTAAGCCTACTGTCTTTTTTTTAATCTTCAACAGCGCCGAAGATTAGACAAAACATAGTCTCAGCTAAGCCTTCGGGCTGGCGGAGACATTGCCCGCCAATCATTTTAATTTTCTGAGACTAATTATTCAGGAATCCCCAGACCAGAAAATCCATACACACAACATTTATTTATTATGGTTCATGATATTATGGTCCATGGAACAATGTAGCATAGACAAAAAAAAGTCACACATGATAGCTAAATAGTGGGGGGACACTCAGGCCCTTCTGGCACCTATGCTGAGACACACCTCTCAGTCCTCAGACAGTTTTAACATTTATCTTCACATCCTGTATAAAACACCATCTAAACATGGAGACAACTTTCACAGAGAGACAGAAAGAGAAACATTCTTCAAAATCAGACTAAAACACTCCGCCAGAGGTTGCAGCCATCGTGCTCACATTATTTAGAAAAAGACAAGTCAGCGTAAGAAGTTAACAGGAAAAAGAAATGTGATTACCTGATAGTCACAGTCTTTTGTATGAATTGAAACATTTGTTCATTTTGCCAGATAAGTTGTGAGCTTGTAGATTGACTATGAAACAAATCACAGAAGCTTTTTTTTAACAATCCATGTTTTAACCCAATGAGTGCCCCGGGCCACAAGGTGCCGCTAGAGTGCCAGAAATATCTCTATAGGCCTTCGCTCTAGCTTCCGTCGACACTGCCCGTAGTGCCTTGGGATTTCACTCCAGCCACTGTTATGTATGGCGAGAGGAGGAAGTTAGCTAACACTTAGCCATTAGCGTCTTTATTTTTTAGAGGCCCGATCTAAAGCTATTTCAGTCTAAAAAAAACGTTGTCTTTGGTCTGGGAAAACAATTCAGAGAAAATCCTCTCTAAAGATGTGACTTTGTATTGGATTCGGCGGCGCGATGCGGCGGCGTTGCCCGATTACGGCCCATGGATGGCCGAGTCTCGGCCCCGGGCATGGATGGAAATTTAGACCGGGGCTTCGTTGAGGCCTCCGATTAATTAATTCATTTTATTAAATATCCCGGACTAGATCGGGATAGGCGAATACGTCGCGCCGCCGACAGTATAGATTGAGTTTTTTTGGGGGGGCTCTAAACTTTATTCTAAACCATTTTCAATGGAATAAATCGTCGGACCATCTAGCATCACTTGTTGGAAAGCGTAGGACCACCCAGGACCACCCACATCTCTACAAGCAGCTCAGGGTATGTAAAATAGCAAAAAAAATATTGTATTGGATTGAAAATATCCCGAACTTGTTCGGGATAGGCACAAGAAGGGTTAAGTGAGCGTGCGTGCATGCGCCTGTGTGTGTGTGTGTGTGTGTGTGTGTGTGTGTGTGTGTGTGTGTGTGTGTGTGTGTGTGTGTGTGTGTGTGTGTGTTGGGGGGGGGGATTGTTTTTTATATAAGCCATTAAATCGAATTAGTTTGATTAACTGGTGCACCCCTTTTAACACAGTTAAGAGTAAGACAGTAGTGTTTCTCAAACTTTTCAGGCTGCGACCCCCTAAACATTTATATATTTGAACATATATCAAAATTTGAACACATATCAAATAGTGAAAATAGCCAATCTACATGCTCACAACTCCTTGCAAATATGTTTGAATTTTTTTTATAGTATAGTTTTTCTATGCATAGATTACTTTTGACACAGTAATGTGCAGATACTCGCCGTTTACGTGAGAGACGTGAGAAAACAGATCAACAGTTTGAGAACCACTACGTTAAGTGTGTGTGTGTGTGTGTGTGTGTGTGTGTGTGTGTGTGTGTGTGTGTGTGTGTGTGTGTGTGTGTGTGTGTGTGTGTGTGTGTGTGTGTGTGTGTGTGTGTGTGTGTGTGTGTGTGTGTGTGTGCGTGCGTGCGTGCGTGCGTGTGTGTGTGTGTGTGTGTGTGTGTCAGAATGACAGAGGGCCCTGTAGCACAATGATCCTGTTTATAATGTCAAACAATAGTTTCCATTCTTCAGACAGAGATTACCCTATATAACATGATAACATGGTATTCTGTATAATGGTTGTCAGCAGCAGGCTTATTAAAGAAAAGCAATAAGCAGAACACAATCAACCGATTGATTCATGATCATAGTATACACATCATTCTTACACGTTTTATATATAATCAAATTAAGAAAACTGAGGATCATCAGTATTCTTAACATGTCTACCATGTCTTACACAGCTCTACTGTATCTCCAAAGCGATGAGTCATTATCCCTGGATAGAGAGGTTGTGTGAACGTGGTTTGAACTGTGTGGAGGAGGGTCATTGTGTCAGAAACACCATAGAAGGACAGAGTACCTGCCTTGTGGTCCAGGTACACCCCCACTCTGGAGGAACGAGGCCCTGACACTTTAGTCTCAACATTGTTGTGTCTGAAACAGTAGTTGTTACCATCGTATCGTAAACCCCAGGATTTATCATTGAATCCAAAGTAGGATGTTCTGCTGATGTCTTTATAACAAACTGCTATATCAACCCCTTGACCACTCCACTCTACTTCCCAGTATGAGCGTTCAGACAGACCCTCTGCACACAACACCTGACAGTACTGAGTAAATCTCTCTGCATGACTAGGGTAAGGTTGATGTTGTGATGTTGCAGTCACCTTCCTCTTCTCCTCTGACAGGGAGAAACCTTTGCAAATTGTGTTCATGTCCAGAGACAGAGGATAGGAATCTGTGAGAACACACAACAAAGTAAACTTCAAACATCATCAACATTATTGTGTTGATTTGGTTTTGTGAGTTAGTATCTCAGATAAACTTATGATAGCTTTAAATAACATATCAGACTGAAATTTCAACATTCAGAACGTACATCAACATGGACTCACATTGTAAAAAGTCCATTCTGGTCTGAGGCTCCGCTGGATGTAAAACATCAACTGCACACACTGGAGACACAAGAAAACAGTAAAACCATCATGACATCATACTGAAGAATGGATAAAAGAAAGCTAAAGCTATTATAGCTCGATATAGTAATAATTGCTATAGTGTTTGTTCAGTAACAGCTGTCTCTACAGCTCTCAGAAATACATTTTATGGTGGGTTACAAATCTCTTCCAATCAGGAGAGAGAACTCAGATCAATTAATAACAAAAATATAATAATAGTAATACATTATAAATGGTGTATTTATATACTGTAGCGGTTGACATGGAATACAGGTCAAACTAATTTACTGTCACCCATACTACAGAGTATAAGTTTTAGTAGCCTTCCCAGACATACTTCCACCTGTACAAATTCCATTCAACCCTTATAATGTACTGTACAGTAGGGGCTGCTTAAAAAAAAGGGAAAAAAATTCAATCTCATTTCAGGAATATCCTTGCTTAAATTCGTACATTTTACTGTTGAATCTGACAGACAGCCCACCATCAGTGTGCTCCAGGTCAAATATCTCCAGTTGCCTTCTCACTTCATCAATCAATGTTTGCTATGATGACTGCTTAGAAAATACAATAAACACATTTATATCTCACCTCTCTTTGATATCTCTGGCCAAGTTGTCTTCAGGATGTTGTCTAGTTGGTCTCTCAGACCAGACACCACATCAATCACATCTGTGAAGGACCTCATAGGACAGCTGACCACACTGGGTGAGACTGGAGATCCATTGGAACTGGAGAGAGACTGGAAACTCTGGAGAGAGACAAGCAGAGAGACAAGTAAACCAGTTTAGACAAAGATGGAAGAACATTATACTGTAGCAAGAGATCTATAGATTAGTACATTGATCACAATCGGTGGAGTTGAAATTATGTCTGATGTTCAACCAGTACGCACGCACACGCACACGCACACACACACACACACACACACACACACACACACACACACACACACACACACACACACACACACACACACACACACACACAGTTTGTCATACAACATAGCAGATCTACAAGCCCACAACTTGTCACCTCCGCTATGCACTGTGGGCTTGTAGATATAATGTTTATATTTTCTTTAAATCTCATTAAAATAATTTTGATTAACAATGTAATGACATTAAACATATCAATACAAAATTCATTTCTATTCCAATCTACAAACACAAATTCCACAGGGCAGAATAATTGTATACTTTCAAAATATTTTACAAAATGTGGAATTAGCTACAAGCTCACAATTAATCTACTGATACAAGCTGTAGCTTGTAGATCTGCTATTTTTGGAAAATGTGACAATTATGAATATGACAATTATGCAAAATAATTAGTATTATTTACTAACTACCACCATTAGTAATGTTGTGTTATGCCATGTGGTATAATATAATGTAATCTAATGTAATATGATGGAATAGAATGAAATATGAAGCTGTTTTCTCCTAAGTAAGTCAAAACCAAACAGTAAAAAGCCATGAGTGGAACCTGAATGAAAGTGATGCTGTCATCAGTGTTGGACAGCTCCTCCAGGTCAGCATGTCTCCTCTCCAGCTGCTCCATGTGCTCCTCCAGCTGCCTCAGGAGAGCCTCAGTCTGAGCCACTGCAGTCTGCTGCTGATCTCTGATCACTTCTTTAAGCTCACTGCGTCTTCTCTCAATGGAGACCATCATCTCACTGAAGATCCTGTCACTGGCCTCCACTGCTGCTTCTGCAGAGCTCTGCTTCACACACACACACATGCACGCACGCACGCACGCACGCATGCACACGCACACACAAAAAGTTCAACTGGTTGAGCTTGTTGTTCAACCAGTTTATAGATATCACACACACTAGCCGATGTACATAAAACAATGGTTAAAAAAAATCCCAAATACTATATGAACAAACATGGATACATCTTAATTCAATCTAATTCAATTTAAGTCTTACATATTTTGCTGTTTTACATATTTGACTTGTTAGCAAGTCGTTTATTTATTTATATATCTTTGGGTTTGTTTTTCTGTATTTTGTTATGTTTGTGTGGTGGTGTTTTTTTATGTGTGGGGGACATGATTAATTTCACTTTCATGAAATATGAAAAGACATACATTGTCCATTGGGTCCTCCTCGGGGTTCCAGGGGGTCCCCAGCAAAATTTGTTAATATAGCATAAAAAACAACCATAATCCTAGAGTATATACAGTACATCAGCTATTTGGAAGAAAGTTCACAACACATCGCGAACGTGTGAACGTGTGAAAGAATGTGAAACATTTTGCACAACACAAATGTTATATGTGGGTTGCTGGAACAAAAATATTCACCCCATTCTTTCCTCTATCCACAGTAAACATAAGAACAAGAACCATGATCATAATATCAGCTCACGTTCAGGGTCTCCATGACCTGTCTCAGGTCTTTCAGCTCCTTCTTTGTCTCCTGGATCTGCTGCTGGACTTTCTCCTGAATTGTCCCCAGCTGTTTCTGCAAGAAACAGGAAGAGAGACCGTTTGGCTTGTAAACAAAGCACATTTTCAAGTCGGGACTCAGGATACCAATTCTATCCAATCAGGAGAGAGAGAACTCATAGAGGATACAAGATAAAGTGAAATTGGATACAGTTTAGTTTGGATCCACACATCATCTTAAAACAACGTAACTTCCTCAAAATACACTTTTGCAGAGGCAAGATTAAGGGACATGAAATATTTTTCACTGGGTCCAAAATGAGTGTACTGCATCCTTTAATTAATACCTTTTATTTAGGATGGACAGCCACTTCTTCAGGCTGGAGGGATCATGATCCTACCCGTTTCTCTGCCTTCTCTGCAGCAGCTGACACCGTGTCATGGCCCTTGTGTTCATCCATGGTGCACAGATAGCAGATACACTGGTGGTCTGTGCGACAGAACACCTCCAGCAGCTTGTCATGACTGGAGCACATCTTCTCCTGCAGTTTGTTGGTGGCTGGGACCAGCTTGTGCTTCTGAAATGCAGGAGCATTGTAGTGGGGCTGGAGGTGAGTCTCACAGTAAGAGACCAGACACACCAGACAAGACATGAGAGCTTTGCGACGTCTGGCTCCAGTGCAGGAATCACAGGCCACGTCTTCTGGACCGGCGTAGAGCTGAGCAGCGGAGGCAGGAGACCTCTGACCTCCTGTAATGCTCAGCTTCATCACAACCTACATTTTTCACAAGACCATTGTGAAAAATGTACAATGTAAGCATTTAACAGACACTCTCAACCACTACAACCATCTGCTATTATGTATGCCAACAATGAATGACATGCCAAATATAGGGACGCCAGAGTAAATTACCCTTGTCACCAAAATGAACGTAAACTACTGTAGACTGCAAAGAAACTAAGATACCATCACAAGTGGTTCTCCAATCTTCCATGTCAAGGACCCCCAAATTAAGGTAAATTTGTCCACAGACCCTCATCTGAAAATATTTTGTGCCATACAAGATTTATGTAGTTTCAAAAATATTGCATATCATGTTGCGATGCATTGCGAGCTTGTAGTTCGGCTCATCGGCAATACATTTTGTTGGGGACCCCCTTGAACCCCCATCATGGACCCATGAGGGTCCCCAGACCACTTTGAGGCCCTGAGACTTTAGTGTAAACATTGTTGTGTCTGAAACGGTAGTTTTTGTTAAAGTACTGAAAACACCAGGATTTGTCATCGGCTCCAAATTCGGTTTGTCTGCTGATGTCTTTATAACAGACTGCTACATAAATCCACAGACCCTCATCTGAAAATATTTTGTGCCATACAAGATTTATGTAGTTTCAAAAATATTGCATATCATGTTGCGATGCATTGCGAGCTTGTAGTTCGGCTCATCGGCAATACATTTTGTTGGGGACCCCCTTGAACCCCCATCATGGACCAATGAGGGTCCCCAGACCACTTTGAGAACCACATGGTCTAACTATAACATTCTTAGTATTTGTGGATAGCCTATATAATTATAAACAACATACAATGTGAACAAGTAACAAGTATGCCGTCTACCGTCTATCAACATATGCAACATGGAGTTTGCTGTAGCAGAAAATGTAGTTTAATGTGTGGTTGTAACTTGTAAGGAGATCTCACCTCAGCCAGCAAGTTGTTCTTCCTCAGAACAGGTCTGGGACTGAAGCTCTCTCTGCACTGGGGACAGCTGTAGACTCCAGTCTCCTCATTCTGGTCCCAGTAACCCTCAATACAGCTTCCACAGTAACTGTGTCCACAGTGTAGAGTCACTGGTTCCTTTAGAAGCTCCAGACAGACAGGACAGCAGTCAGCAGAACTGATCTTGGTCCAAATCACATGCCTTTTGCTGCAGCTGCTGTGCCATTTTACTGACAACCACACTCACCCTGAGAGAAAACACAAGTGTTTCGAACGAAACACCTGTTTATTTAGGTCTGGAAGGAGGTACTCCCTCCTTTGGGTGGCGCTATTGCGTCAGCCTCACAACAGAACGTACTCACGTTAACTCCCGCAGGGCGATCCCTGATTGGCCGGAGGGCTTGTCACTCAAGTTTTACGGTACTGGGTCAGTCCCCCATAAAACCTGTGGCATCCCACAATACTGTCTCTTGAAAGCATCTGCTCCGAAAAATCGAACAGAGGGCAGAGACTCGGAGGGAGTACCTCCTTCCAGACCTAAATAAACAGGTGTTTCGTTCGAAACACTTGTGTTTATTTTCGGTCTTCCAGTTCGGTACTCCCTCCTTTGGGTACGTCAACTCCCGTAAGCGACGTCGGCCAACGTCTACTCACCATACACATGAACGGCAAAGGAGACGTCTTCCAGACACACCTTCGCCCACAAGGTCCCCCCCTGAGACCACCGGAATCAGTCGGGGGCAGTGAGTAGGAAAGAAAAGGAAGAGGAGCGCGCCAGAAAGCACAAGGGCAGTCCAAGCGCTCCAGACGAGGAGGAAGACACAAGGGTCCTCCTCATTCTGCAGAAGAGTCAGCAGCCACCTGGAGGACTGAATGCGCTAACGAGCGCGGAGCCACGTCCAACTGGTAATGAGCTGCAAAGGTGGACGGCGAAGTCCAGTTCGCCGCCAAACAAACCTCCTGAATGGTGGTCCCTTGCCAGAGACCCCAAGAGGAAGACATCCCCCTAGTGGAATGAGCTGTGAAACCCACAGGTCTAGCCACATTCGCACTATCGTACGCCAACCTAATGGCGTCGACAATCCACCCCGAAAGGGTTGCTTTAGCAATCTCCATCTTCGCGGTGGACTTGCCGTGAGGAACAAACAGGCTGCGCGACTTCCTGCGCGCCTGAGTCCTCTCACAATAAATCTTCAGTGCCCTCACAGGGCAAAGAAGATTAAGGCGCCTGTCCTCCTCCGTACCAAAGGGAGGAGGATGAAAGGCCAAAAGCCGCACCGGAACATGCTGCACCACCTTATTCTTCGGAATGAAGTGAAGGTGAGGTTTAAGTAGCACCTGCCGGCCGTCCGGAGAGAACCTCATGCAATCCTCTGACACTGAGAGGGCATGTAGGTCACTAACCCTCTTGGCCGTGGTTAAGGCCAGAAGGAGAGCAGTCTTGTAGCTAAGGAGCTTCAGAGAGATGCTCTCCAGAGGCTCAAACGGGGGTTGCCTCAATCCCCGTAAGACCACCTCCAAGTCCCAGGCGGGGGCCAGGGGTCTCGCCGTCAGGGAGTCCCGCCTAACCGCTGCCATAAACTGTACCACCCACGGGTGTTTGGACAATTGGTCGCCATCAAGGCTCTGGTGACAGGCCCTAATGGCTGCAAGGTAACCTCTCACCGTAGAGGCCTTACAGTTCCTATCCACCCGATCTTGTAGGAACTCCAGAATGATCGGAATTGAGGAGAACACCGGGTTCACCGAAGGGTGTTTAACCCGACACCACTCCTCAAAGGCTTCCAACTTGCCCTGATACACCTTACGTGTAGAAGGAGCCCTGGACCTCTGCATCGTATCAACGACTGAAGGGTTCAGGCCGGCTGCGATCAGCCTTTCCCTCTCACGGGCCAGACCCACAGGTCTAACCTCTGAGGGTCCGGGTGGAAGATCTCGCGATCCGCTTGACTCAGCAGATCCCGTATCTGGGGCAATTGCCAAGGATCCCTGTACAGGAGCGGAGCTATCAGTGAGCTCCAAGTCCCCGTCCTCGGTGCTATTAGAAGCAGTTCGTGACCGTAACGACGAACCCTCTCGAGGGTCGGAGTAATGAGGTCCATCGGTGGGAAGGCGTACAGCAGGCCCTGGGGCCAATCGTGCGCCATAGCGTCTATCCCCAAGGGTGCAGGCCCCCTCAGGGAGAAGAACAGTGAGCACTTCGCGTCCTCGCGAGAGGCGAACAAATCCACCACCGGATGACCATACTTGGTCCAGATCTGAAACGCTACCGACTGGTTCAGGGACCAGTCCTCGTCGCGAACCCTCCTCCTGGACAGCAGGTCCGCCCCGCTGTTCAGAAGACCAGGGACGTAGGAGGCCTTGACCGACTGTAGGTGCACCGAGCACCAAAGGGCCACTTTGCGAGCCAGCACGTCCAGGGCTCGCCGCCGCCCCCCCTGTTTGTTCACATAACACATTGTTACGGTATTGTCCGTCCTGATGAGGACGTGACAGTTCCGAATGAAGGGCTCGAACTCCTGGAGCGCCAGGAACACCGCCATCAATTCCAAGTAATTGATGTGCTTGTTCATTAAGTCGGGGCCCCAAGGTCCCCTCGCCGTACGTCCTTCCAGGGTTGCACCCCAACCCGAAAGACTGGCGTCCGTGGTGACTACCTTCCTGTGAATCACCGCCCCTAGCCTGGCGCCGCTTCGAAGGAAGCCGGGAACCAGCCAAGGGCTCAGGGCCGTCCGTGCTCGCTCGGAGACCCGGACCAGAGTGCCGCCCTGGCAAGAGGGGATGTTCAAAGAGAGCATCCATTTCTGGAAAGGCCTCAAGTGAAACCTTCCCAGACTCACAAGATCCACGGCCGAAGCCATCAGGCCCGCGAGCCGCTGCACCAACTTGAAGGAGACCTCCTCCTCGGAAAGGAAGGTGCTGGCATGGGACAAGAACTTGTCCACCCTCTGCTGAGAGAGGCGGGCGACCATCTCCCGGGAGTCCCACTCTGCACCCAGGAAGGTGGTCCGCTGAGATGGGTTCAGCACACTTTTTTCGTAATTGACTGCGAACCCCAAGGACTCGAGGTGCGCTATCACCACCCGGGTGTGTAGCGCCACCTCCTGGCTCGAACTTGCGCTTATTAGCCAATCGTCGATGTAGTTTGAGATCCTTATCCCCTGCCGCCTGAGAGGTTCTATAGCTGCCTTCGTAACCATCACGAAAACGCGTGGACTGAGAGACAGGCCAAAGGGGAGGACTGCGTACTCGTAGACCCTCCCCTGGAAAGCGAACCTCAGAAACTTCCTGTGAGGAGGATAGATCGACACGTGCGTGTAAGCATCCTTCAGATCTATTGAGGTGAACCAATCGTTCTCTCTCACGGTTCGAAGCAGGCTGGCAACGGTCAACATCCTGAACTTGAAGGTCATCAAGTACTGGTTGAGACCGCGGAGGTCCAATATGGGCCGCAGCCCTCCCGTCTTCTTGGGAACCAGGAAGTAGTTGGAGTAGAACCCTAAATGGAGCTGACTCCACGGGACCTCCCGTACAGACCCCTTCAAGAGAAGGGCCTGTATCTCTTCCTCCAGAATGCGGGCGTTCTCGCCCTCGGCCCTGGTGAAGCTCACCGTGGGGGAAAGCGGGGGCGACATCTTGAACTGTATTCTGTAGCCCCTTGTAATAGTGCGATAAATCCAATGGTTTGGATTGCACCTCCTCCACTGATCTGCACAAGGTGCCAGCGGAGCGTAAAGATGTGTTGGCAGCACCTGCCGAGCTATCGGCCGCGACACTGTAGGCCGTCCGCTGTGGCCAGAAGAAGCTGCCGCCGGCCTGGCCGCGTGGTGCACCGCAGGCAAAGCAGGAATCCACCTGTGATCCACTTTCTTTACCTTTGCCCGACTCGGGCCTACAGAAAGCGTTTCCACCACCTGAGGGGAAGCGCGCTTCACCCTTAGCCTTCCTGGAAAGGTCCCGGAAGGACTCATGGTTTTTAGCATTAGCAGGTTGTCCCTGGGCTGCCGCAGTGGGCAGTTTACCAAAACCTTGTGAGGAGTGGAATGTGAGCTGGGTGTGAGTGGCTCTTGCAGAAAAGGAACTGGAGCCTGAATAGGCAGAGAAACCAAACCCTTGTACAGACTGTGTGAGTGCGGAACTAGCTGAGGCAGCGAAGGTGCCTGAGGAGGCTGAGCACATACAACTTTCTTTGCAACAGAAGATGCACAGGGAAGAAAGACACAGTTTGTATCGAACACACAATTCTTTACTGGTATTTTCGATTGGCAAGGCACGAAATTTACAGCATTGAGAATTTTTGCAGCACACAACACGGGCGGGTTCACAACACAAACACACTGCACACAAGAACCCGCCCTTAAGTGAGGGGCAAGAGGCCCCTGGGGAGGCCGTGCCTCCCTGGGCAAACTGTCATTTACGCTGCTGCCTTCCGCGTCCCTTCGCGGAGCGGGGCTGGGAACGCTGCTGATGACGGTCTTCCTTGGGCCTGGAAGGAGGAGGGGGCCCATAGGTCCGGGCTCGAGACCCCCCTCTGGAGGAAGACCTGGAGCTTGATCCCGAAGCCCTGTCCCTGTAGTCGTTCCTCTGGACGACCTTCACCATAGAACGCGGGGTACGCTGCCTGGTGGTCGACCGCCGAGACGACTGGGCAGCAGGTGTCGGAGGTACAGTCTCGACCACCAACTCCCTGGTCTCCCTCCTGGCAGCCGCCCGCGCCTGGAAGAGAGCGAGCCCGCCCGCCATGATCTCCGTTCCCGAAGAGGGCAGGTTGCGGAGCTCTTTTTTGTCCGCTTCATCCTTCTTCCAGTCAATGGGCTCCAGCCAGCGGGTGGACTCCATCTGCATACACTGGTCCATGGAACGCCCCACCCAAGCCATGGCATGGAAATTGAGCTCGATCATGAGGTCCAGTGAGGCCTTGATCTCAGCCGCCACATCGAGGGGAGGGTCAGAGGCCGGTGGGTTCTGGAGGAGCTTCACATAGGCCGCCAACAGGCCCGCGGCATTGAGAGCCCTCACAGCATGTCCATCAGCTCTGTAAGCCTCCTGGGTGGCCTTGGACATGAACCTTTCCCACTTGTCCTCTAGAAGCGGGTGGACACCCGACAGTGAGTAGGGACTCGGCTCACCAGGCTTATCATGGAGGAACCGGGCCTGGAGCATGGAGGCCAAGGCAGGGCTGATGTGCGGGCATCTAGGAACGCCCATCTCCTGCGCCCCCTCGAACTCCGTGGGGAAGTCCAGTTTTTCCGGATCCTTGTGAGTGGCCCAAGTCTCCTGGAAAACCTGCTGTAGGCCAGTGATGGCCGGCAGGCAAGCCATGACAGGCGGCAGGGGTGGAGCACGGTCCACACCCAGCCGCGGTTGGCAAGAAGTTGCAGGCTGCTGCCGTACAGGGACGGTGAGGTTCTGCAAACGAGCGGCCCTCTCCAGGACAGACCAGGGGTCCATGGGAAGGGGAGGGCTGGCGCCAGCGGCGCCACTTGAAGCTGCTACGGTGCCGGAAGGAGGGAGCTGAGACGCGGACAGGGCCGCCGCCTGTGTCAGACTCGAACTGCCGGCAGCAGAGGGGGCCTGTGACCCCGGCAAGGCGGAGGGAACAGGCTCGGTGCCACCAGGAGCTGGGGAAGCAGCAATGCCTGCTTGAGTCCCAGCCTGAGCGGTGGTAGGGGAAACAGAAGCTGCTTGGCTCGGGGCGGCAGCGAGGCCTGCCGGAACCCTGGCCATAGCAGAGATGGAGAGAGGCGAGTCATTAACATCAGGGTGGAGATGGATCACAGGGGACCCTTCTTCCATCAGGACTACGACCTCATCAGGCTGCTGGGTGGGGGAAAAGTCCCCCTCTTCCCCAAAAGCCTCTTCCTCGCTGTCGTGACGGTCGAGGGCAGAGAAGGAGAATTCAGATGAAAGGCTGTCAGCCCTGGAGTGGGCTGGAGAAGCACCACCATCGGCTGGAGGAGCAGTGCCGTCTGGAGAAGCGCCCTCATCGGCCGGAACGGAGGCGCCGCCGCCGCCGCCTGGAGGAGCGCTGTACCGGCCTACAGGGAGGCCCGGGGACACAGCAGAGGCGAGGCCGGAGAGAAGGGAGATCGTGTCCAGGCGGAGCCGACGCGCACCTAGAGGTAGGTCACGACACTCCAAACACACAGGAGGATCTTCCTCTAAGGCATCCAAGGCGTGACGCCAGCCCATGCAGGCGATGCACGCACCATGGAGATCGTCCGGGGCTACCAGCAACCTACAGGCCAGGTTGGCACAACGGCCATAGGAGCGTGAGGACGTCATGTCCACACAAAAAACTTTAGCATCGATAGAAGATTCGAGAGTCTAAAGCAGAAAAGCGTGTATTAGCGTGAGCACAGGCAAGGCCAGTAGCAAACAGCAAACGCCAACAATAACAAAGCTAGCAGAATACAACGAAGCCGGTAGCTAGGAGCTAACGCTAGGCTATCGTGAAGCTAACAACAAGGAAAAAACAGCTGAGCGCTGCGTTAGCACAAACAACGAAGCCGGTAGCTTAAGAGCTAACACTAGGCTATCGTGAAGCTAACAACAAGGAACAAACAGCTGAGCGCTGCGTTAGCACAAACAACGAAGCCGGTAGCTAAGAGCTAACACTAGGCAAAGTAACGTGAAGCTAACAACAAAGGTAAACAGCGGTGCTGTGAAACTTTACGTTGAACATTTGAAGAGAAGAATAGTCCCGAGACCGGTGGACTGGTCCTAAGCTGTCGCTCTCGGTTATCCTCGAGACGATTATATCTTCTAGAATAGGTTGAAATATACTTACAAATAACGTAGGTCAGGAGCTGTGAGATTCCGTTCGCGCTGTACCATTTGAGGAGCAGATAGCGAAAAGAGACAGTATTGTGGGATGCCACAGGTTTTATGGGGGACTGACCCAGTACCGTAAAACTTGAGTGACAAGCCCTCCGGCCAATCAGGGATCGCCCTGCGGGAGTTAACGTGAGTACGTTCTGTTGTGAGGCTGACGCAATAGCGCCACCCAAAGGAGGGAGTACCGAACTGGAAGACCGAAAATAAACACCCAACACTTAGACAGACAAAACACGAGAGCTCTGAGTTTCATTTCTTCTGAAGAAAAGTGGGAGAGGCCATAGAGTAATGGAGAGGCAAAGGGTGGGACTTCCTGGATGTTGGATGTTTGAAGGAGGCAGTGGTTTTAAAGAGACAGCGACTACGGTATATTGTCGCTGTTTTGCGGAAAGAAATATGTGAAAGGGTGTTTCACATATCTTTGAAACACCCTTTCATAGATATCTAGATTTTAATCTTTAACCAATTTAAACTGGGAAAGCATCCATGTCAGTTTAGAATGTATTTATATATACCGGTATACAGTGTGTGTATATATATATATAATGTATTTATATATACCGGTATACAGTGTGTGTGTGTGTATATATATATATATATATATATATATATATATATATATATATATATATATATATATACACACACACACACACACACACACACACACACACACACACACACACACACACACACACACACACACACACATATATATACACGCATGCACGCACGCACACGCACACACACACACTTACATTAGGGGTCCGAACTGAATGACCCTGTACCGAATCCACAATACCACACCACATCCACTTTCCCCTGGAACCCCCTTAAGGACCCTAGCCGCAAATTGCAACACTAGATTTTTTTATAATCGGATGAATCTAGGGTTGCAATACCTCCCATAGGGATCCAATGCATTAAAACAGTTTTTTGCTATCTGATTGTGTTAAACGACTTCAAACTCACCAATACTGTGGCTCTATGGAAAGCTTGGAATTTACTCTTGCTATCTGCAAAGTCGGTAGCTAAATAGTGGAGGCTCAGACTGTTTAACATCTATCTTCACATCCTGTATAAAACATTATCAAAACATGGAAACAACTTTCACAGAGAGACAAACATTCTACAAAATAAGACTCAAAAACACTCTTCTAGAGGATCACATTTATTTTGAAAAACAAGTCAGTGTAAATGAAGTAACGTTAATGAAAGAATTATGATTACCTGATGGTCTCAAAGACTTCTATGAATCGAAACATTTGTTCATTTTGCTAGATAAGTTGGGGGCTTGTAGATCGGCTATTAAATACATTAAAGAAATGCAATGAGCGGAACACAATCGATTGATCATGATGGTGTAGTAAACACATTCTTACACATGCTTTATCTAGAGGAGAAAATATCAAATGAAGAAAACACATTTTTCAACTGAATGTCATCATCAGCATTCTTAACATGTCTACCATGTCTTACACAGCTCTGCTGTATCTCCAAATTGCCACTTAACCAATATCCCTGGATAGAGAGGTTGTGTGAACGTGGTTTGAACTGTGTGGAGGAGGGTCATTGTGTCAGAAACACCATAGAAGGACAGAGTACCTGCCTTGTGGTCCAGGTACACCCCTACTTTGGAGGAACGAGGCCCTGAGACTTTAGTGTAAACATTGTTGTGTCTGAAACGGTAGTTTTTGTTAAAGTACTGAAAACACCAGGATTTGTCATCGCCTCCAAATTCGGTTTGTCTGCTGATGTCTTTATAACAGACTGCTACATAAACCCCTCCACCACTCCACTCTACTTCCCAGTAACAACGTTCAGACAGAGCCTCTGTACACAACACCTGCCAGGATGAAATAAATCTCTCTGCATGACCAGGGTACGGTTGTTGTTGTTGTGTTAAAGTCACCTTCCTCTTCTCCTTTGACAGGGAGAGATGTTTGCTTATTGTGTTCATGTCCAGAGACAGAGGACAGGAATCTGTGAGAACACACAACAACAAAAAACAAAAAAAATCAAAGCTCATCAACCGTATTGTGTTTAGAGTAAAGGAATGTCCATACTAACCATACTCCATAACCCTAACCGAACTTTTCAGTCAAAAGGTCCGGTTCGACTACAAAATGACATCACTTGCGAATTCTGAAAAGAATTACACTGAATGAGAATTCGGAAATTTGCAGGTCGGAAATCACAACTCACCAACATTTCGGAGATACTATGGACAGGCCTTTAGTCTCTCAGATAAAACTCATGAGATCTTTAAATAACAACATATCAGATTTAAATGTTCACAGAACCTGCATCAACATGGACTCACATTGTAAAAAGTCCTTCCTGGTCTGAGGCTCCGCTGGATTTAAAACATCAACTGCACACACAAGACATAAGAAATCAGTAAATGTTTTCTCATACTGAAGAAGGGATTAAATTGAAGTTCCAAGTGTATTGCCAAAAACTGCCGCTGCCGGCGCTGTGACTTGCACAGGGATACAACATAGACCAGCCAACCACCAATACAAATAAAATAAATTCATGATAATAATCTAATTTCACTAAATGTTCTTGCTTATATTCTTAAATGTTACTGTCCAACCTGTGTACCATCAGTCTGTTCTAGTTCAAATCTCTTTGACAGAAAAGCAGTTGCCTTCTGGCCACATAAATTCATGTTCACTATGATGGCTGGTTAAAAAAAGAAAGCAACTATAAATACATTTAAATCTCACCTCTCTTTGATATCTCTGGCCAAGTTGTCTTCAGGATGTTGTCTAGTTGGTCTCTCAGACCAGACACAACATCAATCACATCTGTGAAGGACCTCGGAGGACAGCTGACCACACTGGGTGAGACTGGAGATCCACTGGAACTGGAGAGAGACTGGAAACTCTGGAGAGAGACAAGCAGAGAGACAAGTAAACCAGTTTAGACATGGATGGAAGAACTTAGCAAGAGATCAATATAATTAGTACATTGATCACAATCAGAGGAACTGAGCTGATGTCAGATGTTCAACCAGTTAACACCTGCACGCAGGCACAGGCACACAGTCTTGTTAGTGGAAGTAGCCAATCCACAAGCTCAGAAGCTGATCTTGTAGATCTACTATTATTTTTTTTATGACAATACTGAAAAGATTTTGTGATTGTCTCAAATCATTTTGATAGGTGATTATGTAATAATTGTGAAAGGCCTAATTCTGACATTGTTATTCTGGTTTGTACACTGTATAGCAACTACTGTATTAGTAAATACCAGAATAATGTCATGTTATGCCATGTCATGTAATACACTAGGTAATATACTAATAATACATTATACAACATCATAATGACATGATGGAGTGGAATGAGTCAAAACCAAACAGTAAAATGTCATGAGTGGAACCTGAATGAAAGTGATGCTGTCATCAGTGTTGGACAGCTCCTCCAGGTCAGCATGTCTCCTCTCCAGCTGCTCCATGTGCTCCTCCAGCTGCCTCAGGAGAGCCTCAGTCTGAGCCACTGCAGTCTGCTGCTGATCTCTGATCACTTCTTTAAGCTCACTGCGTCTTCTCTCAATGGAGACCATCATCTCACTGAAGATCCTGTCACTGGCCTCCACTGCTGCTTCTGCAGAGCTCTGCTTTGATTGATTGATTGAAGACTTTATTAGAAGTTTGCATAGAAAAAGGTACAGTTTCATGGTCAACTAAAAGGAGATCCTAGAAAAGACTAAGCTTATTTCCATAGGAAACCATTGAAGTATCTCATATAACATTGAATGACAGACGGATAGAACACAGTACTATGCAGCAGATATAGTAAAAAATATATGAACATGGATAAACCTTAATTCTGAAATGTTTCAATTTAGGTCTTATATTTTGCCTTGTTAATTTGACTTTTTAGTCATAGTTACGATTTTCAGTAAGGCGTATGCGTATGGTATCTTTAGGTAGCTATATGTTTAACTGTTTGTTTTCTGTATTTTTTTGTGTTTGTATTGTTGTTGTATTGTATTGGATCTGCTCATTTAAAAAAAATCTTAAGAGAATGCACATCATAAATATTATATGTGGGTTGCTGGCACAAAACATATTTTCAAATGGGGGTCCGCAGCCAAATATATATTATTAATTGGGGGGTCCTTGACATGAGAGAACTACTGCTTTAGTGCTTCTGATGACACAAGGCACAGTCTCATCCATATAGCATCACCATTTCCTCTATTCACAGTAATCACAAGATCAAGAACCATTATCATAATATCAGCTCACGTTCAGGTCCTCCATGACCTGTGTCAGGTCTTTCAGCTCCTTCTTTGTCTCCTGGATCTGCTGCTGGACTTTCTCCTGAATTGTCCCCAGCTGTTTCTGCAAGAAAACCGGAAGAGAGACAGTTTGGCTTGTGAACAAACAAAGTGCATTTTCGAGATACCAATTCTATTCAATCGGGAGAGAGAAAACTCATACAGTGTGTGAAATTGGAGTTTGGATCCACAATATCTTTTCAAGCCGGGAACACTTCTGTGTGTAGTTGTTGCTATATAGTACAGTATATAACTTAAGTCAGGATTTAGAAGGCGTTCAGGTATGAATGGGTATCTATTTATCATGTACCTTCTCCAAAATACATTTTTGCAGGTGCAAGATTAATGGACATGAAAAAAATATCAATCCTCTCTGTTTTTCATTGGGTCCAAAAGGACTGCATCCTTAACACAGTATTGTTAGTGGAAGTAGCCAATCCACAAGCTCAGAAGTGTGGGTTCCGACAACCTTTTCAGCATGACACTCCCATCTCCCTCTCCCTGTTTCCTGTCTGTAGAATATTACAGTAGAATAAAGGCAAAAAATATATTTAAAAAAAGAAAAGTGATTGTGGTCCTACCTGTTTCTCTGCCTTCTCTGCAGCAGCTGACACCGTGTCATGGCCCTTGTGTTCATCCATGGTGCACAGATAGCAGATACACTGGTGGTCTGTGCGACAGAACACCTCCAGCAGCTTGTCATGACTGGAGCACATCTTCTCCTGCAGTTTGTTGGTGGCTGGGACCAGCTTGTGCTTCTGCAACGCAGGAGCATTGTAGTGAGGCTGGAGGTGAGTCTCACAGTAAGAGACCAGACACACCAGACAAGACATGAGAGCTTTGCGACATCTGGCTCCAGTGCATAAATCACAGGCCACGTCTTCTGGTCCGGCGTAGAGCTGAGCAGCGGAGGCAGGAGACTGCTGACCTCCTGTAATGCTCAGCTTCATCACAAGCTGGAAGTAAAGAGAAGAGGAGGAGAGGTGATGACAAATACATAGTCATTGTGAGGTTCATGGTGATAAACACAGTGAGAAATAAAAGGTAAGTTCATCCTCCGTTTACTTCCTCGTTAGACAGAGCTGGAGCTACTGCAGCGAATGTGGCATGGATTTGACTAAGTAAGATCATTGTAACATTTTCTGAAAACTTTGGCTCTGAATGTTTGAATAAAGTTCATCGCTTTGTGTTGCGTTTACAAAGTAAGCATTTAGCAGACACTCTTAACAACAGAGTAGATTACATTAACCCTCATCAACAAAATTACAGCATAAGTAGACTGCAAATAAACTAAAGATTAAAAAACATCCCAAACCTAGCATCTGTTTAAACCAGTGGTTCATCTTCCAAATTAATGTGTATTTGTCCTCCAAGGATCCCCATAAGAAAATATTTAGTCAAAAATGTTTAATGTTTAAAAAAAGATTGCATATTGTGTGTTGAGATGCAGTGAGCTTGTAGATCGGTAATTAGACCAGTTGTAAACCGGTTTTAGACAGACGTCTATTAGCTGATTATGGTTCACTGGGATGCTTTCCAACTGGAATGTTCAAATGCCAGCTATTTTGTGCCAGAGACCTCTGCAGAATGCTGTCTGACTGGTCTCGTTTAGCATACCTGGCTGTACATAGGAAAGCTGTGTATTACCCTTAGGCCTAACCTATAGAATAGGGCTAAATCAGAAATTAGCCTACAAAACAAATATGTTGCTACATACTGTACATGTACTGTAAGCCCCTCCCAAACAGCAAAATGTGTTCCCGGCCTGAATGGGTTAATGTTATCGCAGATCGACCTTTGCTGTTAGTCCACTTGTTAATCACCAGATAATGTACTGAATCATTTCACTGAGGAATCTGTGAAACTGCGTTGTTTTGAGGTTTGTCCTCGTTAGTACCCAAAGTATTTTACAGAGAATACCCCTCGAGTTATCATGTCCGCAAATTTCCTCCTGGTAGGCTAATAGTCGGGGACCCACATGCCCAAAACTCAAGGAATAGGGTTGAACCTGTGATGTTCTGCCGTACTTTTTATTTCTGTTTTATCTATTAGTTTGGTGGTCATTAAGGTCCACAGAATGAGAGGTCTGCTCTGCCGGAAACATCGCGAAAAAACAGTTATGGCCATTTTATATT
Organism: Nannobrachium achirus; assembly: GCF_963921795.1. Classification (NCBI taxonomy): domain Eukaryota; kingdom Metazoa; phylum Chordata; class Actinopteri; order Myctophiformes; family Myctophidae; genus Nannobrachium; species Nannobrachium achirus. The sequence goes on from NC_137821.1 coordinate 21,668,415, forward strand.
CACTGTCCCATTGACTCCACTACACAGGAACAGAAAATAAATAAATAAAATATTAAAAAAAGAAAAAAATCTGCTTTAAGTAGCATGTGAGGGGTTAAACTAGGGGTTCTTCATGATTCTGAATCCATTGCAAGCATTTGTTTTGGATGAAACATATTCCTTGGGCTAAATTTCATCCAAAGAAAAGTTAAAAAAAAGTTCTGGGGCAGATATTTAGCCCAAGGAATGTTTTTCATGCAAAACACGTGTTTGCAATGGATTCAGGATCATGAAGAACCCCTAGTTTGACCCCTCACATGCTACTTAAAGCAGATTTTATTCTTTTTATAATATTTTTCTGTTCCTGTGTAGTGGAGTCAACGGGACAGTGAATATACAAATGGCCATAACTTGTTTTGCGATGTTTCCGGCAGAGCAGACCTCTCATTCTGTGGAATGACCAAACTAATAGATAAAACAAAAATAAAAAGTACAGCAGAACATCACAGGTCCTCTCCCATTTTGAGGGACTGGGTCCCTGGCTATAATATTGATTTGTCACCTTTACAACGATATACAGCTTGTACGCATTGGGCATTTGTGTATTGAGCAACACAGCTAAACGTGTGTGTAGTGCCCCCAAAATATGTGCTAAAATCCCCTGCAATATTGTTCTGCTGTCATTCACTCCAAGGTGAAGGAAGTGACAAGCTGTTGTGGATGTTATGGATCTTCCACACGCTACTGAGGTCCCTGACAAAAAGTGTGTTTTCTTTTCCTTATTACTGTGGGAGAGACGAGTGAATCATTCAATGCACCACGCAACTCAAACCAATAGGTGAATACCAACAGAACAATATTACAAGGCGAGCGTTTTGGTACTCCCATAGAACCCCACTTTGAGGACCACTGGTCTAACATGCTATAGAATTCTTAGTATTTGTGGACAAACATCAACATAGCTATATCAACATCAATATACATAACATAATGTGTATATAACATTTATCAAAACAGGCAAGGAGTTTTCTGTAGCAGAAAATGTAGTTTAATGTGTGGTTGTAACTTGTAAGGTCATCTCACCTCAGACAGCAAGTTATTCCTCCTCAGAACAGGTCTGGGACTGAAGCTCTCTCTGCACTGGGGACAGCTGTAGACTCCAGTCTCCTCATTCTGGTCCCAGTAACCCTCAATACAGCTTCCACAGTAACTGTGTCCACAGTTTAAAGTCACTGGTTCCTTTAGATGGTCCAGACAGACAGGACAGCAGAACTGATCTTGGTCCAGATCACATCCTTGCTGTTGTTTGTGTGCCATTTGACTGACAACCACACTCTCATTGAGAGAAAACAGTCAAAACACACAACACTCTGGTTTACTCTGAAGAGAGACTGGGAGAGACAAAACACACAACAGCTCTGAGTTTCATTTCTTCTTAAGAAAAGTGGGAGAGGCCATAGAGATATATATGGGGAGGCAAAGGTGGACTTCCTGGATGTTTGCAGGAGGCACGTGATTGGTTTTAAAGAGACAGTGAATGTGTACCACAGGTACGTTCACTAACAGGTTCAGCTTGTATAGTGAGGAAGACTGGTGAGGCGAGATTGTTCTGCTTGTGATTGAACGTTGTCTCTCAGACACACACGATAATTTCTAAAGCCTCACCGATTCGGGGGTATTTATTTGGGGTAGAGAATGGCCCTCCCAGCAGGGAGGGAGGGAGAATGGGGGCAGTTATGGTAGAAAAAGATATCTAGATGTTATCACTAGTTCTACACAGCCTGACACTCAGCCTGAATTTTCATTTAGTTTCACTCTTCCGAGCACAGGTCAGGTAGGTTTTATTGTGGCCTCCTGGTGGCGCTATAATAGGCCAATGTGAAAAGTGTCTCATGTCTTCTTCGGCCACGGCAATCGGACACTGCATTCATGATTTTAGGCATTTTGATCGAAAAATATGTTCTGCAAAAGTCGACCTGCTGTTGTTCCTCGACCTAGTGAGAATATAAAATGTCAACATTTTCAAGTGGCATTTCTTCCTTGGCCTAGTAGGAATGTGCGTGCAAAATTTCAAAGAAATCTCACATTGCGTTCATTATTTGAAACATTTTGTTTAAAACGGAGTGCTCCTGCAAACTCCAGACCTGACTGGACAGTATAATGGTGAGAGGTATAACAGCCCAGTTTCCGAAAGAATGTCGCTCAGCCAGTTGGTTCCTTGTCCATTGACTGGTCGGCCCCGTGCTGCTGGTACTTTACCTTCATCAATCGTCATACAGTGGCAGGAGTTGGCCGGACTTGACGCTCCAGGGTGGCTTGTACACCCCATTGCAATTTAATGTCTGGCCCCACCTGGCATGGGGTTGTAATCCTTTGCCTGGAAGACTTAAGCATGGGAAGGGGACTAACTCCACGACTGCTTGGGCTAATCACCCACCAGCTATAAAAAACGATTACAGAATCCAAAACCAGAAGTAACTAACCCACTTGAATCAAACAAGCCACCCTACTAGTAGGGTAAGGATGAGTTCCTTGGGCCAAACCCCTAGCGAAGCCAAAGGGAGGAAAAGCCTGCTACAGTTCAAGTCCAAGACCTAAAGAACATTGGAGTGAGCTGGCAGGAAACAAAAGCCCTGGCCCAGAAGAGAGTGAGATGGAAAGCTCTGGTGGACGCCCTATGCCCCTCAATGGGGTAAAGAGGATTAAGTCAAGCAAGCCCCGCCGTCTCATGTTGTGAGACATGTATTTTAAGGCACACATGTTTACTCTTAACTAATTTACCTAGTGTTGTAATCCCAAATTGAAAAATGTGTCACTATTCGTCCGACGAATCGGGCGCAATGTTCGCCTTGTTTGTAATGCTGCATACTGTGCTTTTTGAGAATTAAAAAATAATAACATGGATTTATTTAGGTTTTTTTTATTCCTGAAATGTAACTTATTTGGACATCCAAGGTTTCCACCCGACAGCAACGATAATGTAAATCAGATAAAGCCGAAGTCACTTTTCTATCTGTGGTTTGATTATGACGTTTTATCCTTATCTATTCAGCTCTATTCTAAATGCTGTTATCAGGTTGAACTCCCTCATGTGCTGAGATTTGTACATGGAGTAAAACATGGCCATGCTGTTGCGTAATACATGTATTTGTTACATAAAGTAACACAGCAGAGATTATGAAGGCTACACAACATTCCCACAATAAACAACAAAATACTGCATATTAGGCCTACAACACATGTCATACAATTTACATCAGATTCAAATGATCAATACAGTATAAACGTCTAGGTAGTCAATACCTTCCTTCACTGCGTACAATCAGGGCCTACTAGCCTACTAACATATAGTATGTACAGTTGTAGAAAGTTGAGTTGCCGCATGCCGCCCATAGCTCCTATGCAATTGTTTTCCGAGGCCGTAAAAAAAAAAGAAAAAAACCTGTTAAGCTGCCTAAACGAAAGCACTGATTGTTCCTTGTTTTAGAAGTGATTTTAGACACACATACAGGTATTTGGGGGCGAGGCTGATTGGAGGGTCCACCCAAACCTTTTGATTTCAAGGACCCCGACTTTGATATGCATTAGGCCAAGGACCCCCATACAGACCTGGTCCACAGGTTTGCTGTAACTATGAATAATCTTGCTAGGGAGAGGAACCCCTGGAACCCCTCTCCCCCAAGGACCCGTGGGGCCAACTTTGAGAATCATTGCATTAAAAGTGCAAAAAAAACAAAGCTATCAGTTTGTGAGAGAGACTCCCAAACTCAAAGATACAGTGATATCTCTCTTTCCTAGCGCAAAGCTATGGTCTGTGGTGGAAATGTGTTTTTATTTACTTAAGTAAAAGTATCAATAAATACTGCAATTTAGAAATACTCTGTTACAAGTAAAAGTCCAGAATTCTAAATTTAAAAATGAAAGAACAAAAGTATTGGTATCAAAATGTACTTAAAGTACCAAAAGTAGAAAGTACTCATTACGCAGAATGTCCCATTTCACAACTTTTACAAATGTATAAAATGTATACAAATATTCTGAAAATAGCCAATTTACAAGATCACAATGCGTTGCATCGCGACACATTGTTAGCTTGTCGATCTGCTATTTTCAAATGGCCAAAAATATATATAGGGCTGAAGTGGTAATTTATGTTTTGTAATAATAATCAAAATCTACAAAGTACTAGTAATGTTAAAGTTGGTGTAAAGGTACTATATTTGCCTCTGAGATGTAGTGGGCGGCAGTTGCCATCTTAGAACACGGGAGGTTCCCGAAGGGTTCCCAGTTCGATCCCGGGCTCCTCCAGAGTTGGTGTCGAGAAGTCTTTGAGCAAGACCCTAGTTGCTCCTGGTGAGCAGGTTGGTGCCTTGCATTGTTTCCTCTGCCATCGGTGTATGAATGTGTGTGTGAATGCAGGTGAATGTAATGCACAATCTATTTACCTTGGATAAAGGTGCGATATAAATGCGCCATTTACCAATCCCTGCAAGAAACAACCCGGACCATCCCGGACCCCCTGTTGAGGACCCCTGCTCTAGAGAGTGTGGACATGTCTCCTCCGATATACATGGAGCTACCAGAGACTTCTTTTCACCTGACAGTGAGATTGACCAGGAGGACATACTGTAACCGTGCACTCTATCCCTCCCAGTTCCACTCCCCACCTGTTGGGGTCGCTAGCGCAGCGAGTCAGCGGCAGGGAAGTCCTCCCCGCCCGGTCTTTCTCACCTGCGCACTCTGTGGAGGATTCAAACCTGTGCCGCTCGAACACTCCCGTGATTTGGCATAAAGACAATATGGCCCCCTAAAGTTGACTGTCGGCATCCGAGGAACAGAGTTGTAGCACTAATGCAAACCCCCCCACACACACACAGACACACTCAAACAAACATACGCAAAAGAAGCCCAAACAAAAATAATGCAATAGTTTGGCAGGACTTAACCACAATCTTTTCATTTGGGATATTATTGGGCAGGCCTGACTGAGCGCGAGCGTGTAAGCACATATCAAACAATATTCGATACAACACACCACTAGTAGGACTGTTTCTGTTCTGCCCGAACCAGCATTATTTACGTCCAAGTTCCGTCCAATCCGTCCAGTTGGCACTGACGCTGTGTCCTCAGTTCTTCAACCCACCACATGTCCAGTCTGACCCCGCTGTTACCTGACGCAGTGTTCTTTCTGTATTTGTAGCCACGTAAACACTACATACTTATACTACATACATATACTACATACGCTATCCTTCATATAATATAATATATGTTTCTGAGGGCAAATTTTAGGACTTTTCATTCTCCTTCCTTTTCGTCTTTCTCTTCACCTACGTTACTCAGTTCCCATTTTCAAAGTCAGCACGCACGCAAGCACGCACGCATTCTCTCTCTCTCCCCCTCTCTCTTGCTTCATCTTCATCCTTCAAAGTTCACATCCAGGGGTCAGCAACATGTCCATACATGGTCAAATGTGTCCGTGGCAAGACTATTCTTCGCAATATATATGACACTGATTTACTGAGACACTATGTACAGTATGGCACATTAGGAGTCCACTAGTACAGTCGTTCTCTAACTGCTTTTTCTTTTCCAAGGACCCCCATAACTCTTATGAGTGTACAAATAGAACCGATAGGGTCCATTTGGTTCCATTTGTACACATCAAGAGTTACAGATGTGTTATGGTCATTCAGGGCTATCTCTTTATGTGTTTCTGGTAATATTATGCTTCTGCTCATTTTGCCCGTGGCAAAAAATATATTCTGTCAAAAATGTCCACCACAAGCCAGCATGGCAAAAGACCTCCTTCACACCGCTGTCCTCTGGCCATCATACGATGGTCTCGGACCCGGACAGGCCCTTCCCGGTGAAAAAGTCCCAGAAGTTCGTGACGACGGCGGAAGCAGCAGAAGGGGGCTTGCCCTCCTCCTCTCCTTCCTCCTGGGGTGCCACCGCCTGCTTGACCCAGATGCTGTTCTCGTCCGCGGGGCCGCCCCGCAGGGAGAAGCTCAGCGCGGGGGACCTCCCGTCCTGGGGGTGGCGCCGCTCCGAGTCGGGGACCGCCAGGAGCCTGGTGGAGGGGCCGACGCCGCCGTCCGAGAGGGGCTGGGCCAAGCTCAGCAGGTTGTGGTGGGAGTGGAACTGACGCATGTGGCGGATGGACTTGCTCGGCGCCAGCTCTGCATCACCTGGAGGAAGATATGGAGATACAAATATATATAAATATATCGTCGTTGTCGGTGTATGTCGTTTTGTAGTTATCATTTTAAAAATGATATTATGAATGAAAAATGTTACATTTAAACTACTGAAACTAGACGATCACAAGAAGAGATCGTCTGTTTTCACTACTTTTGTGCGACGGCCTTACGGTATATGATGAAGCAGGGCTTTACTTTGCGAAAAAACTTCCTCCCCACATGCATTTCTGTGTTGTCACTGCTGTTGTATACTACTGACTCACCTGCAAGTGAGGAGCCCCCACCGGGAGGACGTAGAACCTTTGTCCTATTCTTTTAATATTTATTGTAATTTTGGAATAAATACATGATTTATTTCTGTTTTGTACTGTTACTGATGAATTGAGTTCAATGGACCACAATGTGTTATCCTTTTAGCATAACCTTTGACTCTACAAACCTGTACCGTTAACAAATCTGCTAAGTATTCAATCAAAAATTATAGAAGAGAGAGGGCATATGGCCATGGAGTTACAGGTCTAGTCTTACTTGATGTTTTCTTAATGTTAGATTAATCATTTAATGGCACAGCCTTTTCAAAGAATATGATGGAAAAAAACTATCATAACAAGAGCATTCCTTCATTGGTTAATTATGAAAAAAGTTTGCACTATGAAATTAAATCAAAGTTTTCACATACTGTATACACCAATTCCTCCATTACAACACCTGCATCTCACCTTCTCCACTGCTAGGTGGAGCCATTGCTATATGTATGAATTTCTGTAACTGCAACTTTCAGATGACTAAATATGTTGTGAATGCTGATAACTCTGATAGCTCCCTACTAATATGCTATTACCATACCATTTACAAATAAATATAATACATTTAAACCATTAAAACCAGGAAAGCATCCTTGTTAAATATTTTATTTAGAACAGTGGTTTAAAAAAATAGCAGATATACAAGTGATGCTCACAGTGCGTCACTTCATGCCGTGCTGCGAGCACATATGCTAATTCTTTAAATTTTTGAAAATTTGTTTGGAAAAAGTGTGTGTGTGTAGGGGGGGGGGGGGGGCACGGCCAAATTCATATCAATTTGGGGGTCCTTGGCATAAAAAAGTTTGAGTTTTCTCGTAAGGAGTGTCAGGTAGAGCGGCCGCTTGGGAACCGGAAGGTTCCCAGTTCGATCCTGGGCTCCCCCAGAGTTAGTGTCAAAGTGTCCTTGAGCAAGACACTGAACCCCTAGTTGCTCCCGATGAGCAGGTTGGTGCCTTGCATTGTTTCCTGAATGGCAATTGCTTATTTTAATTTTTGTATTATATTCAGACATATAACAATGCTCCCTAAAACAAGTCTAGTCTCTGTGAAACGTCTTGGGGCCGCAGTCTACCTCCAAAACTATTCTGTTATCTGTGAGCTCTGTCACTAGCAGCTTATTGGTGTTTGAACTGGCCGACACGGGGCTGAAACGATTTTTTGATGGACAGGTCTAACCAATCCGAACGAAAGCACCCTTATTGGTTAGTCGCACAACGCACGTACATGGCACGTGGGCACATACTGTATTTCTGGACCAATGACAGAGCTTCTCACAGAGAAAGGAATAGTTTCGGAGGCAGACTGTAATGTCACAGAGACTAGATGTATGTAGGGAGCATTGTTAGCCGTCTGTATATATATAAAAAAAGCAAACAATCGGCATACATACCATATCTGGTGTCCTGCCTCTTCCTGTTCTGGTTGAGCTTCAGGACGTTGAGGAAGACCTCGCTGGTCAGACTGCCCTCCCTGCCACTGCTGTCGGGGGGGAAGAGGGGCGAGGGGGGCTCCAGGGGGGACAGGCTCCCACTGGACGCCCCCACAGAGTCCAGGGAGACCGTTGTGTCCCGCCGACCCCCGCACTCACTGCTGCCGCTACTGCTGCCCTCTACAGTCACGTGACTGCCACTGCATGGGGAGATGGGTAGAGCCATCAAATTGTGGGGAAAGTACATTGCAGTACTTTTATGTTTGTATTTATTTATTTTTCACTTCAGTAAAAGTATCAATAGTGTATCATTCAGAAGCACAAGTCTGGAATTCTAAATTTACTTGAGTAAAAGTAAGAAAATATTGGTATAAAAAACTCACAAGTTTACAAATATATGCTTGTCATCATGGTTACCTGAGCTTCCTGCGCAGCAGGTAGTCAATGATGTCAGGATCTGTCTGGATCAGACTCATCAGCACTTCCTGCTGCAGCTCAGCTGACACCTGGTACCACGCATGCACACACATGCACACGCACGCAAGCACACACGCACACACGCACACAGGAGAGCAGAACTTATTATTGACAGGCAAAATCCCTCAACAGCGACGCCTGCAGGCAAATAGGTATTTTTTCAATGCAACTCAAAAGGCACACAGAGAGAGAGAGCTGTACCGTGAACAGCGTCTTGTGGTTCTGCACAAGGACCAGCGTCACGTTGATGATGGCGTTGCTGTCCTCGATGCCCATGGAGTGAAGACCCGGCTCTCCTCCTCCTCCTCGCTCCCCCTGGAGCAGGTTGGGACCGAAGATCACCGCCAGGTTGGCTGCTGTCATCTTGTTGCCTGACACCTTGAGAGGACAGCCAGGAGACCCTCTTATAGACCACTTATTTGTTTACAAACACCGAGACTGGACGCACAGATGACTGTTTCATGCAATAATCATACAGTATTTGAACTGGGGACTCCCCCCACCACCTGACAAGCACTTGGAATTGTAGGAGTTAACCCATTTAGAACGGGTACACATATTGTGTATGATTAATTTATGCTTTAACTCGCACTGCGAGCTTGTAGATCTGCTATTTTTGAAAAATCGTGAAAATTAGAATTTTGACCCGATTCTATAAGTGTCTTTTGAATCCTAAGATTTTTTGAAAAACCCATGTTTCTATGTCAGCAATCTGGCCAGCCATCGTCAAAGAAAATGTCCTTTTCACTTAACTGGAGCTCAGTTAGTCTGTTCTTGAGAGACTACTATGTCATTGGTTCTCAAACCTTTTCATGTGAAGGACCCCCAAAATGATATTTATTTGGCCATGGACCCCCATCTCAAAATATTTCATTCCAGGGACCACCCAGAAGCAAAATTTGAGTTACAAACATTCACACAAGATTTGCACACATTTTCACGACTTTTAAAAAAAAATAGCAGATCTTCAAGCTATTGTAACAGCGAAAATTGTGAAAATAGCCAATCTTCATCAGATACACACCTCCTCGTGGTTGGGTCCGGTGCTGTCCTGGGCGCAGCCCTGCACGGTGTGGAGCAGCGTGAGGAGGCACAGCAGCGTGTCACAGTTACAGGGAGGCAGCATGTAGAGGAGGTGCTGCAAGTACTGCAGCTGATCTGTACCCCTCAACACTGAGGAGGAGAGGGGAGGGGAGACACATATAGCCGGGCAGATAACAGAAATAATCGTTCACTTGCGGATACAAGCACCAACATTGGCACACATACTCCTTAGGGATTGCTCTTTTCATAAAACCATCTGGCCAAATCAAATTTCAAGATGGCGGCCATTTTTCAAGATGGCCGCCATAAAATACCATAGACCTGTCCTATTTGAATGATCTTGGTGTCAAATCATACATTTTTCACTATGTAGAATCCAAATTTGGACCCATGGACTTACTCACTGGCTTCCTTGTACCATATATCAGTCCCGGAATCCTAATATTCTGCTAAATTAGAGGTTTGTGTTATGTCTGACTCGGATAAAATGGGTGGTAGTGTATATCTTAGTATTGTTAGAGGTTTATAGTGTGTATGTGTGTGTGTGTGTGTGGGGGGGGGGGTGGTAATGTAGTAATGTAGTAACTCAACAGAGCGGATTTCAATGCACAGCGGCTGACGCGGCTAAAATGCATGGTAGATATAATAGCGCCGTGGGATCACTCTTTGTCTAGTCTCTATTCTTCGACCTTTTCGACTAGGGTAACCCTGCCAGGAGTACAGGAGTACAAGACTCCTGCCGACATAGCTCTGGGGGTCATGGAGACACGCAAACTGCCTCACCACGATAAGGTGATGATCCCGTCGAGGCAGGAGGTAGTTTTTTTTTTGTCTTTTCTCTTTTTTTTTTTTCTAGGGCCTAGGCAGTATAGTACAATAGTATAGTAGGCCTATACTACAACGCTTCTAAACCTCGCACCTGCAGCTGCACAGTGCCGTGCAGGTCAGACCAAAGTGGTAGCATTTGCATCGACTGCAGCATTCCAACTTGCATCCACACTTGGTCAGCTGCTGGCAACTCTCTGCAATGGGTGGGAGCTCAGTCCAATCAATCTGCCACAGATCTCCTTTCTTGGTCCAGCCCCAGTTGTCAGGAGTCTGCATTTCTGGTTGACATACTGTTGACTGACTCCAGATGCAGGCCGCTTGATAGGAAGCGCGCTTCACATGTTGCTTCAGTGCTGCTTGCGTCGGAGGAATGGCTTCGTATGGCCTCTGCTTCCGAGCAAACAAGTCCAACCTCGCATCATTGACACCTTCAGCTGTGCTGGATCGGTCGTACATCATGACCACAAACTTCTCCAAGGTTTTCAGGTCTTCATCATCCACTACAGGTGGGTAATGGCTGAGTTTGCTGAAGACACCAGAAGCCTCATCACAAACATTCCAGGTTTGCCACGCAGACTTCTTCCCCTTTACGCGGAATGCTGAAACAACATCGCAGCCAGTGAAGGCATGGAAGAAGAGCATCCCTTTGCTCTTTTCTGCAAGAGTGCAACACAGGTCATGAACAGAATCCACTTTAAGTTCTGTCTTTGGCCAAAGGCAACCCACTGCCCAGCCCTGAGGCTCATAGGGCAGGAGTCTATGTCCTGTTTCTGTGAGGCTGCTTGATGTACATTAAGTACCCCTAGTGGACATGATAATAGTTTGTCACAGGGACATACCCCAATCCAGCCTTTGATGCTGAGGTCATAGATTCAAGATGTATGACAAGGTCCATATATGGAGTTCCCTGATGTCTTCAATATTAAGCCCATATCTAACAGGACTTCATATGGGAATGCCCATATATGGAGGACACATTGGCCACATACCACACAAACAGAATCCATATATGGCCAAGACAGATGGCCAAGACAGCCCATATCTGTGTGACTGGTTCTACAGACAGGGATCTCCATGTATGGGCATAAAAGGGTATGTTGTCAGTTGTCATGGACATCATAGTACTTTCACATAACAAATAACTGAGTAAGCATGTTTGGGCTCTCACAGCATATCTCCATATACAGTACATGGACCTCCATATATGGGTACCAGGGGGTCTCCATATATGGGTAAACAGCCGTTTGGATGGCCCCCTGTAGTAACGCTGAGGACACCTGGGGGTCCCGGACCCTGTGGAAGACCCCTGGTATTAGCTACAGAGCCCAGGTACAGGTACAAAAGCTTTTATGCTTCAAGTATGATCTAATTGTTCTGGAGCAGGAGCAGAGCAAGGACTGTACTGAGATAGGCTCAGGGGTCATTCCGGGGGTCCCAGGTGAGGAGAGACCCCCACCAAAAGTCATAAAGGTTATTCTGGCTGCTTCAAAAGTGCAATATATGAACTTAGAATGTTTTAAAACCTTCAAAACAACTCTAATATTATGAGAATTGGACATTAACTGGCTGACATACTGTTCTGCGAGGTCCTAACATAGATGACCCCCCAGAAAGGGGGCTGGGGTCAGGAAAATCTGACACCCATCATTTTCTGACAGTTTGGTCCCTATAAATGCCAAAGCAGTAAAAAAATACATTTTAGCAAAGAAATCCTTAGAAGTACACTTCTTATCACACTAGGTAGTAACTCCGAGGACCCCCAGGGGTCCCGAAGCCCCTGTGGAAGACCCCTGGTATTTGTTACTACTTTTTTTTTGTTTTCAGAAAAAAAGTTTATGCTTCAATTATGATCTAATATGACTTTGTTCTGGAGCAGGAGCAGAGCGAGTACTGAGATAGGCTCAGGGGTCCATCTGGGGGGGTCCCAGGTGAGGAAAGACCCCAACCAAAAGTCAGAAAGCTTATTCTGGCTGCTTCAAAAGTGTAATAAATGAACTCAGAATGTTTTAAAACCTACAAAACAACCCTAATATTAAGAAAATTGGACATTAACTGGCTGGCGTACTGTTCTGGCATGCAGGTCCCAAACTAGATGATCCCCAGAAAGGGGGTGGGGGTCCGGAAAAGTTGACACCCATCATTTTCTCATAGTTTGGACTCTATAGAACCAGGATCTGCAAAAAGATCAATTTTAGCACAAAAATCCTACGGGAGCTGTTTTTTGGACGCATCGCACCACACTATTAGCAGAATATTAAGATTCCGGGACTGATATATGGTACAAGGAAGCCATTGAGTAAGTCCATGGGTCCAAATTTGGATTCTACATAGTGATAAATGTATGATTTGACACCAACATTATTCAAATAGGACAAGTCTATGGGATTTTATTGCGGAATGCAAGATTACTGTATATTCAATGGCGGCCATCATGAAAATTGGCCGCCATCTTGATTTTTTTTTTGGCCAGATGGTTTTCTGAAAAGAGCAATGCCTAAGGAGTATGTGTGCCAATTTTGGTGCTTGTATCCGCAAGTGAACGATTCACCTGTAATATGCACTTTATCTGCCTCGCTAATAGGATTAAAGGCCCTTGCACAACTTTTTTTATTGGTCAATATTTTTAACACATTTTGGAGTAGCTGTGTAAGTAGTCCCATGAGTCAGGCTCTGTTTCACCGTCTTTAAGTGCGAGAGCTCGTAGAGAAGCATGAATTCATTTAAAGATTTACGTCGTCCATTTAATGCAAAGTAAACGGACTCTGAGTGCAAAGTTGAATTAGAATGTGTGTGTGTGTGTGTGTGTGTGTGTGTGTGTGTGTGTGTGTGTGTGTGTGTGTGTGTGTGTGTGTGTGTGCGTGTGCGTGTGCGTGTGTGTGTGCGTGTGTGTGTGTGTGTGTGTGTGTGCGCTTACAGTTGGCGTGCAGGAAGGCGGGGTACAGTTCTCTGGACAGCAGAGGATCAGGCATTTCTCTGAGGAACTCTTTCAGCAGAGCTGCCACGTCATGGACACTCTGTTCCTCGTCCAAATGTAAGTCTGCTCCCATGTCAAATTCATCACGCAGCTACACGCACACGCACACGCACACGCACACACACACACACACACACACACACACACACACACACACACACACACACGCAGGTAAACATCATGCACACACACGTGACAAAAAGGTCAAGTTCCCTCATCGGACACAGTTCTTTAAAAACAGGATATGACACATCATCAAGTTTTTGATATTTCTGCTACAGTGGACAGTAGAGAGGGACAGGAAACACGACAGAGCGCGAGAGAGAGAGAGAGAGAGAGAGAGAGAGAGAGAGAGACATGGATGATGTATCAAAGGCCATGGCCTGCACTTGAACCTGCGGTGTTATGTCATGTGTCTAAGTACAGCTGGGTGGCAAAGTGTCCCGTACACATTCATTATACGCGGAAAGAGCACATCACTGTGGCTTGCGCTTAGTTATGAAACCCTGTCATACGGTACGCAAGGCCGTTACTACTGTACACACAAGCACGACTGTTGAAAAACTTTCCCACATCCGGTTAAAATGTCTTGGTGACAGGTGCGTGCAGGGGAGGCGCACATGGGTCAACGGAAATCAATGAAAGCAACTTGCACACTGCCTGACTTGCACCGTACGAGAGAGGAAAAAAAAACTTTAATCAAGACACAACGTCAGGTCACCAAGACCTTCCTCAAGACACAGTGTTTCGGTTGCTAAGACCTTCACCAAGACTGAACTTAAGGTCTTGGTGACCCAATCTTATCTTTATGGTTCTTTTCACTTGATGAAAAAAGCAATATGGGATTCAATGAAACGATGGAGCTTGCACGAAAAACACATTTCACCCACCGATTTGATTTCATGTGACAATGGAACATATCAAACTAACTCTGCGCTGCTTGTAGACGTATGAGTGAGTGGCAAATAAACCCTCTCGATGCCGTGATTATTCTTGAAAGTTTCATGTTCAACCTGGGATTCAAGCCTGCGTGGGAAAGCGAACTTCTGCCAAAACAGAACCCTGCTTGGCCAGGGGAGACATACTGGGCTTATGGGCTTCGGGCCGTACTACTTGTTAAGTAGGTGTCCTACCCGACACCAGGGCAGTGATGTAAAAAGTAATTACACTTTTTACTTACTTTTAAGTATCAATACTGCATTGCAGAAATACTCTGTTACAAGTAAAAGTTCTGATTTAAAAATGTACTTGAGGAAAAAGTACAACAGTATTGGTATCTTTGTGTCTACCAGTGTGAACACTGCCTTGTTCATGAACAGGTGTGGGACTGTGGTGTGTGTTGACAAGAACTCACCTGTCTAACTCTTTTCTTGGAGCTCCCAACTCGGAAAATCCCCACAGTCTGCAGGCCTGCAGAGCAAAGCGGCACATCATTTTAATCATTTGAATATAACATTCAGCACATTGCCTTTCCTAATAGTATAGATACAGTATATCTTTCTGTCTGTTACTGGGGAAAGCTTTTGCTGAATATAAACGACCGACAGGCTTACAACACAGCTTGTCAATCTGTTATCTTCTGCTATAAGCTTTCCCCAAATACGGAAGCTGGGGTTTAGAGGACAACTCCAGAGTAAATAACCAGGTTCATTTTCTTACTTCCTATATTGATCGCAAACGACTTGCCATGGGGTCTATTTAGCTGAATTGCCCCTGTCGTTTCCCCAGCAGACCCCAGCAGCCCTCATAGCACACGTGGAGCGCATAAGCATAATCACTTTTACGCTATGTGTTGCGGGGATAGTGTTTTCTGCAGGTGATTCAGTCCGGGTGTATCAAAGGGTGCGTTCGGAAATGCGCACCGGGTGTGTGCTCAGTGTGTACTAGTGAGTGCCTAAACCTAACCCTAATCCTAACCCTAACCTCAGTAAAACTATGCCTAAACCCAACCCTAACCCTAACATTAACCTCAGTAAAACTATGCCTAAACCTAACCCTAACCCCTAACCCTAACCACACCCGGTGCGCATTTCCGAACGCACCCTTTGATACACTCGGACTGAATCACCAGCAGAAAACACTCTCCCATGTGTTGCAGTCAAAAGTGATGTTTTTCTTTTTTGTGTGTGTTTTTTTTACATGACTCTGTTATTAGTTGTCGTTACAAATGCAACCACGCCTTGGTTGTCCCACACGAGCCGCCACAGTCTCGTAAAGTCACTTTGATTGGCCAATCACAGCGCGTCTTTCCCGGGACTTGGCAAAACACATACTGTAACATCTGTGTAGCAGACTGTGGTGGCTTATGTGGGACAACCAAGGCATGGATGTTGAGGTGAGTTCCTGTATCTCACCATAGTTTTCTATGTGGCTGCAGCACCTCTCCAGGACACGGGGCACCTGTCTGTAGATGGGGTTCAGGCTGAGCTTGGTCTGGGTTCTGCCCCCCGGGGAGCCGCTACCCGCTGACTTCTTCAGCTCCAGCTCGGCCGGGTGGGAGAGCTGCAGCGCCTCCAGCAGGCGAGACTGACTCTCTACGAGGTCAGAGATGGAGTCTACCGATAAGCCACCCTGGAGAGGGAGAGAAAGAGAGAGCAATAATTAAGCCCAACAAATCAGTACATCCGAACAGCCAACGTTTCTGTTTGGGAAGCCCAGCCGAACCAAAGTGACCGTGTTGTTCTGGAGTAATCAATGATTTGTTATCTGTTGTTGAACCTGAACCAAAAGAACTACAACAAAGAAAATGCATTCACCATGTTTCTTCAAAACAAATTAAATAGACTTAAACATATAGGTCACCCCAAAACTATATATATATATATATATATATATATATATATTTTTCAATCGATTGCTCACCCCATGGAAACTTGAATTCATGGATATTTTTAGTTTTTTGTTGCATACATAAGCCAACCATTTGATGACCAGAAGTGGTTCCCTATGGGGACACAAAGAGCCTGCTTTGTTCCCTATGGAGACACAAAGAGTCTCCTCAAATTATTAGCGTGAACTATCCCTTACAATGTGAAGGATGTTTTTTTTGTCTGTTTCAGTTGTCAATGCGCAGCTGCGACCCCATCAGGGGTTACGAACTTACGACACACAGTTTGAGAACCTCTGGGTTAGACGACGTAAGGAGAGAGTTAGAAAGACGAGATGAGAATAGAACAGAAGATCCGCCGCTCATTCCTGGCATTTCTTGTGTGATAAATCTGCTCTTTATTAGCTGAGGATGAATACAATGCTTACATAAGTCATCTCCAAGGCCCAGGAATATTCCGTAGAGTGCATCAGTCTGTTGAATTCCCAGCGTTGCGTTCCAAGAGTTCAGCGCTAGCTGAAAAGCTGTTTATGGAAACACCCGTTGAAGCGTGTAAAAATTCTCTGGACTTATTTAGCAGCTGCAATAAACATCTGCTTTTTGTGTCTATTAAGACGCAGGGTTTTCCAAGTGTGAGTAGTGGCCCACAATGGGGCCGCCAAGGGCCGCCAGGGGGCCAATTGGAAAGGAGAAATAAAAAACATTTTCAAAAATAGCAGATCAACTAGCTTAGATTGCAGCTTATAGGTCTATGGCTATTGTACCCATAAAATATAGCTAATTATGTGCATGATAACTGTGGTTCCTTCTTCCAAAAGTGGGCAAAAACATTTCCCGTTTTGGGAAACACACGACTCCTTATGTGTTTCAGCTTCAAATTTGCTGCTGAGCCAAGCAAATGAAGCCATCATGATAATAGATCATAGATCAAAAAGATATGTCTGGCTCTGGGGCATGTAAAAAAGGGAAGGCAAGCTTCACTTCCATGTGGGGCGTTTGGTAGGACAATCAGAGGCGGGACTCTTTCCCAGAGGCACTTGCTTTGGGCAATGTAAACGCCAATAAAACTCCTTCAAATTGAATTTAAGTCCCAGAAAAGACGTGCTTGTGATTGGCCAGTAGCCACTCATCCTAGACAATTCGCCCTCCTGGCCCCCAAACTGTGGAATAAACTCCCTGCCGCAATTAGAACGACAGACTCACTCCCTAGCTTCCACTGTGGCCTGACGATTCACCTCTTCAGACTCCACCTAAGCCCATAGCACTTACCGTAGAACTCGCCTACCCTCAATGACCATATATGAAAGCTAGTTAGCATTCTTAGGTTTTATATAACGTTTTTACTGATTAGGTGCTTGGTCTACCTACGTTATTTCTTTATAGATTGATATTTCTATGCAATTGATGTATTGATGAATTACCTTGCGTATTGTATTGATGTATTACCCTGCTTATTGTAAATCGCTCTGGATTAAGAGTGTCTGCTAAATGCCTAGACTGTAAACTGTAAACGGTCACTTTGAGTGGCAGCGTACCTTCCGCACTTCAGTAGTCTTTTTGAGCGGTGGTCACACCGTCTCCATAGCGTGGCCGTGTGTGTAGGTATGTTTGTTTGTTTGTATGTGGGTTTGTATGTGGGTCTGTATGTAGCCTCAAGCCTGTGGTGTAGTACCTTTTCTGACCACACATGTTAAGGGAGGGGCGCTGTTGTGCAGGCCAGGCCACACACACACACACACACACACACACACACACACACACACGGGGGGGGGGGGGGGGGGACCACCGCTCAGTTCACACGGGTGTGATTTTTTTAAAACACCTCTGGTAACTCTGTTGCCATTACAGCGCCTACCTATGGTCCGTTGTCAGAAACGGGTCGTATTCCTAGGGTAGATACCCTCACAAAAACATACAGTAGTCCTGGTTTCTAGCCTCCCCCTAGCCAGCCGGGGCTCCCCAGGCGTGGCAGAGGGAGAGCAGAAACCAGGATTACAGCTTAGGCAATTGGCACTGGGTGGAAAAAAATGGGTTACAAAATCGTGGGATAAAATTAAAAAAAATATATCCAATTGCATCTGATTTCTATCAATATCGAACTGCATCTGATTCACAAATAAAGTTTATCTAGAATAAGGTTTATCTAGTGGAAAAAACATTGTTTCCCAGGACTACAGTGTGTTGCCCTGTCAAGCAAACCACACTAATAAAAAAATATATATATATCAAAAAGCTACTCTGGAATTCGAGGT
The DNA here is from genome assembly GCF_963921795.1 of Nannobrachium achirus. Classification (NCBI taxonomy): domain Eukaryota; kingdom Metazoa; phylum Chordata; class Actinopteri; order Myctophiformes; family Myctophidae; genus Nannobrachium; species Nannobrachium achirus. The sequence continues at coordinate 21,686,733 of NC_137821.1, forward strand.
GTCCTTAAAGCAACCCCTGTCCTATCGTCCACTTCTCCTTCTGTCCTTTTATTTCCCTCTCTGCTCCACTTTCTTTGCCTGTGTGTATGCTATCCATCACTTCTGGAGAGAGAGGGAGGGAGAGAGAGAGAGAGAGAGAGAGAGAGAGAGGGAGAGTCAGCTCTAAGGGTCGCTCATCCATCATAGCCGCCGTTTCCCAGCCACGCTGTAGCGTAGCATCCGCAGACACATTATGTAAGCGGTGACGAGGCAAAATGTCACAGATGAGTCAGCGTCCTGCTTAGAAACAATGACGGACGGGTAAAACCAACGTCCACGCGATCAGCACGTGATAATCTAGACCAGTGGATCTCCACCTGTGGGTCGGGACCCCAGGGGGTCCCCACATGATTTTTCAAATAATATCAGAAAGAGGAAAACATTTTGAAAATAGCAGATCTACAAGCTCACAACGTAGATTTGTTCTATTTTCACAATGTTTACCTGTGGAACAGAGTCAAACTAAATTGAATGCCTCAACTCCTACATTCCAAGTCCCTTGGTGGGTGGTCCCCAGTTCAAATATGATTATTTCTGGGGGTCACGGCCTGAAAAGATTGAGAACCACTGATCTAGACCTCTGCAATCCAAGAAAGTGCACACATGCATAGCCCAATAGAAATACAGAACAGACGCTGAATAATGAAAAACAATACTACAGAGATGAGATGAACTCTACACACTGCACTGCTTGCTCAGAATACAGTTTGGCTATGGCCGTTATTTCTTTCTTTCTATAGGGAATTCTTTCTCTGTCATTATATAACTTGATTATATAATCGTATTTCTATTCAATTCGTAGTAGGCCTACTTAAGAGGACGTAAACATTTTTTCAACCCTAAAGCCAAAAATAGCTGATCTACAATCTTACAACGCTTCACGCTGTGATGAGTTGCGAGCTTGTAGACCTGCTATCTTCGTTGCGTGACACCTACACGCAACTAAGTCTGAGGCATATCTCTATAACCCTGAACACGAAATCTAACCTCGATATGTCTAATCCTAACCCCAACCTGAATCTCTTCCTAATTGTAAACCAAACTCCCCTCTTGCTAATCTTTTTGAGCCATAAAAAGCATTATGATATTTTCCTTGTGAGGCCCAGGAAAATATTTGTCACATACGCACTAATCTGCTGAGGTTGATAGCAGGTTGAGCGTTTGGTTACTTGACCCTTCAGTGTAATCATATGTATTACACAGGCTGATGATAACAACTGCTACTACATTAGCAAGGAGAAAATAACAGGGCTTAAAGACTCTGGAGACGCTGCGTGTGCGCACTCGCGTGCACACACACACACACACACACACACACACACACACACACACACACACACACAAACAAGCAGAGACGAATAGGAACGCAGGTCAACAATGAAAACATACTGTCCTCACACCAGCCCAGCCTTCGTTGTACAAACAAGCAGTGTGTGTCTGTCGTCCACTTACCGGACTCATAGTAAAAGGAATTGGTTGTGAAAATGTTTGGGCTGCAGATACAATCACACATCGAACAGCTGCACTTCAATGCTGGAGACTAGACGGAAGGACCACACATGTATGCATGTATTGTACACACAAACCTATGTAAGTCCATAAATGTTACTTTTTCAGGAAATGGAAAAAAATAACCTGCGTTCCAATGGGTCCAATTAATGTAGTATTATTTTGTCACAAGCTCGTGCTAACACTTTTCATTGGTTCAATATTCATAAAACCCACAAGACACGCTAAACCACTTACACTTTCGGAATTCTTTAAATATAGTGCACAGCCACGCCCCTCTTTCCTGGGTAGGGATATATAAATGTAATTGGAAGGGAACGTCCCTTTCTCCTCCCCTTTTCCGCGGGCCGCTCACAGAGCAGCTCTGCTAAAGCAAGCTGCTAATGAACAACATTAATTCATGGACAAACACACAGCATCCCAGGGGCGTCATTTGGAGCAACAGTGTCCACACTCAAATGCAGTTCTTTTTTGCATATTGTCCCCAAATCTGAATTGCTTTAGCATATTAATCTGATTTCGATGCCTGTCCATTTGTATGTGTATAACTATAATTTACATGTGCGTTTATTGTATGCATATATTTCTTCTTTTTTTTTTTTTTATGTTTTGGGGCTTTTATGCCTTTATTGAAAGGACAGGGGAGTCACGTGGGGACGCCGAGCAAGATGGCTGCACTCTGATAGAGCTCCGTAAAACCCCCCACTAAATACAACTTATTTCGACACAATCTACTCCACCTTTTTTGTTTTAAGTGCGAAACTAATTGTGGCTTGTTGCAAGAAACAAGAAATCGTTCATGTCTACCTCTAAATATTTTACGAGGAACACTAAAAGCTCGGTACTGTCGGTATCACTAGCATCGCCGACGATGCCGTCAACAGGACAAGCAGACAAAGGAACAATTACAATGGAAAAGCTCATGGCCGAAATCAGCAAGATCGGCTCTACTTTAAGCTTGGTGGCTACAGATGTATCCGAAATCAAAGTTACACAGGCAGAGCTGATCATAAAAGTGAGCGAGATCCAGGAGAGAGTGAATACTGCTGAGGATAAAATCAACAAAATGGAGGACGACGTGGCAAATTTGACCGCGGCTACTTCAAGGCACGACAAACTCCTGGAGCTCTTGTGGAACCGCATTGAAAACTTGGAAAATCGAAGCAGGCGAAATAACGTTCGAGTACTTGGCTGGAAACATGGATTAGGAGATGATAATCTGGCGAAATGCATGCAACAGATGGTGGTCGAGGGGCTGGGTATTGACTGGAGCGAAGAATTTGAGATCGAGAGGATACATCGTGTTCCAGCAACTAGACCTAACCCGAATCCGAATCACCCACCCAGTGTTATGATGGTTCGCTTTCTGCGCTCCTCTGCGAGGGATAAAGTTTTGCAAGCGGCAAAGGTAAAGAAAGGAATTCAATCATGGAATGGATGCAGGCTGTCAATGTTCCCAGACATGTCCAAGGAGCTGGCTGATAAAAGAAAAGGGTTTAATACAGCCCGAAAATTACTACTGGATAATAACGTCAGGAACTCACTAGCCCACCCAGCGACCCTGCGCTTTACATGGAAGAAGAAAAACCTCCGATTCACATCCAGCACAGCTGCGGAGAAGTTCATCAAAGAACGCATGAACTTCGAGGTAAATGAAGAAATTAATGAACATGGCGGGGACGTTGAGGTGAACGAGGAAGACGCGGGCGCTACGGCTGAGTGAAGTGGATGAAGAAAACGTTGGTTTGGTCTGAAGGGACTGTGACATTGTATTGATGAGTCAACTTATGGTGGAGTGCAATACATATTGACTTTCAGGTATGGTGGGGGGGGGGGGAGTGTTAAGAGTTGCAGCCTGGAGAGTTATCTAGCCCCATAGTTAACTAGGTTACGTGGGTTAGCTGACTAGCAAGGCACTGCGCGGACCACATTGGTGTGCAGTTAATTTTGTTTTGTGTTTTTGTGTTATTTTTACCTGTCTATAGCAGGACGTTATTTGGACAGGGTTTATTTTTATTTTGTTTAGTTAGGTTTTGATCTTTTACCCCTAGAGAAGGGATGGTTTTGGACATGTTTACGTATTTTGATGTCAAATGTGTAATTGAAGTGGTGGTACAGCAGCAGCATGATTATTTTTTTGTAATTTCTTTTGTAACTTGCAGTCTTGGATGCTCCATATATGAAGGTACATGGATACAATTTGAATATGGTTAAGTTTATTTCATGGAACATTAACGGATGTGGGAACCCAGTTAAAAGAAGGAAAATATTGACATATCTCAAACATAAACAAGCTGACATTGTGTTTGTGCAGGAGTCACATCTTAAAGATGAGGAAGCCTTAAAATTTAAACGAGATTGGGTAGGCCAGGTATTTTTTTCGTCATTTAATAGTAAGCAAAATGGGGTAATTATTTTGGTTAACAAACGATTGAGTTTTGTAATGCTAGGAGAGACCAAAGACAAAAATGGGAGGATGATCTGTATAGATGCTTTAATCAATGGTGTTAAAGTGGTTCTGTGTAACGTGTATGCACCTAACAAGGATGATCCAGCCTTTATTAATGAGGTGAACAAAATTATGGGTGCTAAAGAGGGTCATATCATAGCAGCAGGTGATTGGAATCAAATTCCATGTCCTGTATTAGATAAAAGTACATTTAGGGCAACAGCGCCCCCAAGGGACCGAGCAGCACTACACATGTTAATGGAAGATGTGGGTCTTGTAGATGTTTGGCGGCTGGTGAACCCTTGTGAAAGGGAATACACCTTTTACAGCCATTGTCACAAAGTTCATACCAGAATTGATTTCTACTTAATCTCCAAGTCCATTACCAAGGATGTGATTGATTGTAAAATTGGTACTATAGCGTTGTCAGATCATGCACCGGTTGAACTTGACATGGATCTGAACATTGAAGCTGGGAAAAGGGGGAGGTGGAGAATGAATACTATGTTACTGCAAGATGAGCTATATAGTACTGAATTGGCTAAGGACTTGAAGTTCTTTTTTGACACTAATCTTGGTTCAACAGAAACGATTGCTACAGTGTGGGACTGTAGCAAGGCATTTATTCGAGGAAAATTAATAGCACAATCATCTAAAAAGAAAAAAGAATGTATTGAACAAGTACGTAAATTGGAAGGTGAAATTGGCAGACTAGAGAAAAATTTGGCAGAACATTATACGGAAGAGGTGTATCGGGAATTATGCAAATGCAAATTCCAACTGAACGAGATATATAATAAGAAAACAGAATATGCATTATTTAGACTGAGGACCAATTTTTATGAGGGGGGAGAGAAGACTGGCAAACTTCTGGCCCGACAATTAAAGCAAAAAGATAATAATAGTGTTATTCCTGCAATTAAAAAGGGGAATGAAATAGTTTCATCATCTAAAGAAATTAACAAGGTATTTCAACAATTTTATGAAGAGTTATACACGTCTACCTCTAATTACGAGCAGGGGGAGTTAGAAGATTTTCTCTCCAGGATAGATCTGCCCGAAATGACCCCACAACAGGCTGAATTTCTGGATGCACCGATTAATGAGAAAGAGGTCAGGAATGCTATTGCAGCGATGAAAATGGGGAAGTCACCTGGCAACGATGGCTTCCCTATCGAGTACTTTAAAAAATGTATAGATATTTTGGCTCCCATTTTGACTAAAGTATATACAGAAGCATTTGAACTGGGAACGTTACCAGGCACTTTCAATGAAGCTTTAATAACACTGATCCCCAAAAAGGACAGGGACACCACAGACCCATCGAATTACAGGCCTTTAAGCTTAATTAATGTAGATTGCAAGCTGTTGACTAAAATACTAGCACTACGTCTGGACAAAGTGTTACCAGACATTATCCTAGGTGAACAGGTTGGCTTCATCAAATTTAGGACTTCTAGCGACAATTTAAGGAGGCTAATTCATCTCACGTGGCGTCATGCGGCGGGCGACGCCCCTGTCGCCGCCCTTTCACTGGATGCTGAGAAGGCCTTTGACAGGTCAGACTGGGGCTTCATGTCGGCCGCAATGTCACGTTTTGGTTTTGGCGAAGGTTTCAGGACTTGGTTTAATATTTTATATAAAAATCCTAAAGCTGCAGTTATCACAAATGGATTCATATCTCCATACTTTAACATAACTAGGTCTCTCAGACAAGGCTGCAGTTTATCCCCTTTGCTATTCACGATATTTCTCGAACCACTGGCAGCCATGATCAGAGCCAATACAGCGATAAAAGGGGTGGAGGGAGGGGGGAAAGAGCATAAACTGATGCTTTACGCGGACGATATTTTATTACTGATAAGGGACCCTGCTAACTCCCTACCTCCCCTGATGGATACTATTCAGACATATTCTGAGCTGTCTGGGTATAAGATTAACTGGAGTAAATCTGAGGCTATGCCAATATCCAGATCATGTCATTCACACATGGTGACTCAGTTTGGTTTCAGATGGGTTCCTATTGGAATGAAATACCTGGGAGTTAGACTTACCTCAGATTTGGACAAAATTATTGCATTAAATTATGAGCCATTACTTACGAAGATAAAAAACAATCTGGAAAAGTGGAGCACTTTGAAACTGTCTCTCTGGGGTAAAGTGAATGTTATCAAAATGGTGGTTGCACCTCAGTTTAACTATATTTCAGCAATGCTCCCTTTGAATATCCCTGACAGGATCTATAAAGAGTATGATAAAATCATTAGGGACTTTCTTTGGGAAAAGAAAAAACCGAGAATCAAACTGAGTAAAATGTGGATGCCTAGAGATAGAGGGGGCCTTGCCCTACCAGACATGAGGACATACAATATCTCCTTCGAAATGGCTAAATTGTCTAAACACTTTAGTGGGTTGGACTCTGACTTGGACTGGGTAATCATAGAGAGAAGCCTGGCTTCACCATTTCGTCCAATTGATGTTCTGTCACAGGCAGCGAGCAATGAACCCAATCCGAACCCTATAATGTCACATTCAAAGAATGTATGGGCTAAGATTCATAAAGCACACAAGATGTCACAGTATAAACAACCATACTCTTCACTCTGGAATAACCCTAAAATATGTATTGGGAAGACAAAGGTATTTTGGAAAAAATGGCAGACAGCCGGGATTAATAATATCAGTGACCTATTTGACAATGGGAACTTTATAACTTGCTCAGATCTGAGAGCGAAATATAAACTTGGGAATGATGGTACATTTTGGAAATATTTCCAAATGAGACATTGTCTGGGCAGTACTTTTGATGCTGGTGAAAACCCATTGCTTGATTATTTAAAACTACCACACGAAGCTCATACCGCCTCCGTATTTTATAAAATGTCAAAACAACAGTTGGGTGATACATGTGACAGTCTCAAACTGATATGGCAAAGGGATCTGGGTGTGGATATTGAAGATGAACATTGGAAAGGACTTATAGCAAATGCAGGACAAGGGATCAGAGAAGCAAGGGGAAAATTTATTCAATATAAAATAATTCATAGATATTACTACACACCAACTAGATTACAGAAAATGGGAATTGCAGAGAGTAATACATGTTGGAAGTGTAAAGAAGAAGTTGGCACGTATGTCCATATGATTTGGGAATGTCGCATGGTGTATCCTTTCTGGTGTACAATTCTTGATTACCTGTCAAAATGGTTGGGATTTACCATACCCCCACTACCACTGCTCTGTCTTTTAGGAGACAGGACAGTGGTCCCTGGGTTAAATAAAAAAGCTTTTGTAATAGTAAAGGTTGGACTGGTCACAGCAGCCAGAATCCTGCTGCGGAACTGGAAAACCCCAAGAACTCCTGTTTTTAAAGAGTGGAACGAGGAGATGATCAAAATCACATCGTATGAGTACATGCTGGGAAGAGTGAATGGTATGGGAAAGATGAAAGAGATATGGGATAGTTTTCTAACATATATGACACTTATTTGAAGATGTGAAGAGGTTCCTACTTTTATTTCCTTTGTATTTTTATTTTTGTATTATCTTGGACTGACTGTATATATATTTGTACCTGTTGTTGTGCTGCACTGTACCACCCATTACCACTTTTTGTATTAAGAAGAAAAAATAAAAAACATTTGAATTATAAAAAAAAAAAAAAAAAAAGAAAGGACAGTAGACTGACAGGAAATGTGGAGAGAGATAGGGAGTGACACGCAAAAAAATCTATCCAGATTGGATTTTTTTTATTTATTTTTTAAATGTGGTCAATTAAAAGAAGTTAGCTAATTTATTGCAAATTACATCTTGCACAGAATTCTACATTCATTAAAACTCTGAACTCTGACTGGGGAGGGAATCGGGGAGATGGGTGGATTATTGCTCTGGGTCGAATGATCCTTATAACAATGTCCTGCCAATCAAAATATGTCAAAATATTTGTCATTAAAATGTATGTTGACATGGCACACTGACACTCTAGAAAATAAAAATGTGGCACTTCATTTCAAAAAGGTTGCTGACCCCTGCTCTATAGTAACTAGTACTATCAGAACATAGACCCATTTTGTTATTATTTGAATTAAATGAAATGAAACTTACCCTATTTTTAAGTGGTAACCCATTTTTGCCACCCCCCCATTTCTTTCTTAAATCACAGCCCTCAACTCACCCTCCTGTGCACGCGGGCATTGTTGTCCAGGAAGGTGGGCGACTGCGGCTTGCTGCCCTCTCGCCCCTCGGCGGCGGACGGCGACGGCGACTTGTTGTTCCCGTTGAAGAGCTGCTGGCGCTTCTCCGCGCGGAAGTGCAGCACGCTGGCCTCCAGGTCCAGGCAGTCCCGCCGGCTCTCCTTCAGGGCGTCCTGACGCTGCTTGAAGGCCCGGTCGTTGGCGATGACCTGCGATAGCGGGATGCCGAACGCCTTGGGAGCCGACTCTGCACGGGGGAAGAGAGAGAGAGAGAGAGAGAGAGGGGAGACACCAGGAGAAACAGAATTAGTTTTTATGTAGTCTGGGATCACTCCACTTTTCGGGCTTGTAACCGGTCTGGAGCGGAAACCACAAAACGTCATGTTGTAGTACTCAAAGGACTACAATTTGGCCGGAACTATCCACCGGAAACAGTTTTAACCCAAAATAATTCCCCTGCAGTCAAGGACATACTTTTAGGGCCTACCTAATGAACTCCTTGATGCGGAGTAGTTTTGCTTTTGAAAAATGTGTTTGGTATATGCATCTTTTTTTAGTCCAACTCGTAGCGACTGGAAAGACTACACTAGGCTACTCGAGCATTTTAAAAGGGATTGGGGAAACAAACGGAGGGAACCAAATCAGAGCGACGCCGCTTCTTCTAATGGTTTCCGCGTTGGGCGGAAACCAAACGGGCTGTTGTGAACGAACACCAGGCTTTCTCTCAGAAAGCCTGGTGGGCGAGGTTAGTTTTTATGTACTTTTTTATGTACGCCGGTCTAACTGCAACACAATAGTGTGTACCGAGTGATAAAGTAGTGTGCGTAATGTGTCATATGACTATTTTCACTGTTTTTGTACGCAATCATTGTACAATGATAGATACAGGGTTAAGTGGGTTTTTTCACTAATATCTAAATATTAAAAACAAAAACTAAAAACCAGCTTCTTGATTATTCAATTAACCTACAGTACATGAAAAGCAAAACCCAAATTATGTCAGTTTGGTTCTAAATAAACACTGGTTAATTGCCAAGCCGTACTGTATTTGTCTCTGTCGGCTGGAAACCTCCAGAACTGTTACATTTCAGGATTCAAATTCAAAACAGCAGAAGTAGCAGATCTACAAGCTTGAAATGCACCACTTCGTCCCGCATTTCAAGCTTGTAAATGATAGATCTGCTACTTTTGCTGTAGTAGGGCATTCATTTACGAATAGAAAAACACAACAAGTTAGAATATAATAGCGACGATATAATAATGTAGGCATATGTCATAGACATCTAAGTATCAATGTGAAATCTCGCGGTCAAAAGTCAAAGCTCGAGATGGTCAGCTTGGTTCCTAACTATCAATGATTTCCCTGGAACCCCCTCAAGGACCACCGGGGGCCCCTGGACCCCACATTGAAAACCAGCGATGTAAGTGAATGTTTAGAGAACACATTCCTCACAGCAGATAGCATAGAAACAGGAAAAGATTCAAGTGCTATTATCTTCCAAGGCCGAAGCTCTTTATTAAATACAGCAGCAGAGCCTCTGTGATGCTGGGGGATCCCTTGATGTCCCCTCTGGGGATCTAACTCTGTATACATGATTGTGTTACATAATAATAACCCATATGTGTACAGTTAACCACACACAGTGTACACACAGTGAACACCCATTGCTTGGATGTGTGTGTTCTCGATGCATTGAATGCAGAGGAGGACATCAATGGAAATAAGCCCTGGGCTTATTGGGTCATCCCTTTTGTATAAATCTGTGCCATCGTGCCTTCTTTGCAAAATGTTAATCAGTGGTGGAAAAAGGACTCAAATGTTAAATTATCAATACTGCAATATAGAAATAAATAATAATCCGTAAAAGTCCAGAATGTACTTGAGTAAAAGTACAAAATGTTGGCATCAAAATGTACTTAAGGTACTAAAAGGAAAAGTACACATTAGGGCAAGGTCACGCCGGAATAATATTCTATAAGAGTGGATTGTCCCAATGCATTTCAAAGGGAATGGAGCGGATTTTTGCACAAATCTGCAAATGGCAGAAAACCGCTCCTTTAACCATTGAAATGCATTGGCATAATCAACTCTAATAGGTAGAATATTATTCCGGTGTGCCCGTGCCCTATGCAGAATGTCCTCATTTCAAGTTTTCAACTGTATAAACATCTTTTGAATATAGCAGATCTACAAGCTCATTGTGAGCTTGTAGATCGAACTTAGGTTTTCAAATGAAAGTATTGGAGTAAAAGCACAATATTTGGATCCGAGATGTAGTGAAGTAGAAGTAAAAGTATTTAAAAAATACTCAAGTAAAGTAAAAGTACCTCAAAATGTACTTAATAAGTAATTAATAAGTAATAAGTACTGTACTTGGCGTGTGTTACGGCCAGTGGTCGTATTATTATGATTATTATTTGGTATTATGATTCCATTATTATTCTTATTTGTGTTTGGACTTTGTATAATGGAATTCATTTAGAGTTATGGTGGGTTGGAATGTATATATGATTTGAGGCTTGTATGAAAATGTACTTCATTCTATTATCAAGGCGGTGAATGGAGACTGGCTGTGGAGTGAATGCAGAGTGCAGAGTTGAGTTGTGGTGCCATGCATGAGCTTGAGGTGGTTATTGAATGAGTGAGCAGATTGCCAGGTCCGGCCCTCAGACCTGCCCATGCCAGTCCCATTCGCCGATACCTGTTGACGCCCAGGCCAGGATTGGCCATCCTGATGAGGCTGTTTCTACAAAAGTGCCATTCTGAGCTAACAGCAGTGAAGGACAGACGGCTTGTTTGCAGCAGAGGCTCGATTCCTCTCTCCTTCGAACCCATTGCCTTTACTTTTGCTTTAGTTTGTTTCGTTGCCTTGGCCTGTGTTGATTGTTGTAAGTTCCAGTACATACTTTTGCCTACTTTTGTTATTAGTTCATCTTCAGTGTATTTTGACTTAGTTTCTCCAGCCCTCCCAACCTCTGTTGTTTAGTATTGTTATTCATTCCTTATTGTTCCACTTTTGTGTTGTCACAATGTAGGGGTGTTTGGTCTTTTGTTTTGGTCCCCTTTCTTTTTGTAAAGTTATTTAGATAGGTAAGTTAGGGTTAAGTATTTGTATCTTTATTTTTGTTAGGGGTTTCAGATTAGGGATATTTTCTTTTCAGTGTAGTGGTTTTTCTCAAATGTAAACCAGCACCTCGAAGCCTTTTCTCAACACTTGAAAAAAAAGCATCAAAATAGAGATTTTGTCTCTGACTAAAAAAATAATAAAAGAAACTTTTTTTGGAAAGTCGTTGTCCTGTCCATTTATGTTGCTTCTCCCGTCCCTAGCGGGTCAGTCGTAACATAAATTGGGGGCTCCAGTCCGGTCTTTTCGAACCTGGTTAATTCCAATACTTTTTGCGACTTTTTTTTCTCGGTCTCGGGTAAAAATTGTCCTTATTTGGAATTAATTTGCAGCTTGATTCATAGTATCCCTTAGTCTAGTCCTTATTTCGTTAAGTAGGCTTATCTTTGTACTTTTGGTTACTTCTGGTTACTTCTGTTTCATTCGTATTGATTTAAAGGTTAATGGGTTCTATTTCTCGATTTGGTGCATAGATCTTGATGTTGTCTGGCGGATTTATTCTGTTGCACGGGGTTTGTATTCTATTTCTAGTCATGGCTAGTTTGGCTTCAGGTGGGCCGGTGGATGAGCCGGATGAGGTGCATTATTTCCCGAGTTCTCCCACTATAACTAAGTTGGATGAGTGCACGAAGCCGGAGCTGCTTCTGATCGCTAAAGTATTCAAGGCTGATGTTAATGCTGGTGCGAATAAGGCTGAAATTAAACAGTCTGTGGTGGATAAATTAATTGAGAAAGGTATAATCGATGGGGTGTCTGAGCCGGCGGTGATTCCATCTGTGCGCCCAAGGGCGCATAGCGGCCAGGGGGTAGACGAGGCTGCGGCTTCACCCCCTGGCTACGGTACTAAAGTTTCGCCGACGACTCCTAACAAACTGTCTGAGGGTGACCCAGGGGGTCTCGAGCTGGCTCTCCGCCTCCGAGAGGTGGAACTTCAAATGAAAACCCAAGAAGTTGAGCTGTTGCGTTTGCGCAACAGAGCCGTGGAGCTCGATAGGTTGCCTAACCCTCATCGTCCTACGACAGTAACTACACCACCAGGTACGTCAACACCTTCTCAGTCAGCCACTGTCAGTGCCTTTGACATTACGAAGCACCTTGCATTAGTTCCTCACTTTAGAGAGGCCGAGATTGACTCATATTTCGATGCGTTTGAGCGCATTGCAACCATTGTTAAATGGCCTCAAGATGTGTGGAGTCTGTTGTTGCAAACCAAGTTAGTGGGAAAAGCTCGGGAAGTTTGCGCAGCCTTGTCTATGGCCGAGAGCCTTGATTATGCCACAGTTAAGGAGACAATTCTCCGTGCCTATGAGCTTGTCCCCGAGGCATATCGCCAGCGGTTCCGATCCTGTGAGAAATCTGCAAATCAGACTCACGGGGAATTTGCCAGAGAAAAAGCTGTGCTATTTGATAAATGGTGTTCCGCCAGTAACGTTAAGTCTATGCACCTAATGCGAGAATTGGTCCTCTTAGAGGAATTTAAATCCTGTCTTCCTGATCGTGTGGTTCTCTACTTAAATGAACAAAAAGTAGATACTTTGGCTCAAGCTGCAGTGCGCGCTGACGAATTCATGCTGACTCACAAATCTGTGTTTCCTTCTCCCTCTGCGCGCCGTGACCCTGTGGGCGGCAAGGGGGGAAAGAAGTTTTCTGTGTTAAGAAACCCACCTCAGTCTGATAGTAATGGTAATAGTGGCTCCTCAGAGAGTCGGGAACGGGAATGTTTCTATTGCCACGAAAAGGGTCATGTGATTAAGCATTGTTCTGCTCTAAAACGCAAGGAAAATTCAGGCTCAGCTAAACCAAAAACTGTGGGGTTTATTAAATCCATTTCTCCTCCGCGTTCGCCTGTAGCAGGTGAAATGGAGGAATGTTTTGGCCCGTTTCTCACCAAAGGTTCAGTGTCCCTGTCAGGTCAGGAGGGTGATCAGGTACCGATCACTATACTACGTGACACGGGGGCGTCACAGTCTCTCATTTTGAATAATGTGCTGCCTTTCTCTGAGAAGTCGTTTTGTGGTTCAGATGCCCTTGTGTTGGGAGTAGAGATGAATTCACTGCGTGCTCCACTGCATAGTGTGTTTTTGCGCTCGCCTCTGGTTACTGGTTTTGTGCAGGTGGGTACTCGTGAATGCTTACCAGTCGGCGGCGTATCGTTGATTCTTGGCAACGACTTGGCTGGTGAAAAGGTTTTCCCCACGCCAAGGGTGGTTGAGAATCCTGTGATCGATTTGGATCAGTCTGTTATGGGCACCTCGGCTCTTTTCCCTGCTTGCGCTGTGACCCGTGCACAAGCTCGGAAGGGCTACGATAATGTGACTTTGAACGACACATTTATGTGTTCTGACTCACCGGTGACTCGCTCTGACATTAAGCCTAAGAAGAAGGTAGATAATGTACTGCCCATAAAGACTGACTTTGTGTTCGATGTTAACAAGGATGCTTTTGTTTCTGCACAGCAAAATGATCCATCTCTCTCTGTCTGCTGGGGGGGCGCTCGTGCGCAGGACGCGCCGAGCGCGTACAGTGTGGAGGATGGCATTTTGGTGCGCACTTGGTTCCCGCCTGGTGTTGGTGATCTTGGCTGGAATTCGATTAAGCAGGTGATTGTTCCGCAACCATTTCGTTCCCAAATTCTAAGTCTCGCCCATGACAGTGTTTCTGGTCACCTAGGTGTACGAAAAACGTACCATCGCATTATGCGTTACTTTTGGTGGCCTGGGCTTAAATCTGATGTGTCAAAATTTTGCCGCACCTGTCATGTTTGTCAAATGATGGGTAAACCTAACCAGGTTATCCCTCCTGCTCCTTTAGTGCCTATTCCGGCAATTGGAGAACCATTCGAACATATCATTATTGACTGTGTGGGTCCACTCCCTAAGACTAAGTCTGGTTATCAGTATTTGCTGACTATAATGTGCGCTGCCACTCGTTACCCTGAGGCAATTCCATTGCGCACATTAAAGGCCAAATACGTGATAAATGCTCTTGTTAATTTTTTCTCTATCTTTGGCCTACCGATTTCCTGCCAATCTGACAGAGGCAGCAATTTCACCTCAAAGGTGTTTAAGCAGGCCATGGCGTCCTTGTCCATCAAACGCAAACTGTCTTCCGCTTTTCATCCTGAGTCCCAAGGTGTTTTGGAGAGATTCCATTCCACTCTTAAATCGACAATGAAAAAGTACTGTGCTGAGACTGGCAGAGAATGGGATGTGGGTCTACCTTTTTTGCTTATGGCAGTCAGAGAGAGTGTTCAAGAGTCACTTGGTTTTTCCCCTAATGAGCTTGTGTTTGGGCATAGTGTACGTGGTCCTCTCATAGTGTACGGGTGCTCCGTGACCGATTGCTGTTAAATCCAAATGTTCCCGCCTCGAATGTGTTGGATTATGTGTCTGCGTTTAGAGAGCGCCTGCACAAGGCCCGTGATTTTGCCCGCAGTGCATTGGCTGAGTCACAGGGGAAAATGAAAGAGCGATATGATCGCAAATCTGTTAAACGTGAGTTTCAAGTGGGTGACAGGGTGCTGCTTTTGCTCCCTATGCTCACTACTTCTCTGCATGCTAAATTCTGTGGTCCATATGTTGTCGAGAAAAAACTGAGTGACACGGATTATGTTATTGGGACCCCAGACCGCCGTAGAAAGACCAGAGTGTGCCACATTAATATGCTCAAGCCATATTTCGTTCGCTCTGAGAGTGTTGCGCCTCCAGTTTCACCTGCCCCCGTAGCTTCTGTTGTGTCCGTTGCACCTTCACTTTATTCCCCAGAAAGTGATGGTTTGCATCCTAAGGGCTCTTCTGGCTCTAGTTTGCGAAACTCTGAAATTCTGAAAAATCTGCCTTATCATTTGCAGCACTTGGATTTATTGGCTCAGGCAGACATTGGTGCTTTGATTAAAAATAATCCTACTCTCTTCTCAGATGTACCATCCCGCACTACGGTCCTCTCCCATGATGTGGACGTAGGTGAGAGTTCTCCTATTAAGCAGCATGCTTATAGGGTAAATCCCACTAAACGCTCTTTGTTTAAGAAAGAGGTGGATTATTTGCTAGAAAATGGGCTGGCCATTCCCAGTTCTAGTTCCTGGAGCTCTCCATGTTTGCTTGTGCCAAAATCTGACGGCAGTCAGCGCTTCTGTACAGATTACAGGAAAGTAAATGGTGTTACTAAGCCTGATTCGTATCCTCTACCTCGTATGGAGGACTGTGTAGACCGCGTTGGTGCTGCTAAATTTGTTACGAAGCTCGATCTGCTT
The DNA here is from genome assembly GCF_963921795.1 of Nannobrachium achirus. Lineage (NCBI taxonomy): Eukaryota > Metazoa > Chordata > Actinopteri > Myctophiformes > Myctophidae > Nannobrachium > Nannobrachium achirus. Next base: position 21,702,300 of record NC_137821.1, read on the forward strand.
AAAGGATATTGGCAGGTCCCTTTAACTGATCGTGCTTCAGACATCTCTGCTTTCGTTACTCCCGATGGGTTGTATCAGTATACTGTTATGCCATTCGGGCTTCGTAATGCACCCGCTACATTTCAACGGCTTATGCACAATGTGTTAAGGGGAGTTGAAAACTGTGAGGTGTATCTCGATGATGTGGTTGCCTATTCGGATACGTGGCCAGAGCATATGCACACTCTAGGGTTGATTTTCGGTAGGTTGGCGCGGGCTAACCTGACACTCAATCTGTCAAAGTGTGAATTTGGCCGTGCTACTGTCACATATCTGGGTAAGGAGGTGGGCCAGGGTCAAGTTCGGGCCATTGATGCCAAGGTCAAGGCCATTGTTAATTACCCTGTTCCTACTAGTCGCCGTAGTCTGCGACGTTTTCTAGGTATGTCTAGTTATTACCGCGCCTTCTGTAAAAATTTCGCTGATGTAGTCGCTCCTTTAACCAGTCTAACTAGTACTAAAAGGCCCTACATCTGGTCGCCTGCTTGTCAGCATGCTTTTGAGTGTTGTAAGGCTCTTCTCTGCAGCACTCCTGTTCTGGCTGCTCCAAACTTTAAGATGCCCTTCAAGCTGGAGGTGGATGCGAGTGACAATGGAGCCGGGGCAGTTCTGCTGCAGGAGGATGTCTCAGGTATAAACCATCCCATTTGTTACTACTCCAAAAAGTTTAACACACCGCAGAGCCACTACAGTACCATAGAAAAAGAGACTTTGTCTCTGTTGCTTGCTGTACAATTTTTTGAAGTCTACGTGGGTTCTAGCCCAATGCCTGTGGTTGTTTACACTGATCATAATCCTTTGGTTTTTTTGAGACAAATGAAGAATTCGAATCAAAGACTTATGAGGTGGTCCTTACTGGTACAGGACTTTAATTTGGATATTTGCCACAAGAGAGGGGCTGATAATGTCTTGGCAGACGCCCTTTCTCGCGTGTTTTCCCCAGCCTAGAAACCTTCTTTTTGGGAGGGGGAGGTTCTCTTTAGGAGGGGGGGTGTTACGGCCAGTGGTCGTATTATTATGATTATTATTTGGTATTATGATTCCATTATTATTCTTATTTGTGTTTGGACTTTGTATAATGGAATTCATTTAGAGTTATGGTGGGTTGGAATGTATATATGATTTGAGGCTTGTATGAAAATGTACTTCATTCTATTATCAAGGTGGTGAATGGAGACTGGCTGTGGAGTGAATGCAGAGTGCAGAGTTGAGTTGTGGTGCCATGCATGAGCTTGAGGTGGTTATTGAATGAGTGAGCAGATTGCCAGGTCCGGCCCTCAGACCTGCCCATGCCAGTCCCATTCGCCGATACCTGTTGACGCCCAGGCCAGGATTGGCCATCCTGATGAGGCTGTTTCTACAAAAGTGCCATTCTGAGCTAACAGCAGTGAAGGACAGACGGCTTGTTTGCAGCAGAGGCTCGATTCCTCTCTCCTTCGAACCCATTGCCTTTACTTTTGCTTTAGTTTGTTTCGTTGCCTTGGCCTGTGTTGATTGTTGTAAGTTCCAGTACATACTTTTGCCTACTTTTGTTATTAGTTCATCTTCAGTGTATTTTGACTTAGTTTCTCCAGCCCTCCCAACCTCTGTTGTTTAGTATTGTTATTCATTCCTTATTGTTCCACTTTTGTGTTGTCACAATGTAGGGGTGTTTGGTCTTTTGTTTTGGTCCCCTTTCTTTTTGTAAAGTTATTTAGATAGGTAAGTTAGGGTTAAGTATTTGTATCTTTATTTTTGTTAGGGGTTTCAGATTAGGGATATTTTCTTTTCAGTGTAGTGGTTTTTCTCAAATGTAAACCAGCACCTCGAAGCCTTTTCTCAACACTTGAAAAAAAAGCATCAAAATAGAGATTTTGTCTCTGACTAAAAAAATAATAAAAGAAACTTTTTTTGGAAAGTCGTTGTCCTGTCCATTTATGTTGCTTCTCCCGTCCCTAGCGGGTCAGTCGTAACAGCGTGTAGTAAATGGCGTGTATCTACAAAGCATCTGGGGTAAGGCTGGGGTAAAGGAGCACTTGTTTTCGGTGGAGACGACGGAGGCGCGCCTCAAGCGGACTTGTCGAGCGTTGCGAAGTCCGCTTGAGCCGACTCAGCGTGCTGTCCGAGTTACGTCCTGATAGGGACAGAATCCTAAATCTTCAATGGGCTAATAATCATATATGCTAAATTTTTAAGGTGGGGTGGGGGAAAGGTAAAGGACCTGGATATTGTAAAAGAGGGCACTGGCCCCCAATACAGGTTGAGAATCAGACAGACAGAGAGTGTTAAGAAAACACACCGATCTATCTCCTATGATGCAATAAACCATCACAACAGAGATTATGTTCAAGAAGAGGGATATGGCATACTGTATGTATAAGGATAAGAGGGAATGCCAAGAGACAGATAAGAGTATAATCCTGTTAGAGTAAACATCAGTCTCATTAACACTAGGCTTACAGCAACATGCAAATGAGTCGCTGGCTGCTGGCATTGGCTCATGTGTTGGATATTTGGCCTCGGCCGGGGTTAAACAATTAAACCCCATGTGGTTGAACGGAGTCCCTCAGGGCTCTATACTGTACTTATCTGTTTTCTGTTACTGTGGAGAAAGCTTTCCCTGAAAACATTACGGACGCTGGGGGTGGTTGAATGGCGAGCCTTCTGCACATCAGCACTGCAACATCGATTCGAGACAGCCGAATCAGTCATCTACACCTGATCTGCTTCTTGAATAGGATCAATTTAAACGTAGGGGTGAACTGTGGGTATATGAGCGCTGGCGAACCGAGTTCATTTCGAACGGAATACATGCTCGTTAATTTGTCCCCTACACCACCTGCTTGATCCGAGTCAGGGATGCGAGTAAACGGTCCAAATCATGGACGTCATCCCTATGTTCCCAGGGTCCAATGTTCCCAGGGTTTTTATGTTTATGATTTAGCTGAAGCTTAGGGGTTGAACAAGTGATTAAGAAGGCGAAGCATCACCTCTACCTCTCTCTCTCTCTCTCTCTCTCTCTCTCTCTCTCTCTCTCTCTCTCTCTCTCTCTCTCTCTCTCTCTCTCTCTCTCTCTCTCTCTCTCTCTCTCTCTCTCTCTCTCTCTCTCTCTCTCTCTCTCTTGAACCCAAAGACCCAAACCCTGCCACCCAAACCCCCACAACTGCCTGTCTGCGGTCACCGTCAGAGACATCGTGAAGTGTTACATAATTGCCTTGCACACAGCACCTTCAGGCACCATCAGATTCTTACCATTATTGCGGCAACATGTATGTCTGAATACCCACAACAAATTAATGCTCTTTACTCTTAAGTACCTGTAGATTTAACGATAAAGACAGCTTGAACCTTGAACATGGACCTTGGGTTAGGATAGAGTTTGGGTTAGGGCTAGGGAACGCTCCCGCTTCATACAGGAAATGGAATCAACTACTTTACAATTTATTAGGCAAAAAAGCAGAGGCTCTTTTTCCTGAGCTACTGTACTTACCGTAAGCAAGGGCAACGCAAGGTAATAGATCAAATACATAGCAATAGTAATCTAGGATCATAGGCACGGCAAGGATCATCAGTCTAACAGTATAATAGGCCTAGTGGAGACAATAACAAATACATCAAATATCTGTACATTGAAACTATATACACTATAGGATACCCGGTCAACATTGACCTGCCATCTGTCTAGATAACATGGTATTTGATACAAATGTTGCCTTTGCATAAGCCTGCAAGGTCATCAAGGCTAGGGCAAGTGCTACAGCAATCTTTTTTTTGTCCCTGACATGGTTGATGTACAGCAGGGTTCCCCAATTAGTTTTCCCCAAGGGCCGAATTATGTCTAGGGTACCAAGCCGAGGGCCACAACATTGCAGGGGGTGACGGTGGTGGCGTTCCCACTACTCCAGCGACAGTTTTCATCGCTGTCGGGTGAAAATCTTGTATGTCCAAAACTGTTCGTTTTGAATTTATCATTTTAAAAATGATTTAAACTAGTGAAAACAGCCGATCTACAAGCACACAATGCCTCGCGGTGCGAGGCGTTGTGTGCTTGTAGATCTGCTGTTTTCACTGCCTTTGTGCGACGGCCTTGTATGATTTGCGAAAGAACGTACAAATTTGGAGATACAAGGTTTCCACCCAACAACGACGATATACTAGTGTTGTTGCTGCTCTTATACCACCATTATTACTGGGGTTGGTGTGGGCCAGACAGTAGCCCCCCGCGGGCCGCAAATGGCCCGCGGGCCGCCTATTGGGGAACCCTGATGTACAGTATGACTGACTGTATGATATTATGCAACCTAGTCATACCTATTTGTTTGCTCTGAGACAGGCCTGGTGTTCACTCTCATTCACTGTTGACAACAAAGCCGAATGCCTCTCCTCCTAAGCCTCTTACAATAATTAGGGTAACATTTAAAGACATGGCCTGAACTTAAAGCCATACTGTGTAAGATGCCCAACTAGTGGTCATTAGCCCTATAGCAAACCGCGGTCGCGTCCGCGTCTTTCGGACGTTTTTCGTACCTTCAGACCCCCGCGTCTGCCTCCACCTCGCTGAGATCTATCTTTTAAGGGGTCCCTTGTTCCTGTGCGTTCAGTAATTCCAGAGATACGGACTCCTTCACCCTGCCTGGTAGGCGAAATTACCTAGAGAAGGGATGGTACAAACGGGCGACAACAAATATGGCTGCCATAGCGACCCCACTTCAAGATGCGCTGTGATTGGCCGGCAGTTGTATAACCCTCGCTGTGATTGGCCGGTAGTGTGATGACGCAATTTTGGCGCGAGATCCGGTCCACGGCAAGGATCTCAGTTTACATACAGAGAAGGCTTTACAGGCTGAAATTCACGGCGCGGATCTTCTAAAACTTTTGTGATTTAATAGTTAGGAGAATTTTAAGATTTGTTTTATAAAAAAAGTTACATAGTACAACTTTAACTCTGTCTAGTTGTTAATTGTCTAAGAAGGGTGTTAGCATTTGACATGGTGGCCTCACTGGCCTGGGGGGCGACTGCAAACAAACCGCTCTGTGGTGTTGACTTCCCTTGCCATTAACCCATTAAGACCTGAGAACAATTATCTTTTATACTCTGGTAAATGTAGTTACTTAGCTGACACTCTAATCCAGAGCAATTAACTTAAGTTGTGTCGAGTCGAGCGATTAAGCATGAACTCTAGTCAACAAACAACACCTACATAATACCGTAGTTCTAGTTACATACCGTAAGTAGTAGAGAAGAATGTAGTATCTCAAAGTAACTAGAATACATATTTCCTATATCTTCTCTTTCGGGTGGAAAACTCACACGTCCAAAAACTGTTAATTTTCAGGAATCAAATTCAAAAACAGCAAAAGCAGCAGATCGACAAGCTCAAAACAAGCTTGTGCGTTCATTTACGGGGGAATAAAAAACTACACACACACACACACACACACACACACACACACACACACACACACACACACACACACACACACACACACACACAAAAAAAGTTAGAATATGGAGATGAACAGTTTTCTGCCCGACAGCAACATTATACTACATACTAGCCAAATTGGCAATCTACAAGCTAACAAAGGCATTAGATTGAGATATACCTTGTGAGCTTATAGATCGGCTATTCATGGCAATTTCTTTGACGAGATGTTGAGAGGGTTTGCTGTGCATGGATGCTTTTCCACAGAGCCACAGCAGGTCATAGGTTCTGAGCCCGTGTCATACAGTACCTATGCATGGATACACAGCAGGTCAGATGACGGTCAGACCGCCATGCTAGACTAGAGACTGACTCTGGCTGACAGCCCAAAGAGGACTTAAGGAGACGGAAATAACTGTCCGTCTGTCTGTCTGTCTGTCTGTCTGTCTGTCTGTCTGTCTGCCTGCCTGTCAGTGGTGGAAAAAGTACTTTTCTACATAAGTAAAAGTATCAATATTGCAATGTAGAAATACAAGTAAAAGTCCGGTATTCAAAATTTACTTGAGTAAAAGTACAAAAGTATATTGGCATCAAAATGTACTTAAATTACCAAAAGTAAAAGTACTCATTAAGCAGAATGTCCCATTTCAAGTTTTCAAATGTATAAAACTCTTTTGAAAATAGGAGATCCACAAGCTCGCGACACATTGTGATGTAGTGGAGTAAGTAAAAGTAATGCAAATTTGAAATACTCCAGTAAAGTACAAATATCTCAAAATGTTACTTAAGTACAGTGCTGTCTGTCTGTCTGTCTGTCTGTCTGTCTGTCTGTCTGTCTGTCTGTCTGTCTGTCTGTCTGTCTGTCTGTCTGTCTGTCTGTCTGTCTGTCTGTCTGTCTGTCTGTCTGTCTGTCTGTCTGTCTGTCTGTCTGTCTGTCTGTCTGTCAGTCAGTCAGTCAGTCAGTCAGTCAGTCAGTGTCTCTCTCTTGTGAGTGTGCGTCTGTCTGTATGTGTCTGTCTATGGTGGAGTGCAAATATTGTTTGACTATACGTACATTTTGTCAAGAGGATTGGAGGATTTGGATGCATTTCCAAAACGTGTTGAATTATGAAGGCATGTTTTGCCTTGTATCATAATCTGTGATTGCCGTTGTGAAAATCTAGAGCTAATCTAGGATCATTTCTGTATTATTATTTGTTTAAAGCTATACTGTGTATTAGTTGCTAAACTAGTGGTCAGTAGCGGTATTGCTTTTTTTGGCCGTTTTTCACCCGGAGTCGTCGCGGACCACCGCCGCGGACCACCGGAGCGGCGCCGCAAACCACCGCGACCGATACGAATCCGTGGAGGTGTAGAACGCATGGTAGAACGTAATTTTCTGGCCAGGATTTGGGGATTAAGAGGTTAAGAATCCTTCACCATGGTAAACACTGTAGCTGAGCGAGGCTACTTCCTGAAGACACGGCAGATAAGCTGATTGGCCGGTAGTGTATCATGTGTGTATGATCCGCGATGTGATTGGCCAACGTATACACAACGTATACAGATGATGCAGATGACGTTATTTTTCCGCGAAAACCGGACCCCGGCCAGGATCATAGAAAACATATAAAGAGAAGGCTTTAGAAGCTGAAAATAACGGAGTGGGTGTTCTAAAACTTTAGCGATTTAACAGTTAGGACAATTTTAAGATTTGTTTTATAAAAAAAGTTACATGGTATAACTTTAAAAAAGAACAACCCCCACATCATTCAACCCCCTTATTTCTTTAAACCACGTCCATTTCACCAGATTGTCTGTTTCACTCTCTTTTCTAAAACCTGTCAGCTAGGCCAACCATCTCTGCTGCCTCATACCGTACGGTTGGCTTCAACCTGACCATTCCTTGTTGATCAAGATTAACCCAATATATTAACCCTTTCCAAGCCACGGGGAGCCACTTAATATTAAAACCGTTTTATACCGGACATCTGAGCAAGGATGTCTCAGCCGCGCCGTCTTTTACCGTACTATGCCATTAAAAACGAAATAAATGATTTTTATCCGAAAATCGGCGATCGTCTAACCTTCCCTAGTCACCGCTCGTCCATCGATAGCGCATGGCAGCAGAAGTGACGTCAGGTCCTTTCCCTGTAATAGCCTCCCAGCTCCCGTCCGTTTTCTGTTTAGACGTTAGTGCTCGCACAGCTGGAGTGCTGGGGGCTAAGCTAGCGAAAATGTTCATATCTACTCTAGAGTCACACTTGGATTATTTGAGCCGACATTTACGTGAACGGATCGCGCATGCAAAACGCACGGGGAGAAGATGCGTCGGCCGAAACCGCCGCTCTACACCAATGCAGAGGGAGGAATTTTGCTGGTGACTGTGGTGAGAATACAACGGGGATCGCGTGATGTTTATGGGGGATGAAGACCACGTGATATAGTGCTGATGGTCTTGTAAAATGAATGCAGTTCAGATCATAATATAATAATAGAAACTTCACGGCTAATCTACCAACAAGCCATTCTATTTCGGCTGGCGAAGTGTTAAGAACCTGAGGCCGATTCTACAAATGTCTTCTAAATCCCAACAGTTTTATGAAAAATGTATGTTGTCATAATCAGTGGTCCTCAAAACTTTCCATGTCAAGGACCCCCATAATTATATGTATTTGGCCGCCGACCCCCATCTGAAAATGTTTTATTCCAGGGACCCCCAGAAGCAAAGATTTTAGTAAAAAAAAACTGCAGCATGAAGTGAAGTGAAGGCTTCCACCCAACAGCGTGTGTATTTTAACCTTTAACAACAACACTCCCACACCTTCCAGCTCCCATTTTAATTTGTCTTAATGCATGCATCAACAGCTACAGTAAATGTGATCAACTAGCTTGCGTTACACATGAGTCTTTTGTGACGCCCGTTAAGGCTAAAAATGCCTTGTAATCCGACCAACCGTTCCATACTACTGTTTCCTTGCACCAAGGGACACATTGAATGTTTTGGACACATTCTCTGGCTTGAAATAACAACTCGGCAACTCGAGGAGAATGTGTTTACAAGTTCAGGATTTAGTATAGCAGGCCTTGGCAGATTGGATCTGTGCGGTACCAAATTAAGGAATCAAAGAGCATTACCCCCGAGTAGCCTTTGTTTTTGCTTGTTCACTGGTAACACCTCAATATGCAGTGATGTAGCTTAACTGTTTACTGTACTGTACATGCATGGTTCTGACAGCTGGTCTTTCTTAAGGGCAGTCCATACGGTACCGATCACCGAACGATCAGACTTTCCGATGTGCAGCTTTCCCAACTCAAATTCGGGGTAATCCTTTTCAGAAGTTGCGAGTGACGTAATTTTGTAGTTGAACCGGATCTTTCAGACGAAAAATTCGGTGGTCGGAGACAGTATGGACTGGCTTTTATAGGTTTCAACCATTAAGACATGAGGCCGATTCTCCAAATGTCTTCTAAAAACAATTTCAAGATTTTTCAAAGAAATTTCAAAATTAGCAGATGTAGGCCTTTAGATTTTAGCGCTGGCTTGCTAAAATCTAAAATGCCACAGACGCTTTCCTGGTTTTAATTTGAAACGTTTAAACGGGTCAGTATTCACCTAAGAATAACAAGAGCCTTAATTAAATTGAATTTTTGTATTTCACACAGATTATGTAAGCTGAAATGCCGTGTACATATAGATATACTGTGTTTTTCATCAATAAACAACTCAAATCAAGCCCCTATACTTCCTGATGATTGACAGGTACTTTACAAGTTAAATTAAATGTTGATTCCTGAATTTCATTGTCAACACAAAATTCAGATCTCGTGGTAAAAAAACTGTTGAGGGCAATGGCCACAGACAAAGCGGAGTTAAGCACTAGGCTAATTTAAAACACAGTGTGAACACAAATCAGTTTGTGCGTTTGGTTGCTGCCATATTGTTCAGACGTTTTATGAGTTTCCGTTTTTGTTTGTTTACCGGCCCTGAAGGAATTGTCTGCTATTAAAAGCCTAAAAGGGCAGACATATATGCATCCATTGTGTAGTTTTTAGCTACTGCTGTTAACTCAATTACCACCCCCGCATCTAGGAGTGAATATAGGTCCTTTGGGACGTTTGGTGAACTTTATGATGCTATAAGTATGTCTTCTAAACTAAACAACACGGTCTCCCACATATACATTGAGGAAGGGAAATGATGATGTCACCACTTTGGCACCATGCCGTCATTTCAAGTTAAGACTATCTTTGATCCTACCAAACTCTGACTGAGACTGAAAAATGGGACCCCGTGCCTCCCTGCTTGGCACTCAGCATCAAGAGTTGGATTGAGGGTCCCTGCGACATACTGTACTAGGGTCATGTCCAGGGGGTTGTACATTAAGGCTGCCTCACAATACAGAAACAGGAGATAGGTTCCTGGCTGCCCTGTGGGCCTCATGGCTCTGCAAGGCTTACTTAGTAGTAGCGGTAAGACCTGAGGCCGATTCTAAAAACAAAATAGCAGATGTACAAGCTTGCAGCGCGTCACGAAGTGACTGTGAGCTTGTATGTCTGCTATTTTTCAATAGCCAACGCACAAATCTAAAATGACACGGACAGGGCGCACGCAGACGCTTTTCAATGGGTTTCAAAGCCATGCAGTGAAAATACATATCCACAAGCTTGCAGATCAGCTTTTTTTGTTCTGTTATTTTTTTCTTTTTTTTTTCAATTTGTGGAATGCTTTGGAAACGTCTTGTGATTTTTTTAAACGTCTTGGAAAGGTTGAAAAAGTGCTTAAGGTGGCGTCACTGTAGTTGCTCTTTAGAACAACATCTACTACCAAGGAAGATGAAAGCCACTCAAGGAAGTGTCGCTACCTTCACTTGTTCACTTGACCATTAGGATCTCTGCAAGACTTCCCCCCATTCAAAAGCATTTCCAAGCAACCCGTTTGCTAATGGTGAGATTATCTCAAAATCCTTTCGTAAGCAAGTCCAGGAAAAACACTCCCTCCTGTCACAGTAGCCTATAGCACAAATTCCTTATGCTGTTTCCACATTGTTTTTTAAAGCATATTATTCCAAGTAATTCAAGTAATGTGCAATTGTTTAGCGTTAATCCTGCACCGCGCCAGCCAACTGGAAGGCTATACTGCTCCTTCCTGTGAGGCATAAAAACTTAGCGCTGCAGTCAAGTGGAAACCTTGTACGTCCATTTTATTTTCTTTGGAAAATAGCACAAAAAAGCTGATCTACAAGCTCACAACGTGTTGCGACGCGACACGTTGTGAGCTTGTAGCTTGCGTTTTGTATGACACGGTAGCACAACGAAGTAGGGCATTCATTAATTTATAAGTTAAAGCACAGTAGCTACTATGGGGAAAAATGCCATTGGTGTATCCAATATACCAAACGTTATGCACATGTACAGCCGAGGATGCTTTTTTCATTCTCTTTGCTCTTTTGCCTTTTGCACTCTCTTTCTTTCCTACGTCAGTATTACTTATTATATTACTTATTTTTATCTTTAGATGTGTTGTTTTTGTTGTTTTGCTGTTATTTTATATACTGTGTGAAGGAAGCCGAACAAAAATACGTTTTACTCTTATGTACCTGTACAAAAGACGTAACAACCAGTAAGACTCCCTAATCGGGAGATAAGCGACCGTCAGGTCACAGCGTGATTTTAGGCCAAAATGTATAGGAGCAGTGTCCAAAAATGTGTTTGAAATAATCTGCCTAATGGTGGCGCTATATGGGACAGATCCATGTTGATGAGATGAGTGTAGACATACTGTGTACCGATTCGCGTGATTTCAGGGCAAAATCTGTAGGAGTAGCGTCCAAAAATGTGTTTAAAAAAATCGGCCGGAAGATGGCGCTAAATGGGACAGATCCATGTTGATGACATGATTGTAAACTAAGTGTGTACCGATTTGCGTGATTTTAGGGCAAAATTTGTAGGAGCAGTGTCCAAAAATGTGTTTGAAAAAATCGGCCTGATGGTGGCGCTATATGGGACAGATCCATGTTTGTGACATGAGTGTAGACATACTGTGTACCGATTTGCGTGATTTTAGGGCAAAATCTGTAGGAGTAGTGTCCAAAAATGTGTTTTAAAAAATCGGCCTGAAGGTGGCGCTAAATGGGACAGATCCATGTTGATGACATGATTGTAAACTAAGTGTGTACCAATTTGCGTGATTTTAGGGCAAAATTTGTAGGAGCAGTGTCCAAAAATGTGTTTTAAAAAATCGGACTGAAGGTGGCGCTAAATGGGACAGATCCATGTTGATGAGATGATTGTAGACATACTGTGTACCGGATTTGCGTGATTTTAGGGCAAAAATTGTAGGAGCAGTGTCCAAAAATGTGTTTTGCAAGAATCGGCCTCATGGTGGCACTAGAAGAGGGCCGTGTGAGAATTGATGTGGAGGTTGTGGTTTGGCATGCAAGGAGTGTGTGTGCAAAATTTGGCATGGATCGGGGCAACGGTTGCGGAGATATGAGCAGGGCAAAAGTGTGACGTGTGACGTGTGACAGACTGACTGACTGACTGACTGACTGACTGACTGACTGACTGACTGACTGACTGACGGACAGCTGGTCGAGGTTTTGATAGTAAATGCGACCTGACGGTCGCAATAAAGTACAACCTTGACCCTTGATATGGAGAAACAAGGTTTCATCTCTGTATTTGTACTGTAATACAAGTGTATTTATATTTAAGGCAAACAAGCATGAGCGGCATAAACACAAGTGGCTGACGGATGGATTTCCACAGAAAAATATATTTTTAGAATTGTGTAATTTTTATTCAATAATAGAAGAAGGGTAACTTGAGGTACTGCAATATTGTGCTGTCCTTTATGTTACGTTTACATGTTTCTGGCCTGGTACTATTTGATACAACTCCTAGTCGAATAACTCACAAATATCTTTCGGGATTGGAGGGGTGGAGAAAGACGACATTAGAAGCCATTCTCTAAGCCGTCTTTGTGGCCAGGAATTCAATTAAGTGCATTATTTTATATCATAGCACAACTCACTACGGACAGGAGGTCTGCTTTAGCATAAGATGTTTCCAATTAGGGTTACAGTATATAAAACCTACTATCTGTAGGCTATATTTTGTCTCTCTATTCAGCTGTATTTCAAAAACCTCAAGTAATGCGTAGCTTTTCCATTGTGCATCCATTCATAATTACAAAAGCATTATGAAGGCTTTGCAGCCTGAACATCTACTGTAGTTTAAAGTGGTTTATATGTAGGTTTGTGATGCCCATCCTGGACTCCGTGGGCTTAGTTTGCAACGCCCACCTACAAAAAACACTAAAGTATAGGTAGGGTTGTCACGATTATGACATTTTACATGACGATTGTAATTGTCACTCAAATAATTGCGATTAACGATTTAATGGTGTTTTTGTCGTTGAATATTACATTTCCCTTTGGCTTTTAGGCTTTGAAGTTGAACATGGTAGATATGACACATGACCAAAATATACAAAGAAATTACTGACACATTTGACAACTTTATACTTAAAAAAGAACATTGATAGTGGAAATAGCCGATCTACAAGCTCACAACGCGTCGCGATGGCTGACATTTCTTAGAGGTTTGGCAAAACCCTTGGCAGGGAATGTGTTAATATAATGAAACTGACTATGGGTTTGATACCTGGGGATTGATACCTGGAGTGTCCTCGCGGACAAAGCAGCGCAAACCGTTCTCAGCCAAAGTGGCTTGTAAATATTGGTAGTTGCGGGTTGTTGTTTTTTTTACGCTTGTGTGCAGTTTCTGTTCATGCTAAAGTGTGTTTGCTCATTTGGACTTGCTTCCTAATGTCGTTTAACCCAGCTTCTCAAAATGTTTCATGTCAAGAATTATTTGATGCTTCTCCAACATTGCGAGGAATCAAAACAAAAACAAGTCTGATGCTCCTGTACACAAGATGTACTAAATGAATAAAGAACACCTTGAACCAGAGCAGAGAATGGGGCTCAGAGAGCTGGGAGGCCAGTGTGTTGGAAGCCATCCTCGCCGACTGGGCGCGATCACATATCAAGTGCCATTAAGCTCGGAATAACGATGCCTATACAGTAGCTGCATTCCTGTATACAATATACCAAACTTTATGTACATGTACAGCTGAGGATGCTTTTTTCATTCTCTTTGCTCTTTTGCCTTTTGCACTCTCTATCTTTCCTACGTCAGTATTACTTATTATATTACTTATTTTTATCTTTAGATGTGTTGTTTTTGTTGTTTTGCTGTTATTTTATATACTGTGTGAAGGAAGCCGAACAAAAATACGTTTTACTCTTATGTACCTGTACAAAAGACGTAACAACCAGTAAGACTCCCTAATCGGGAGATAAGCGACCGTCAGGTCACAGCGTGATTTTAGGCCAAAATGTATAGGAGCAGTGTCCAAAAATGTGTTTGAAATAATCTGCCTAATGGTGGCGCTATATGGGACAGATCCATGTTGATGAGATGAGTGTAGACATACTGTGTACCGATTCGCGTGATTTCAGGGCAAAATCTGTAGGAGTAGCGTCCAAAAATGTGTTTAAAAAAATCGGCCGGAAGATGGCGCTAAATGGGACAGATCCATGTTGATGACATGATTGTAAACTAAGTGTGTACCGATTTGCGTGATTTTAGGGCAAAATTTGTAGGAGCAGTGTCCAAAAATGTGTTTGAAAAAATCGGCCTGATGGTGGCGCTATATGGGACAGATCCATGTTTGTGACATGAGTGTAGACATACTGTGTACCGATTTGCGTGATTTTAGGGCAAAATCTGTAGGAGTAGTGTCCAAAAATGTGTTTTAAAAAATCGGCCTGAAGGTGGCGCTAAATGGGACAGATCCATGTTGATGACATGATTGTAAACTAAGTGTGTACCAATTTGCGTGATTTTAGGGCAAAATTTGTAGGAGCAGTGTCCAAAAATGTGTTTTAAAAAATCGGACTGAAGGTGGCGCTAAATGGGACAGATCCATGTTGATGAGATGATTGTAGACATACTGTGTACCGGATTTGCGTGATTTTAGGGCAAAAATTGTAGGAGCAGTGTCCAAAAATGTGTTTTGCAAGAATCGGCCTCATGGTGGCACTAGAAGAGGGCCGTGTGAGAATTGATGTGGAGGTTGTGGTTTGGCATGCAAGGAGTGTGTGTGCAAAATTTGGCATGGATCGGGGCAACGGTTGCGGAGATATGAGCAGGGCAAAAGTGTGACGTGTGACGTGTGACAGACTGACTGACTGACTGACTGACTGACTGACTGACTGACTGACTGACTGACTGACTGACTGACTGACGGACAGCTGGTCGAGGTTTTGATAGTAAATGCGACCTGACGGTCGCAATAAAGTACAACCTTGACCCTTGATATGGAGAAACAAGGTTTCATCTCTGTATTTGTACTGTAATACAAGTGTATTTATATTTAAGGCAAACAAGCATGAGCGGCATAAACACAAGTGGCTGACGGATGGATTTCCACAGAAAAATATATTTTTAGAATTGTGTAATTTTTATTCAATAATAGAAGAAGGGTAACTTGAGGTACTGCAATATTGTGCTGTCCTTTATGTTACGGTTACATGTTTCTGGCCTGGTACTATTTGATACAACTCCTAGTCGAATAACTCACAAATATCTTTCGGGATTGGAGGGGTGGAGAAAGACGACATTAGAAGCCATTCTCTAAGCCGTCTTTGTGGCCAGGAATTCAATTAAGTGCATTATTTTATATCATAGCACAACTCACTACGGACAGGAGGTCTGCTTTAGCATAAGATGTTTCCAATTAGGGTTACAGTATATAAAACCTACTATCTGTAGGCTATATTTTGTCTCTCTATTCAGCTGTATTTCAAAAACCTCAAGTAATGCGTAGCTTTTCCATTGTGCATCCATTCATAATTACAAAAGCATTATGAAGGCTTTGCAGCCTGAACATCTACTGTAGTTTAAAGTGGTTTATATGTAGGTTTGTGATGCCCATCCTGGACTCCGTGGGCTTAGTTTGCAACGCCCACCTACAAAAAACACTAAAGTATAGGTAGGGTTGTCACGATTATGACATTTTACATGACGATTGTAATTGTCACTCAAATAATTGCGATTAACGATTTAATGGTGTTTTTGTCGTTGAATATTACATTTCCCTTTGGCTTTTAGGCTTTGAAGTTGAACATGGTAGATATGACACATGACCAAAATATACAAAGAAATTACTGACACATTTGACAACTTTATACTTAAAAAAGAACATTGATAGTGGAAATAGCCGATCTACAAGCTCACAACGCGTCGCGATGGCTGACATTTCTTAGAGGTTTGGCAAAACCCTTGGCAGGGAATGTGTTAATATAATGAAACTGACTATGGGTTTGATACCTGGGGATTGATACCTGGAGTGTCCTCGCGGACAAAGCAGCGCAAACCGTTCTCAGCCAAAGTGGCTTGTAAATATTGGTAGTTGCGGGTTGTTGTTTTTTTTACGCTTGTGTGCAGTTTCTGTTCATGCTAAAGTGTGTTTGCTCATTTGGACTTGCTTCCTAATGTCGTTTAACCCAGCTTCTCAAAATGTTTCATGTCAAGAATTATTTGATGCTTCTCCAACATTGCGAGGAATCAAAACAAAAACAAGTCTGATGCTCCTGTACACAAGATGTACTAAATGAATAAAGAACACCTTGAACCAGAGCAGAGAATGGGGCTCAGAGAGCTGGGAGGCCAGTGTGTTGGAAGCCATCCTCGCCGACTGGGCGCGATCACATATCAAGTGCCATTAAGCTCGGAATAACGATGCCTATACAGTAGCTGCATTCCTGCCGTTCCTCCTTTGGCAACTGAGCGGCTGATGGGAGTGTCAACAAAGTTGCCTTAGTGCCTATCACTGCCGGGTGACAGTTGAGCAGTGCTGAAGCGTTGTATTCAACGCTTTTGCACGTACACCAGCAGCGGCTCAATGACGCTTCGGTCGTCATCGTAACGCTGCTTTGTGTTTTTTGCCTTAACATGGGAGTGGGTGGGGGTTATGCTGCTACCAGTGTGATCGCGCCCATCACTCTGACAGAGGAGAGTTCAGAGTCCAACTGCACATGGCTGGTGTTGTGACCTATTAAGGTTTCTAAGCTTGGCATCGAGTCTGGAGGGGACTATGGTATTAGACACTGAGCTGTATGTAATCTACAGCAGTGGTTTTCAACCTAGCGTGCGTTCTTGAGTGAGTGAGTGAGTGAGTGAGTGAGTGAGTGAGTGAGTGAGTGCGCGCTTGAGTGACTGAGTGAGTGTGTGTGCTTGTGTGATATTAACTCACCTCTCTCCTTCTTTTCCTTGGAAAAGGAGTCAAACTTTCTGCGTATAGATTTTCTCCGTTTATGCGTTTCTGCAAAAAGAAAGACCAGAATAATGAATTCCATTGCACACACACACACGCACACTACTACTACTAGACATAGTAGTGCCTACTTGACATGAGGTACTTTGACATATTGATACTTTTACTTAAGTAAAACATTTGAGTACTTTTGAGTACACCTGGACACGTGGCAGCGGAAAGCCTTTCCAGAAAGACACATTATGACGCTGTGACCTTGTTATCTCTCTCTGTAATGAGAGCTTCATTCACCCCATTCAAGTACACCACTGACGTCAACTCAGTTGCGAAACACACTGTGTCATACTGTATACTGTAGTGTGTATCATCATACAGTGCACTCATCGTAATGAGTGCACTGTATGATGATAAACACTATACAGTATGACACACACTGTACAATATGATGATACACACTGTACAGTGTACACATGATACAGTCGCTGAAATCTGTATAAATATGACGTCACGCTACGTTTAACCATGTTTCACTGGTCAAAACACACACACACACACACACATGCGCGCACACACACCACACACACACACACACACACACACACACACACACACACACACACACACACACACACACACACACACACACACACACACACCCCAAAGGAACCAAACATCAACGTTTCTGACACCCTGTTATCCCCAAATTAATGAATCTCTCTCTCTCACACATACAATACACACACAGGGAACAAAACAACAAGCAAACAACAAAGTTCCCGTCACCCCTTTAACCTCAAATTAACTTATATAATTGACCCACTCTGTCTCACTCTCGCACGCACACACACACACACACACATACAATTGACACAAACACACGCACATCCTTTCTCTTTCATCTTATACCCCCCCCCCCCCCCCCCCCCCTCACGCACGCAGCCAACTCAAATGGTCCTTATTATGTGAGTTTATGTCTGTGCAGTTCAGAGAGCAGTACAAGAATAGCTCAGGCCAACATAAAGCCTTTGTTTGTTTGAATAAGCCTGCGCTTAATGACTGCACCGCCACACAGCCACAGGACACTGTGCGCGTGCATGTCTGTGTTCGAGCGTGCGTGTGTGCGTGTCTTTCTGTGTGTATGTGCGTGCTACAGTAGCAGTCAGTTGTGTAACCGGGGACAATATATGCACTATTCCATACAAAAGCAAGCGGACATGTGTTTCGTATCTGTGGGTTTGCGTGCGACGTGCGTACCTGCTTGCATGCATACGTGTGTTAGAAGTTAAAGGAGCACCTCATCCATTATAAAGATGGCAACATTTCTCATGCTGTTTCTCAGAGGAAGGCTGTGGACGGTTCAGGCAGGCTCTGTCAGTCTCATTTCAAAAGTAGATTTCAAACTTTTATTTGGATTTGTTTTATTAAAGTAAGAACAATTGCTTCTACTTTAGCATACTAACGTTCCAGGGAGATAAAGGCCGTAGTTTGTATTGGCTTGGCATCTCTATTAACACATTGGGTGCCCCTAGATGGCGCCACATTTATCCCCTCTGGATGCCCAGACCCACCACCATTGTATTGCACACGGCCCTGCTGCGTCAATGCATGCGTCATGACGTCACTTGGTCACATGACCGCAGACAGGATGTTGTTGTGTAACATACTGTATGGGCCAGTGTTGATCATAGCTGTTGATTGCCGATCAAAAGTTGGTCATTTTGCCACAGTCTGCCACAGTTTTAGCCATAAAAAATACATCAGAGATAAAGGGCGTTTAAGATGGGGAAATGCATTGGAGTATATGGAGAAAAACGGCCGCGCGATGCTACATCCACGGGTAGCCCCGACCTTACGGTGAGATTTAAAGTTGTTACTGTAAATACAGTAAACGCGGCAAACGCGTCGTGGGCCTCCAGCGACATCAAAGAGTTTGACGCGTGGGCACCCGCTGAGTTAATATGGGCAGGTTTCTGAACTGTCCTCAGCCCACCACTGACACACAGAGTACAGATGGAAATGGTGCCATCTTATTATGAGCATGATTAAAAACCGATTACAGTATATGAAGATGAAAGTGAAATTAAGACAGAATTACACATGTACAAACTGTAACTGCTGACCACCATTTTTTGTGTATTTGTATGTAGAACGTCAAGATTATTAGACAATATTAACATGAATTGACATTAACTAGCTAATAAAGAAGTAAACGTCGCTGTTTATGTAGTGAGTGACATTATAAAACTAAGAAAACACTCAACAACTAAAACTAGATGTTGGGAGTAAAAACTAAATATTTGAGTTAACCCATTAAAACCGGGAAGGCATCTGTGTCCACGAAGTGTGTGAACTACTAATTTAGAAGGCATTTGTAGAATCGGCCTCAGGTCTTGAATAAAAACAAAAACAAGGCTTTACAAAAAGCAATAACTGAGTGGTGAGTCAGGCGCGCTGTTTCACTATGTATGTAGTAGACATGCACTCCGGTTAAGTCCTGTGTATGTTAGGGGTCAGGCAAAGATGGCGTTTTTAGTGTCGGCTAATCCGAGGTCAGCTCTCTCCGGTCTTAAGAGGAGGAATGTTTTGGCGTTCGCTTCCCAGATTGCCTGATATCCGGAATGCTTGGAACACCGGGGGGAATGCTGGGAATTCTGCTCTCTCCCCCCGGAGAGGAGAGGAGAAGAGGAGACTGGGGAATCTAACGTGAAATTCAAGTTCAAACGGAACGAGAGGGAGGGAGAGATAGCGAGAGAGAGAGAGAAAGAGAGAGAGAGAGAGAGAGAGAGAGAGAGAGAGACTGGGTCACCGAGTTTTGTGTGTGTGTGTGTGTGTGCGTGCGTGTGTGTGTGTGTGTGTGTGCTTGTGTGTGCGTGCGTGCGTGCGTGTTGTCAAACTCCCCTGGCTACAGGAAATTAAAGTTTATTTCTAGGGAACGTGACCCTGCACATCACACACTCCCCCTAGAGCACTACTGTCTCACTCACCGCTTCCTAGATGCTTGTGAGTGCATCTATGTACATATATACAGTATATCTGTCTGTTTATTGGATGTGCACTTATTAGACCGTCCTAAATCTTATCCCCGTGAAGAGTTAGCGTACCTAATCGTGTAGAGCTGCAGCGGCTCTCAACCTTTTTATGCCGTTATTTTTATGCCCCCCAAAATAATCCTACAGTATTAGAACTCGACACAAGCACTTGGAACATAGCAGTTGAGGCATTACATTTAGTTCAAGCTTGTAGATGGCAGATCTTGTAGATGCTTGTAGATCGGCTATTTTCACAATGTTTGTCTCTCGCTTATATATTTATTTGACAATTTGCCAATGTTTGAGGCATTTTTACAGTAGAGTTAGTTGGTTACATTTGATGCAGTAATGGTCTTGTTTCTTTTCTTTTCTTCTTTTTTCCCCCCAGGTATTAAAAAGGTCTGTCCTCTGGGGACCAGCCAAAAACCATGGGGTCCCGACCCACATGTTGAGAACCACTGGTGTAGAGGGACAAAAGGAGCTGGTCCAATAGTAGAGCCTTGTGACACCCCGGTCAACCAAGTAGGTAGCGGTTTAAGTCTTGCTTTATCGACAGAAAAACAGTAGGCCTGTCCTTGACTAAAACAATTCTTAGTCGTCTAATGGTATGTCCCTCCGCTCCTTTTCCCCCCTAAACACGAAATATCTTCACCCCAGAATATGGACGAGGGTTATAGTGGTTAAACTACATACTGTATTTATATATTGTATATATTGTCTACTTATTTAGGCATTCGGTTTGGCGCAAAATTCAAATCATTTCATGGAAACATTGGATTACCGGATCAGCATTCATGATGGGAATGGCCAACGGGCCAGATTAACCACATGATTAATGAAAGCAGGACCGTGCGGGAAATGGAATTAGATAGAATTACGACGAGACCGAATGAAAGAGAGGGAAGAGAAGGAAAGAAAGACAACTCATTTTAAAGAGAGGTTTAGAACAGTCAAAAATAGCAGATATACAACAAGCTCTCTGCTGTGGTCCACGGTCAAATACATATCATTGTTGGGGTCCTTGGCATTTTGTAGAATGGGCTTCAGCCAGGTCTTAATGGGTGAAGAGCAATAGACAAAATAACTGAACGAGAAGGTCAGGAGCAGAGACAGAGAACGGTAGATAGACAGGGAGGTGGAGAGACAGAAGATAGAGACGGAGACAGACAGAGACAGAGAGACAGACAGAGAGGTGGAGAGACAGAAACAGATAGAGACAGAGAGAGACAGACAGATAGAGACGGAGACAGACAGAGACAGAGAGAGACGGAGACATACAGAGAACGGAGGAACAGCAGGAGGAGAACGCAGCATGAAAATGAACCTCCGAGTCCAGACGCACCAAATAAGTACAAAACCTGACTCACCACAACTGACACATTTCACCAAGAATTCACCCATGCCATGCCAGGAGCCCACACGCACGCGCACACACACATTCACACACACACACACACACACACACACACACACACACACACACACACACACAGACACACGCACGCACATGCACACACACAGCGTGTGTGCCTGTGAAAACAAGCTTAAGAGTTTCTCTGTTTAGATTCCTGCTGGGTCACAGCTATAGACAACCTAACCTCCTGGAGAGAGGAATGGACACACAGAGAGAGAGAGAGAGAGAGAGAGAGAGAGAGAGAGAGAGAGAGAGAGAGAGAGAGAGAGAGAGAGACAGACAGAGTAAATACCTCTCTGTATTATTTGAAAAACTGCTGCTCCCTCTGTACTATTGCAATACACTTGAATGTTGTTTGTATTTGCCTCTAAGTGATGGCTACATCTCTAAATATTGTTTATTTTCTTGCTTTGACCATGTTTGATTTTGAGAGAGAGAGGGTAAGAGTGATATGGCGAGAAAGACAGGAGAAGAGGTAGAGCGATATGTGACGGCGTGAGGGAAAAAGATAAGTAACTGAAGGGAGAGGAGATGGAGAGGGGGAGAGGGGGTACAAGGAGAAGAACAGAAATCCCCAGGAGAAAAGAGAGAGAGACATTAACAGAGAGGAGACACTTAAACTATGGAGAAAGGATGGATACATGCAGAGAGAGAGAAAGAGAGAGACCACAGACACACTTGTAAAACAGAGAAGAGAATCAGAACACAAAACAGTAACTAAGAGAGAGAGAGAAAGCCAGAGACAGAGACAGAGAGAAAGAGAGAAAGAGACAGGGAGAAAGAGAGAGAGAGACCGACCCCAGGGGAGGAAAGTTGAAGGAATATTCCCACACAGTCCTAACTCAGGTTTTTGTCCCACAGTCAGAGTTCACATGTAATGCTCTGGTTTATCTCTCTAATGAAATGCCTTGTTTTAATACTGAGAGCACGTTCATGCACTGGAAATGACTCATTGACATAAATAAACTGTGTTTTTGCCGTGTTTTAATATGAGTGTGTGTGGTGCTTGAAACCTTCAATGTGGCCTTATGGTTGCGTCTTGTGTAGCCTACACTACAGTACTCGAGTCAAAGGATGGATTCTTGTGTTCAAATATTACTCAACTACTAGGGCTGTCTTCGACACAGGATTTATGGAGTCGATTCGAGTCGCGGGGGTTAATCCGACGCGTCGACGAATCGTTTTATAGTCTACTTTGTGTAAAAAAAAAAAAAAAAAAGTGTTGCTTTAAACCACGTCAACATAATAGAATAATACATTAAGAGATTAATTGAATACACAGTGTTTTCGGTGATATCGGTGCGCGAGCACAAATGTTATCTGCATAGCAGCCCAGCCAGCACGCCCACATGGGTCCCGCATGGGTACGAGTTGGGCTACTTGGGTACCACGTGGGCATGGGCTTGATGTGGGCAAATTACATGGGTCCCACGTGGGATACATGTGGGATACCTGGGCATGGGTTGGAAGTGGGCTTTCCCACATGGTTCCCACATGGGCTAAATGTGGGCTAACTGGGCATGGGATTGAAGTGGGCTGGCCCAAGTGGTTCCCACGTGGGCTACATGTGGGATAACTGGGCATGGGATGGAGGTGGGCTGGCCCAAGTGGTTCCCACGTGGGCTACATGTGGGATAACTGGGCATGGGATGGAGGTGGGCTGGCCCAAGTGGTTCCCACATGGGCTACATGTGGGCTAACTGGGCATGGGATGGAAGTGGGTTGGCCCACGTGGTTCCCGCATGGGCTACATGTGGGCTAAGTGGGCATGGGATGGAAGTGGGCTGGCCCAGGTGGTTCCCGCGTGGGCTACATGTGGGCTAACTGGGCATGGGATGGAAGTGGGCTGGCCCACGTGGTTCCCGCATGGGCTACATGTGGGCTAACTGGGCATGGGATGGAAGTGGGCTGGGGCACGAGGTTCCTGCATGGGCTACATGTGGGCTAACTGGGCATGGGATGGACGTGGGCTGGCCCACGTGGTTCTCGCATGGGCTACATGTGGGCTAAGTGGGCATGGGATGGAAGTGGGCTGGCCCAGGTGGTTCCCACGTGGGCTACATGTGGGCTAACTGGGCATGGGATGGAAGTGGGTTGGCCCAGGTGGTTCCCGCGTGGGCTACATGTGGGCTAACTGGGCATGGGATGGAAGTGGGTTGGCCCACGTGGGTCCCGCAAGGGCTACATGTGGGCTAACTGGGCATGGGATGGACATGGGCTGGCCCACGTGGTTCCCGCATGGGCTACATATGGGTTAACTGGGCATGGGTTGGAAGTGGGCTGCCCACGTGGTTTCCGCATGGGCTACATGTGGGCTAACTGGGCCTGGGATGGAAGTGGGCTGGCCCACGTGGTTCCCACATGGGCTAAATGTGGGCTAACTGGGCATGGGATGGAAGTGGGCTGGCCCACGCAGTTTCTGCATGGGCTACATGTGGGCTAATTAGGCCTGGGTTTATTTTTTGGCTGTGAATTTTGGCTTAGGCAGTGGGGAAAAACATATTTCCTTTAAATATTTCCATATGAACCAACCAAGAGTAGCCTAGTTATTAACAACAGCTTGACCAAAATATCTATACACAGGGTTATGTAAAATAATAATAATAATAGTAATAATATCCATGGCTTTGATGCTATAACAATTCCATGCTGTACCAATAGGAGAGATAACAGGCAAATGTTGATCAAAATAACACTTCTATATTCTCAAATTGTTTAGACTTGTTGTAAATTAAGTAATGCAGATGCTTAACAGTAATGTAACTCTTGATTGGGTAAAATGAAACCAAATGGACCTGTAGATATATGAGGGTCCATTTGGTCACCAAATCGCCATCATTTAGCTGGGGACGACCTGGAACCCTCCCAAGGACCACTGGTTTGTGTGTGTGTGTGTGTGTGTGTGTGTGTGTGTGTGTGTGTGTGTGTGTGTGTGTGTGTGTGTGTGTGTGTGTGTGTGTGTGTGTGTGTGTGTGTGTGCGTGCGCGTGCGTGCGTGTGTGCATGTGTGCTTTTAACCTGTCGGGTGGTAGTAGGAAAAACATTCATTTCATTACTTCTATTTTGACCATATGCTCCTAAAACAACATTCGACAACATTACATTATATTCATTAAAATAAGTTAAGCAGACTCCTGGTCAAATCCACACTCAAAAATGCCAAGATCATAATGCATTGCATCGCAAAACTGTTCTGTTTTTATAGAGCTGCTATTCATGCAAAAATGTAGTTATTATGTGTGGTTATAAACATTTTAGAGAGAAGCCTCAGGCCATACACAATCTGTCTGTGTTCCCACGATTGGCCAGGCTTTGGACTTTGCTTTATGTGCTGCTAGTTAGTTTACCTAGCTGCTTTGTACAACACCACTAGCCTAGCAGAGCTAAACAATCCACCCAATACTGCAGTCTGGCTACGTTAGGCTACAACACCACATTCATTTTGTTCAACAAGACAGACAGACAGACAGACAGACAGGCAGACAGGCAGGCAGGCAGGCAGGCAGGCAGGCAGGCAGGCAGGCAGGCAGGCAGGCTGGCAGGCAGACAGACAGACAGACAGACAGACAGACAGACAGACAGACACACACACACACACAGTGAGTAGACCAAACCAAGCCTCTCATTACCATGTGAATACAGGGTGATTTCACATGTAGGTGTTATTGACCGTCTAACCAATCACTGTGCTTCCCAGACTTTTTTGAAACTGAATCACTTTTTCTTTGTCATTTGAGAGTGAGGAACTGGACAGGACTTGCTTCCACGAATGGACCTTAAAAAATCCAAAAGTATATGGTAAGTAGCCTCATTGTCTAATCTATATTCTAAAATGTTCTAGACTAGCCTAGATACAGGCTAGTTTTAACTCACGGTTTGTTGATTTTGTCAACTTAACTAAGGACATTATCTTTAAACAACAAGTTACATGTTTTATGCTCTAGATGTAATGTTATGTTATCACATTGTAACAAATTATTTCAAACCATGGATTTAGGCAGGCCAGTATTGTTATATATTATGTTTTAAATCCCTAGATTACAATGTATGTTGGTTTACCGTATGTGCTGTATATGTTGGTTAATGTACCCAATGTGTTCCTAGTCTGGGCAAACCCACAAAAACAGCAGCTCTACTAGCTAATAAAGCATCACAGCACGTTATGAGCTTGTAAATCAAGCCAGATTGAAATATGTGTGGGCCTACATTGAAATTTACATTGCTTTAACTTTTGAAATCTCATTTGTCCCCTCTTTCTTGAAGACAAATAATGTGCTCAACCCAAACCTGAAAAGCAGAGGCTTCAATCTACAGACAGACAATGAAGTACCCCATAAGTGACAATGGTAATATAAACTTACATAATGTTTGTGATTTTGTTGGGATATTGATCTTGGCTAACTTTAATGTTGTGTGGAAAAAACTGAAGTTGAATGTGACAGCATACGGCTGCAGCTAACTAGTGGAAGGGGCAGATTTGTTGAAGAGATCACGGTTGGCAGTTACATTTTTATTCTACATCAAGGGTCTTCAACAGGGGGTCCGGGACACCTAGGGGGTCCTCAGAGTCACTAAAGGGGGTCCTCCAAATATTTGTGTGATAGAAACCTTATTTTCTCATTTTTTATTTTAACCACTTGAACCCTAGCGTCCATATTCTGAGAACTTGAGCCAAAAATAGCAGATCTACAAGCTCACAACGCCTTGCACTGCGAGGCGTTGTGAGCTTGTAGATCAGACATTTGGGCAAAGAGGTTTTGTAGAGAGGGAAAAGAGCAGACCAAGTAGTGAGTGAAATGTCAACTTTATTAAGTATTGACTGTTCAAGTGGTTAAATATCTGAAACACAAATCGACATGGATCCAAAATACAATGATGATTTTCCTGTCATGATGAAACTATATGAAATCTATGTAAAGGTTTTGGTGGTCCCTGCTTCATCTCTCTCAACAAAGGGGTCCGTGGCCTGAAAACATTGAACATTCAAAACCAGTTTGTCCACAGTCAGCAGGCACGTAGACAGTAGGCAGCTGATAGCATAGGCCTACTCAACTTGCTTATAGAGATGCAAATCTTTGCTATTGTTTTCATTGGGTGACGGGGGTTTACTTTGGGTCATCGTCACCTGGCTTTACAAAGAATCAAATGTGCACACGCTCGCCAAATGGTCTGTGTACTACACTATTGGACTTTAGTTACTAGTTACTTATTTAGAATATTATTAGGCTATAAAACATAGGCCTACATTAATCTCTTCAGCCCTATACATTTTGTCTATTTGAAAATAGCCAATCTACAAGCTCACAATGCGTCGCAATGCACTTCACTGGCATTTCGGCTGGCATTTCGCCTACTAAAATCTCATTCCTGGTGACGCCAGTGTAAGTGTGTTTAAAGATAGAATGACTACTTTACATTCATATCTTGTGGCTAATCCTTTCTTTGACTTTTGCCATAAACTCAGGAATTGCCATGTCGGAGATATCTAAGGTTAAGGCTTCCTGGGTGAAGGCAAGATGGACAGACCAGTGGAACGCAGCAGAACCATCCAGGCTTCACCAATTCATCAAGGATCTCACAGATGTTCCTGACCAGCACCTCCCCCGTAAGGAGTGGACAACCCTCAATCACCTGAGGACAGGTGTGGGACGTTTCAGTGCAGCACAGGATCCATCACAGACTGTGTAGCATGTGATGACCAGCTGCCCTATATACCAGCCACTGAATGGTGATCGTGGCTGAGAATGATCATGACCTAGACAATGACACACTCGACTGGATTGCTGCAACGGAGTGTAAGGACATACAACAGAAAAAGATCTGGATGATGTGCCACCCCATTAGACAAACTCTCTCTCTCTCCCCCCTGTGGTTGGCTAAAAAAAACACCCACAAGCACAGCGGACCCAGATTGATGAATGCAACATGAATGAACAGTGGATTCCAGAAAACCTATGCCCTAAAACAGTTTTGTTACAAAATTCAAGATTTTGATGCACCTCTTACACAATTTATGTTTTTGGACATTTTTTATCGTTTATTTTGTTCTGTTAGCAGTCTGTGGAGCATTATGGGAATATCTCTTTTTGCATTTCAAGTGTTTTTTTTAATGTACTGTATGTACACTTGCACATTTGATCTGTTTGCCTTCATGCTGCTGCTATCTTTATTTATATTGTATTTTATTATCTTGTTTATTTTTGTAATAAACTTTGTCAAATATACAGTATATTGTCTATTTCATCCAAAATGTATTTTAGGTGTTTCAATAATTAACACAGTTCATGTCAAACACTGTTTTAGTCTACCATTAAAATCTTCCTAGGAGCAAGGTTGAGCCCACTTGGATCCCACGTTTATCCCCTATGGTTCCCGCATAGAATTGCCTAGGTGGGGCCCAACCAGGGCCCATGTAGAACCCACCTAGAGCCCACACAGGCTAGCCCAAGCGGCTCCCACCTGGGTCCCATATACATTTGCCGAGGTGGGGCCCACCCAGGACCCATGCAGAACCCACCCAGAGCCCACATGGGCTAGCCCAAGTGGTTCCCACTTGGGTCCCATATAAATTTGCCGATGTGGGGCCCACCCAGGGCCCCTGCAGAACCCACGTTGATCCCACGTGGGCTAGCCCAAGTGGTTCCCACTTGGGTCCCATATAAATTTGCCGAGGTGGGGCCCACCCAGGACCCATGTAGAACCCACGTTGAACCCACGTGGGCTAGCCCAAGTGGTTTCCACCTGGGTCCCATATAAATTAGCCGAGGTGGGGCCCACCCAGGGCCCATATAGAACCCACACAGAGCCCACGTGGGCTAACCCACGAGGGACCCTTGTGGAAACCGCGGACATTCCCACATAGAACCCACGTGGGCTAGCCCAGGCGGTTCCCACATGGGTCCCATATAAATTTGCCGAGGTGGGGCCCACCCAGCGCCCACGTAGAACCCACGTTGAGCCCACGTGGGCTAGCCCAAGTGGTTCCCACCTGGGTCCCATATAAATTAGCCGAGGTGGGACCCACCCAGGGCCCATGTAGAACCCACACAGAGCCCACGTGGGCTAACCCACGAGGGACCCTTGTGGAAACCGCGGACATTCCCACATGGGGCCCATGTAGGGAAGCCCACCCTGTACCCATGCGGGACCCATGTGGGCGTGCTGGCTGGGAGTGTACAACCATAGAGTTATAACACACCGTTAAAACAAATAAAACATCTCCGCTGTTTCAACTCTGCCCCGTCTCTCTGCAGCGTGCAGTAGAGATGAGACATTCGCGAACGATTCCGCTCTCTTGAACGGCTCTTTTAAATGAACGATGGGATCCAGTCCGCAGTCGCGGGACACAGAGCACTGACAGAGTAATGAGTCAGTGTCGAGAACGAATTCATTTCAGAAAAGGATCATAAACAGGTGGAGGCACAGCTCCCGCTTGAGCCAGGAGTGTGTGGACATGTCATGGACGCAAACACAGCGAAACACAATCATTCATCATGGATTACAACACTGGAACAATTCAGAAGCACTTTAATTAGAAAATGTAACTTGTAGCCTACACTTGTGTATGTTAATTTGACTTTAGAAGATTGTTTACTACTTCGTGGACGCGCGTTTGTGCTGTGGCAGGTTATTTAATATGGGATTTTGACAGCGTGCTTCCTCCTCTTAACGGAACACTGTCCCGGCTCTGAATGTTTTAACGAAGCGGCGGTCTGAACCGTTCTGGCCGTTCCGTCTCACTTTCAACCCGACGCTGGTGCGAGACAATAAATAACTGTTCGCCGCTACTTCTCATTGGAAGTACATGACACCACACCAGTCCAGCAGTGCACCGCAGTAGCCTACTGGCAGTAGTAGGCTAACTGGTGATATAAAAAAATATATATTTTCGCTTCGACTCAAACAATTGGCGTCGATTCCCGGGGCTTAAAACGACGCGTCGATTCGTCGATTTTTAGAAGACACCCCTATCAACTACAATTTGAAAGTTACTCTGTAAAATATGTACTTGAGTTAAAGGTACTGGAGTACGTGCATTAAAGGTTTAAAAGTATTCTAAATATTTAAAAGTACAAATTACATTTGTTTTTTTTATTGCAATGCATTGCATTGGTGAAAATACAGATCTACAGTCACAATTGTGGGCTTGTGGATCTGCTATTTTCACTACATTTTAAATAATATAATATGGTTAATTCATAATGTACTTCTCCCTCAAAAATACTACTCAAAGTGATCTGAGGAAGACACAGTATATTGACAATGAAACGTCACGTTATTTGCCTGCACCCTGTAATTAAAAAGGCTTTAAAACATGGGATGCCTAACACTGTGAACGTGATAACGATTAAGTGCCGTGCCCCCCCCCCCCCACGTTCACAGACGTGTTAACTGGTTACCATGGTAACCAATAGCCCCCGCTCTGCGGCAGCCAGGAGTGAGCAATAAAACTCAGTTTCCCATGATGCCTCACGGAATACTACATCCCGAGACTTCCGGCGCCTACTGAATTGTATTCATCCTGGCTGCAGAAACATGGATATACAATTATACCTCTGCTTCTTTTCCCATATCGCACGTTTGTTCAAAACGGCCTGTTTTCTATGGACCATAGCTTACACACGGATCATCGCGGTTGTACTTTTTTCTTCTCCGCATGAAAGAAAAGACTTTGAACGGCCCGTAAGCGCACAATGTATCCACAAATACCGTAGTAAAATACAGGTAGGCATACTCAAAGTGTTTGATCTGAGGAAGATATATTGGCATCGTCGAAAGTCACATTATTTGTCTGCAGGCCCTGCATCCTGTAATTAAAAAGGCTTTAATTGTTAGAATTTGCTCCAGTGCCTTCCTTCCTCATAAAAACGATGTCTTTGTGGGGCTCCTAGCTGGGCCATTGCAGCAGCATTAGTAATAGTAATAACTGGTGAGGGGATTGAGGGGACTAGCAACATACCCTCGTTTAGCCCTGATACAGGAACATATAATCTGTTGTCTCTCCCAGAGACTCCTGATTTGTTCCGTTACCAAACCACCACAGTGAAATAGGTCAGGTCCACAACTATTTGGACTTACTACCCAAACACATGTCCCTAATCCTTCACTCGTCTACTTTCGGTCTGCAGAAACCAGGGGGGAGTTTCTTTTTGTTATTGGCAGAACGCAATGTATTTGTCCTCAATGTAGTGTATACATATTAGTACGAAACATGTTTGTATAACAATAAATGACTAGTCATCCAATACTGACATATAAACACTTATTTCACTTTCAGTTTCCCTGTGACATCACCAGAAGTTTACGTTCTTACTTTAAATTAGTATTTGGACCAAAATACATTTTAACACATTGGTGTGAGACTATATATCTGATGGTTGTACAGCACGCCCCTTTACAGGCTACATTCCCACTATACACAAGCATACACTTATGCATTTTACGAAGAAACATTTGCGCATTTTATTTGACAAGCATGGCGTGGCATGTGTATATAAAGTAAATGTACAGTATACTGTACATATGACTCACATCTAGATTATTTCACATCTGTTTCTCACGCACCTATGCACGCAAACACGATTATTATCTTCCAGATGAAATGAGAAAATACTTATCTACAATAACTTGCACGCACACATACACATGCGTGCGCGCACACACACACACACACACACACACACACACACACACACACACACACACACACACACACACACACACACACACACACACACACACACACACACACACACACACACACACACACAGGTAGCTCAGAGGTGTTGAGAGCTTTATAGTTTATTGCTACAGAAATCCCACTTTATTGGGTGACTTGTAGGACAAAGGTGTTTACACATACTTACTGTACTACAGGCTACTGTCTACACCAGGGGAATTCAACAGGGGTCAGGACCCCTAGGGGGTCATCAGAGACACTGCAGGGGGGCCGACAATCTCTGTGTGAAAGGGACTTTATTTTTGTATTTTTAACCGCTTGAACCCTCACATCCCTATTCCGTGGGGAACATTAGCCGAAAATAGCAGATCTACAAGCTCACAACGCGTTGCAGATAGGGATGTCCCGATACCACTTTTTTGCTGACCGAGTACAAGTACGAGTACTTCATTTTGAGTACTCGCCGATACCGAGTACCGATACGAGTACAATTAATAATACAAAATGTCTTTAAATTACGTTTTTTTATTATTTTTTGTATCAGATGTTCCTCACTTTCTGGCTGTATATAACACATTAAATTGCATTGCTTTCCCAGAACATGGCACAACTGCCACACATTTCACTTTTTTTTTCAGGTTTAGCCCATGGAAATTCCTGTACTGTGCATGATCTTCTAGATCTGCTATGCTCAAACATTTTGTATTTTTACTTTTGATACTTTAAGAGAGAGAGAAAGGCGAAGTGGCAGAACACACAGGGTACTCGGGCGCTTTGTGAGCAGTATCTGACGAGTACCGATACCGCAAAATAGGCTGGTATCGGGGCGAGTACCGATACCACGAGTACCGATACCGCATCCCTAGTTGCAGACGCAGGCTATTTTCGGGGAAGAGGTTTGGAGTACAGGGAAAAAAGAGCATCAGACCAAGGGAGCACCGAGCCAAAGGTCAAGTTAACAAAATATTAATTTCTTTCGCATATCGGATCGTATTAGAAACATGGCGGATTTGAAATCGGGCTGTAGAATGTCCATATTTGTTCACAGCCTATGTTTCAAATCCCAGTACAAAACAGATTTGAGTGAAGATAGTTCAAGAGGAGTGGGGAGAAATAGCAACTTTGTCTCTGGAAACAAGCAGCTACAGAAGAAGCATGTTTTCCTGTATAAGACAGATGAGATAGAGTTCCTCTGACAGCGCTGCACCCATAGGGATTACAGCCGTTTCCTTGGTGTAATCATTATCAACCACTAAACAACAAAAATAGAATTCTAGCTGGGTCGTTAAAGGACAACTTTGTTTTTTTACAGCAAGGGTTCATATTTTAGATTGTAATTAGAGAAAAGAAAAAGTGAGTGTTAAAATGTTTTCATTTGCTTCGTTCTATTGTTTTATCGCGTTTACCGTGCTAAAATGTGGGGCATGCGTACGCATTGGGGCATGTGTACAAGTGGCTAAATATGTCTTTTTAGACACAATAAGCTAGCAGTTTCTTTATTACTATTTACAGTAACACTTCTAGCCCCCATAAGTCACATCCAACCATGAAAGGTTGCGTTGTATCTTGGGAATGGGCTTATTGTGTGGAAAATGACATATTTAGCCACTTGTACGCATGCCCCAACCACTGAAATAAGAATCTCTAAAACAATAGAAAGAAGTAAATTAAATAATTTTAACACTCATCTTTTATATTCTTTAATTACAATCTAAAATATGAACCCTTGTTGTAAAAAACTAAAGTTGTCCTTTAACACAATGCCTGCCAAGGGTTAAAAAGAAATCTATCTTAGTACTGCCCGGCTTTTTACAAAAAAAAAATTTGAAAATAAAAAAATAAATAAACATTTTTTGAAAAAAAATAAGCTCTCAGAAGATGTCCATTGCCCCCTTGCAGTTGGCAGAAACATATAATCAACCCCAAGAAAAATCTATTTTTAGATTAACACACACAAACAATTACAGCATGTGGATGGTGGCCATTTTGGCAGCCATCTTGAAGAAGGTGTGCAGAAAGCTGATTACATGAATAACATTTTTATATTTTTTTATCAGCATCACAGGCTGCCCAAAGAGCAGTGAACCCATTGCTGTCTCATATATTAGTGAACAGTGACCCCCAGTGGCCAAAAATGGTAGAACGTACAGTAACGTGTGAGGCGGTAGATAGCTGGGCAAAATAGAACGTTTATAAACGTGTAAGGCGGCAGATGAGTTAATGGAAATGGAATCTTGTGTTTTCCCAACACAAGAAATTTGTAAAAAACAGTGAGTCACTTCTTTTTCATTACAACCAAATATCCCCATATCAAACCAAAAATGCCGGTATTTAATAAAAGGATTGTCGAGAAGTGCAGTGTCTTGGCTGCGGTTAGCTTGTTATTCTTGTCTCTTGTGTTATAAGCCAGAACAAAAACATCTTGACATGTAAAACCCAGGAACGACAAAAACCAACAACTGTTCTATGAGTGCCTTGCAGGGCCTTGGGGCTAATAATAACACTGAGATCCCACACAGGGGAATTAAGACATTCAAACATCAAGCACTCCAGCATTCAAGACATGTTCCAAACCTAGCCATGATGAAGCCAATGCATTCTGAATGTATTTATCCTGAGCGACTGCACATTAATATGGGCGTCCCTCGGTTTGAAGTGAAAACGAAAAGCTATGCAAACAAATGAACTGTATTATTTCATCTTTGATCTTCTTTATAAAAGCATGTGTTGTATTTTATGCATTCTAAGTGCTGTAAATGGTAAATGGTAAATGGTGCATTTATATAGCGCTTTTATCCAAAGCGCTTTACAGAGATTGTGCATTACATTCACCCATTCACGCACACATTCATACACCGGTGGCAGAGGAAACCATGCAAGGCACCAACCTGCTCACCGGGAGCAATGTGGGGTTCAGAGTCTTGCCCAAGGACCCTTCGACATTAACTCAGGGGGAGCCCGGATTCGAACTGGGAACCCTTCGTGAACCCTTCGTGCTCTAATAACGGTTTCTCTACCCCTGAGCTATGCCGCTGTAATATGACTCAATGTCAACGTCTTGGACGCCTTCTCCAACCGATCGATGTCACTGCACTTGACAAGTGATCAAACATCCACTGATGCTGAGATCGGGCTTGGTTATTGCATACCATGCAACAAGTGCATACACTGGAAACAAATCAAAATAAACTCATAGATAGAGATGTACCGATACAAGTTTTTTCCTTCCCGATATCAATTCCCATACCCAAAACTTGCACATATACCAATCTAATTTCGAAGGTCTTTTCCAGGGTTTTGTGAAAACTTTATGTTGCTACATGTACAGCCCCAAGATTATATGTATTTGGCCGCCGACCACCCCATCTCAAAGTATTTTTATTCCAGGGTCCGCCAGAAGCAAAGATTTGAGCAAAAACAGTATAAAATATGGCTAAAATCTAAAATAACACAGACGTGTTAAAGGGATATTTCACTTTCAAAAAAACCTTTGGTAATTTTATCATCTAATCAGGCTTTTATGAATACCCTGAACAGTTTTTAATTAGCTTGATTGAATATTTAGATATTTGATGTAAATGTCACCAGGCCCTCCAGGCCCAGGGCCTCTCCCCACACACACCCATTGTAACTTCAAACTTCATTTTAACCATGATAAGATTCATTAAAAACACCCATTATTTTTTCTGGTGACTCATACTACCCTCCTAATATGTGAGCAGGCCGTGTTTTTTCGATAACTTTTTTCATTTATTTTTAACTCTTTGAGTGCCCCCTTTTTCACCACTAGAGGGCCCCAATGACCAGAGAATTCTACTTAGACAGTGCTGGTATATGCACAAGCCCTGCAGCCATGACATGCCTGAACACTTTCCTTTGTGCATGTACAGGAAGAGGATGAAGTTAGCTTGAAGTTAGCTATTGGCTATCAAGCATTTTAGAAGATCTATTTTCTGCAATTTAGCCACGATTAAACCTTGCACACCTCATGCATGGGAAAAAAACAGAGAAGAATGAGCTCTAAAAAAAAAAAAAATCCTGGATTGCATTGGAGTGGATTTGTGCAGTTTGTTCACAGCTTTCAAACAAAAAAATCCGATTGGAAATCCGTTCAGGCATTCTTGAGATAATAGCCATTATGTTTTACATGTTATGTAAACAAAAATGGCTGCCCTGTATGTTAGATGGGGTTGTATGGGGGTGTAACATGCAAAATCGCGATTGAAATCATGTTCACCAGATTTGATGGGGTCCAAAAAAAAAAATTCAAAAAAAAACTTTTCAAAAAAAAAATAATCTTTTTTTTTTTTTTTTTTTTTTTTAAAGCCGAACTAGTTCGGGATCGGCACTCTGCGATACGATAATAAAGCCGAACTAGTTCGGGATTGGCACTCTTATTTTTTTGTATTTCATTTTTTCCATTTTCCTAAATAATTATTAAAAATAAATGAAAAAAGTTATCGAAAAAACACGGCCTGCTCACGTATTAGGAAGGTAAAATGAGTCACCAGAAAAAAGAATGGGTGTTTTTAATGAATCTATCATGGTTAAAATGGAGTTTGAAGTTACAATGGGTTTGTATGTGGAGAGAAGCCCTACCACTGCTCCCTGTTGAAAGTGGAATATCCCTTTAATGACCTCCATCTCAAAATATTCCGTTCCAGGGACCCCCCAGAAGCAAAATTTGAGCCACAAATGTTCGCTTAAAAATACATACATTACAAGATTTGCACACTTTTTTTCACAACTTTTCAAAAATAGCAGATCTACAAGCTCGCAGCACTCTGTGCCACGCTGTGAGCTAGTATATCTGTATATTTTTCAATAGCTAAAGTATAAAGTAATTAAGGCCCCTCCACCTTGGGCCCTAGTAACCCAGTACCACTTTTCCCCCCTTAATTGTGACGCCCCCTGTACGTACCTTTGGGTATCCTGATCTTAAAGTCCAGGTCTCTCTCCTCCAGGTGGTAACAGGCCACCTCCTGCAGCCTGGCGCGCTCCAGCTCCGACAGGCTCTGGATGGGAACGGGCTGCAGCCGCACGCTCTGACCCAACATGGTGGCCCACGTGTGGTCGCCCTGCAAGACAACAGAGAGAGAAGAAGAAGAGAGAGAGAAGAGAGGGAGTGTAAGAGCTGTGGTTCTGAAAAGTGGAACTAACTTTGGGAACATTTGAATGATGGAAAATAAAAAGGACACTAGAGATTTATGGGAAGTCCTAGCCCACACCCATCATCATCATCATCATCATCATCATCATCATCATAACCTTTATTTCAACTTGGAATACAATTGAAGGGCAAGCCCTCATTTTCAATGTAGCCAAGATATAATAATTACAGAAATATATGAACATAAATAAATCAGGACACAGAAAGTACTTACAAAACTAGAGCATTCAAGGAACTACAACAGACAAACTAAAAATGAAATAACGCAGTTACAATATTGAACAAAAGTGTTGAAGTGAAACCCTTGCCCTGAACTGACCCGAGGAAGGCAGTGGTCTGATTTTTAAAGGACTTCTGGAGCTCATTCCAAACTGGTGCACTGACAGAAAACACTGCCTGGCCTTGCCTTGCTCTGTATGAGCAAATGGAACTGTGAGTGGTAGAAAGTCACTGACAGGGACTAGAGTTCTGATCTAACAACCCATTGAGCATTTTTCTATGTACAACACGTCTAAACGGCTAGGCTAAAACCAGGTCACTAAAAGTCAATGTTTTTTAGACAAAAAGGCTTAAATTAGACGTTGATTAGGTGTATTTTTAAGCGTCTATATCTACATCTACAGCATATATAGCCATTGAAATTACGTTGTTTCAACGTCCTAGGCTCAGCCTAGCCGTCTAAAAAGCTTTCACTTTTAGACCAGTTATAACCAGTTTTACGTTTCCGTGTCTAATAGCCGACTATGGCTCTCTGGGATACATCAGAACCCACAGATTAGCGATGTTCTGACCGATGAACTCCCTAAAGGACAACTCCACCTTCCCGTCTGTCCCCTGCACGGTCCAACAGAACCAGACACGTCACAAGCAAAACGCTTACAAAACGGGACGCGAGTGACAGCTGAGACCGCATGCACGTCATGTTTTGTCTAGAAACAACGGGGGCGGGTTGCGATTGCGGTCGGGCCTCACACTGCTATTGAACTTCTCGCTCTTCTCAAAGATGATGTCTGCTGTCATATTTTTGGTTGCGCAGCGATCAGCTCATGGCCAAAACCACACAAAACAATTCTGGGCCCCGTGGCAATGTGGTGTGGGTCACATACGGTACGGGCTGAGGTTCCTGCCTAACATCGCTGTTCTACACAGCTTCGTTTCTCAAAGTGGGTTCTGGGGACCCCCAGGGGTCCTTTGAGAGTGGGTTACCAGAAGCTCCCCGATAAAATGTGTTAATATAGCAACGCAATCATATTTTAACCACTATAACCGGGAAGAACTCATTGTTCCGCAGGTCCATTGGTCCGAGTAGGATGACCGTCGGCAGGTTAGCTATCACCAGCGTCGGCAGGTTAGCTATCACCAGCGTCGGCAGGTTAGCTACTCACCAGCGTCGGCAGGTTAGCTACTCACCAGCGTTAGTTTTACTGAGGTTAGGGTTAAGGTTGTCGGCATACCACCCTGTCAGCATATTGACGCGAACCCCTATAACCACCATATTTTATCATTTAGCTTTACAAAATAGACATATACAATACAGTCTCACGATGAGCTTATAGAGCTGCCACTTTTGAAAAACCTTAAAAACTTGTGCAAACCTTAAAATATATAGCGGTACATATTTTTTGAGCAAACATTTTAACTAAAATCTTTGCTTCTGGGGGTCCCTGGCACAAAACATTTTCAGATGTGGGTCCGCGGCCAAATCTTTCTTAATTAGATGTAGCGATTTTTTGGAAAATCGTCAATCATCTGAAAAGATGCTGTGCCAGGGACCCCCGTTGCTTCTCACTAAGGACTCCGACTCATAATCCTGGCATCGCCCCAGGCTCTTGTTCTACGCCATATACTCTTTTAAACGAACCTCAACGTAATGCAATTTGTGGCGGAGGCAGTTAGAGGACTGCAGAGCCTCAGAGGTCAGGGAAGCAGGCCTGTGACTGGAAGGATACCGTGCGCCGTGTGGTCTCACTCACAGCGACCGGGACGTTCTGAACAGGGGCAGCAATGATGGTGAAACATCCCCCCAGGGACCCCCATCATCTCCCCTGACTAACAACTGCCCCGGTGCTGTTGAGCAAGGCACCCAATGACGTTGTCTATGGCGACTAACAGTAGAAGATGTTGCTTAACAACAAGCCATGAAACACTAAGTAAGTAAAAAAAAAAAAAAAAAAAAACTGAACTTTCAACATTGTGTTATTTCTGTGGTCAGGGTTTGTCTGTAGCACGTCATGAGACCTTTTTAATGGTTGAAAATAAAGCTTTTTTTCCTGTCATGCCATTGCAAGCTTGTTGCATCTAGTTGCATGACATTTCAAGGTCTCCCCTTAACTCTGACAGTGTACAAGTGGAACCAAATGAACCTGTTACATTTGTATACTGTCACAAAGTTACAGACTTGTATGGGTCAATTTAGACCCCCCCCTAAAGGAACCCTCATGCAGTGTCCCTGGAATCCACTTTGAGAACCACTGATTTA